>NW_027252560.1:338314-676628 GCF_044704955.1 Pristiophorus japonicus | reverse complement strand
TCTCCCCCTCACCTCTCTCTCCCTCAGTCCTCCCCCTCATTCTCTCCCCTCACTCTCTCCCCCTCATTCTCTTCCCCTCACTCTCTCCCCCTCAGTCTCCCTCACTCTCTCTACCTCACTCTCTCACCCCTTCACCCACTCTCCCCCTCACGCTCCTCCCTCACTCTCCCCCCTCTCTCTCCCCCTCAATCTCCCCCACACTCTCTCCCCCTCACTCTCTCCCCCTCACCCTCTCCCTCACTCTCTCTCCCTCACTCTCTCTCCCCTTCACCCACTCTCCCCCTCACTCTCTCCCTCACTCTCCCCCCTCACTCTCTCCCCTGAACCCACTCTCCCCCTCACTCTCCCCGTCACTCTCTCCCCCTCACTCTCCCTCCCTCACTCTCTCTCCCTCACTCTCTCCCCCTCACTCTCTCTCCCTCACTCTCTCCCTCTCTCTCCCCTCACTCTCTCCCCCTCACTCTCTCTCCCTCAGTCTCCCCCTCACTCTCTCCCTCACTCTCTCCCCCTCACTCTCTCCCTCACTCTCTCTCCCTCACTCTCCCCCTCCACTCTCTCTCCCCCTCACTCTCCCCCCCTCACTCTCTCCCCCTCACTCTCTCCCTCACTCTCTCCCCCTCACTCTCCCCCCTCACTCTCTCCCTCACTCTCTCTCCCTCACTCTCTCTCCCTCACTCTCCCCCTCACTCTCTCTCCCTCACTCTCTCTCCCTCACTCTCTCCCTCACTCTCTCCCCCTCACTCTCCCCCTCACTCTCTCCTCACTCTCCCCCTCACTCTCTCCCTCACTCTCTCTCCCTCACTCTCTCCCCCTCACTCTCTCCCTCACTCTCTCCCCCTCACTCTCCCCCCTCACTCTCTCCCCCTCACTCTCCCCCTCACTCTCTCCCTCACTCTCTCTCCCTCACTCTCTCTCCCTCACTCTCCCCCTCACTCTCTCCCTCACTCTCTCTCCCTTACTCTCCCCCTCACTCACTCTCCCCCCACACGACAGCTGGGACCACGGTGACATCACGCAGGTGAGTAAGGGTCGGGGCCGAGGCTGCAAGTGCAGAGAAGGTGACGAGGGTGATGTTGCAGATAAATACTCCTGAGGGTTTGGCAGCAGACCTGAAATGCCCCAGGTGAGAATCTGCGAAATGGGATCGGGTCTCTGGACTGTGTCGTGGAATCAAATCCTTTACTTACGGCTATTTTAGTTCCGTCGTATTGTCTCATAGAACATCGCCACTTTTTCTTATTGATGGGCCTGGAAGAGACAAGGATTCAGAGTGAAACACTGGGTCCGGAGCAAACCGTGTCGTGTGTGTGTGTACAGTGACACACGGTGTAGTGTGTGTGTGTACAGTGACACACGGTGTAGTGTGTGTGTGTACAGTGATACACGTGTGTGTGTGTGTACAGTGTGATACACGGTGTAGTGTGTGTGTGTACAGTGACACACAGTGTAGTGTGTGTGTGTGTACAGTGTGATACACGGTGTAGTGTGTGTGTGTGTACAGTGTGACACACGGTGTAGTGTGTGTGTGTACAGTGACACACAGTGTAGTGTGTGTGTGTGTACAGTGATACACGGTGTAGTGTGTGTGTGTACAGTGTGACACACGATGTAGTGTGTATGTGTGTGCAGTGTGACACACGGTGTAGTGTGTGTGTGTGTACAGTGACACACGGTGTAGTGTGTGTGTGTGTGTACAGTGTGACACACGGTGTAGTGTGTGTGTGTGTACAGTGACACACAGTGTAGTGTGTGTGTCTGTATACAGTGTGATACACGGTGTAGTGTGTGTGTGTCCAGTGTGATACACAGTGTAGTGTGTGTGTGTGTATACAGTGTGATACACAGTGTAGTGTGTGTGTGTGTACATTGTGACACACGGTGTTGTGTGTGTGTACACCTTGTGTGTGTGTACAGTGTGACACACGGTGTAGTGAGTGTGTGTACAGTGTGACACAGTCATGTATTCAACCAGCATTGTAACTCATGTATAATCTGACCTAAGTTGTACACTGTGAGAACACTGACCACTAGGTGGTGAACTTGTCGGAGACACTCCTAACCTAGACCTTGAGATATAAAAGGGGAAGCTCCACCCACTTCCTGCACTTGAGTGCTATGAAATAAAGGACAGGTCACAGACTGACCTTCTCTCAAGCATAGGCCTCGTGTGCATTTATACTGTATAGTAAGGACGTATCAATGGCGACAAGAAACTGGGATTTAAACCACGCGAGCATGGCCACTCATAATAACAGGGGCAGTCAGGGACGATCGACTGGCAAGGGACCTTATGTTTCAAACAGCAGCTCATGTTGGAGGCATGGAGGCACACACTCAGCCGGAGTTTGCAGAGATGAGCAAAATACCTGCAGAAATTGCAGAAATGAACGCTGGGGGTAATCGCTGGAAGCTGAAATTCAGCGAGTTCATGTGGAGCACGTATACAGTTCATACACCAGGACGCCACCGATAATGATGAAAGTGCTCCTCAATGGCATCCCAGTATCAATGGAGCTAGACACGGGTGCCAGCCAGTCCCTGATGGGTATCAAACAGTTCAAAAAGTTCTGGGCGTCCAAGGCCAGGAGGCCAAAATTATCGGCGATTGATGCACAGCTACGGACTTACACAAAGCAGATCATTCCGGTACTAGGCAGTGCCACGGTAGTCGTAACCCACAAAGATTCGGAGAACAGGTTGCCACTCTGGGTTGTCCCGGGGGACGGTCCCGCACTACTGTGGAGGAGTTGGCTGGCTGTCATGAACTGGAAATGGGGCGTTGTCAATGCAATTTCCTCTGTGGAGCGAGTATCATGCTCACAGGTCCTGGACAAATTTGACGCATTATTTCAACCCGGCATTGGCACTTTCATGGGGACCAAGGTAGTGATTCACATAAACCGGGACACCAGGCCAGTACACCACAAGGCCAGAGCGGTGCCGTATGGGATGCGGGAAAAGATAGAAGGCGAATTGGACCGCCTGCTGAGGGAAGGCATCATCTCGCCAGTCGAATTCAGTGACTGGGCGAGCCCGATTGTGTCGGTGCTCAAGGCGGATGGGTCGGTCAGGATATGTGGTGATTACAAGGCCACCATCAATCGGGTGTCACTCCAAGACCAGTACCCGCTACCGAGAGCGGAGGACCTCTTTGCGACGCTATCTGGTGGCAAACTTTTTTCAAAATTGGACCTGACCTCAGCTTACATGACCCAGGAGCTGGCGAGTGAGTCGAAGAAGCTGACCACCATCACGACACACAAGGGGTTGTTTGAGTACAACAGATGTCCGTTCGGGATTCGCTCGGCCGCCGCGATCTTCCAACGAAATATGGAAATCCACCTCAAGTCGACGGTGGTTTTTCAGGACGACATCCTCATTACGGGTTATGATACTGAAGAAAACCTCCACAACCTGGAGGAGGTGCTACACAGACTAGACCAGGTAGGTCTGCGACTGAAAAAGGCGAAGTGTGTCTTCCTAGCTCCAGAGGTAGAATTCCTGGGGATGAGGGTAGCAGCAGACAGGATCAGCCCTACTGTGTCCAAGACGGAAGTAATCCGGAGAGCACCCAGACCCTGTAACACGACGGAGCTGCGTTCGTTCCTGGGGCTCCTGAACTATTTTGGTAACTTTCTTCCCAAATTGAGCATGCTGCTAGAGCCGCTACACGTGCTCCTACGCAAAGGTCGCGAATGGGTCTGGGGGGACAGCCAGGAAAGGGCTTTTGATAGAGCACGCAAATTGTTATGTTCCAACAATCTGTTAACACTATATGACCCATGTAAGAAACTTGTGTTAACGTGCGATGCGTTGTCCTATGGTGTCGGGTGTGTGTTGCAGCATGTCAATGCCAAGGGTCAGTTACAGCCGGTAGCTTATGCCTCCAGGAGTCTGTTCCAGGCAGAAAGGGGCGACGGGATGATAGAAAAGGAGGCGCTCGCATGTGTATATGCGGTAAAGAAAATGCACCAGTACCTGTTTGGCAGGAAATTTGAGCTGGAGACAGATCACAAACCCCTAACGTCCCTTTTGGCCGACAACAAGGCCATAAATGCAAATGCATCGGCCCGCATACAGAGGTGGGCACTCACGTTAGCCGCCTATGACTACACAATTCGGCACAGACCGGGCACTGAAAACTGCGCCGATGCACTCAGCAGGCTCCCACTAGCCACCACTGAGGGGGCTACCGAGCATGGTGCTGAGATGGTCATGGCTGTTGAAGCTTTCGGAAGCGAAGGCTCACCCATGACAGCCCGTCAGATTAAAGTCTGGTCAAATAGAGACCCGCTATTGTCTCTAGTCAAGAAATGTGTCTTGAATGGGGACTGGGCAGCCACGTATAGGGCATGCCCTGAGAAATTTAAACCATTTCACAGGCGCAAGGATGAACTCTCGATTCAGGCCAATTGCCTATTGTGGGGAAACCGCGTAGTCATGCCCCAGATGGGCAGAGAGATGTTCATCAGAGAACTCCACAATGGGCACCCGGGTATTGTCATGATGAAGGCAATTGCCAGGTCACACGTTTGGTGACCAGGGATAGACGCAGATCTGGAACTTTGTGTTCGCAGGTGCAACACGTGTGCCCAGCTGGGCAATACGCCCAGGGACGCCTCCCTTAGACCCTGGCCATGGCCCGCCAAGCCTTGGTCATGCATCCATGTGGACTACGCAGGTCCTTTCATGGAGAAAATGTTTTTGGTTGTAGTAGACGCCTACTCCAAATGGATCGAGTGTGACATTTTAAATTCAAGCACATCCTTTGCCACGGTAGAAAGTCTACGGGCAATGTTCGCCGCCCACGGTCTACCGGACATCTTGGTCAGCGACAATGGCCCGTGCTTCACAAGCACTGAATTCCAGGACTTCATGGCAGGCAATGGAATTAACCATGTTCGAACGGCACCATTCAAGCCGGCCTCAAACGGCCAGGCAGAACGAGCAGTGCAGATAATCAAACAGGGGATGCTCAGAATCCAAGGGGGTTCCCTACAAAGCCGCTTATCACGCCTCCTGTTGGCCAATAGATCCCGACCACACTCGTTCATAGAAACATAGAAAATAGGTGCAGGAGTAGGCCATTCGGCCCTTCTAGCCTGCACCGCCATTCAATGAGTTCATGGCTGAACAAGGGTTCCACCCGCAGAACTGCTAATTAAAAAGGATGCTCAAAACCCGGTTATCCCTTATACACCCCACTATGAAAGAAATTGTCAAGAGCAGGCGCCAGTCACAATATGACTACCATGACAGGAATGCGAGGGCGCGATGTATTGATGTAAATGATCCTGTTTTTGTCCTCAGCTACGCTGCAGGGCCCAAATGGCTCGCAGGCACTGTGATTGCCAAAGAGGGAAATAGGATTCTGGTAGTTAAACTTACCAATGGACAAATCTGCCGCAAACACGTGGATCAAACAAAAAGGAGGTTCAGCAACCCCATAGAAGAAGCAGAGGAAGAACACGATATAGAGTTTACTCCACCACAGGTGACCGAACACCGGAACCAAAGGGAGGAGAGCCCAGTCACTGTGGGCAGTCCGGACAGGCCTGAGGCACCGCAAACAGCAGACACTCAGGCCAGCGCCCAACAACCGGAGCCCCAACTCAGGCGCTCTACAAGGGAGCGTAAACCACCAGAGAGACTCAACCTGTGATCCCAATAAGACTTTGGGTGGGGAGGTGATGTCATGTATTCAACCAGCATTGTAACCCATGTATAAACTGACCTAAGTTGTACACCGTGAGAACACTGACCACAAGGTGGGAGACACTCCTAACCTGGACCTTCAGGTATAAAAGGGGAAGCTCCACCCACCTTCATCACTTGAGTGCTAAGGAATAAAGGACAGGTCACAGACTGACCTTCTCTCAAGTATGGGCCTCGTGTGCATTTATACTGTATAGTAAAGACGTATCACACACGGTGTAGTGTGTGTGTGTGTGTGTGTACAGTGACGCATGGTGTACTGTGTGTGTGTACAGTGTGACACAGGGTGTAGTGTGTGTGTACAGTGACGCATAGTGTACTGTATGTATGTGTACAGCATGACACACAGTTTAGTGTAATGTGTGTGTGTATAGTGTGACACGTGGTATCATGTGTGTGTGTGTATAGTGTGACACACAGTGTAGTATGTGTGTGTGTACAGTGTGACACGTGGTGTAGTGTGTGTGTGTGTACAGTGACACACGGTGTAGTGTGTGTGTGTACAGTGTGACACACAGTGTAGTGTGTGTGTGTATGGTGACACACGGTGTAGTGTGTGTGTGTACAGTGACACACGGTGTAGTGTATGTGTACAGTGTGACATGCGGTGTAGTGTGTGTGTGTGTACAGTGTGACACAGGGTGTAGTGTGTGTGTGTACAGTGTGACACGCGGTGTAGTGTGTGTGTGTGTACAGTGTGACACAGGGTGTAGTGTGTGTATGTACAGTGTGACACACGGTGCAGTGTGTGTGTGTATACAGTGTGACACATGGTGTAGTGTGTGTGTGTACAGTGTGACACACGGTGTAGTGTGTGTGTGTACAGTGTGACACAGGGTGTAGTGTGTGTGTGTACAGTGTGACACACGGTGCAGTGTGTGTGTGTACAGTGTGACACGCGGTGTAGTGTGTGTGTGTGTACAGTGTGACACAGGGTGTAGTGTGTGTATGTACAGTGTGACACACGGTGCAGTGTGTGTGTGTATACAGTGTGACACATGGTGTAGTGTGTGTGTGTACAGTGTGACACGCGGTGTAGTGTGTGTGTGTACAGTGTGACACAGGGTGTAGTGTGTGTGTGTACAGTGTGACACACGGTGCAGTGTGTGTGTGTATACAGTGTGACACATGGTGTAGTGTGTGTGTGTACAATGTGACACACGGTGTAGTGTGTGTGTGTACAGTGTGTCATGCGGTGTAGTATGTGTGTGTACAGTGTGACACAGGGTGTAGTGTGTGTGTGTGTACAGTGTGACACGCTGTGTAGTGCGTGTGTGTGTGGTGACACACGGTGTAGTGTGTGTGTGTACAGTGACACACGGTGTAGTGTGTGTGTGTAAAGTGTGACATGTGGTGTAGTGTGTGTGTGTGTGTACAGTGTGACACAGGGTGTAGTGTGCGTGTGTACAGTGTGACACGCAGTGTAGTGTGTGTGTGTGTATACAGTGTGACACACGGTGTAGTGTGTGTGTGTACAGTGACACACGGTGTAGTGTGTGTGTGTAAAGTGTGACATGTGGTGTAGTGTGTGTGTGTGTGTACAGTGTGACACAGGGTGTAGTGTGTGTGTGTACAGTGTGACACGCAGTGTAGTGTGTGTGTGTGTATATAGTGTGACACACGGTGTAGTGTGTGTGTGTACAGTGTGACACACGGTGTAGTGTGTGTGTGTACAGTGTGACACGCGGTGTAGTGTGTATGTGTACAGTGTGACACGCGGTGTAGTGTGTGTGTGTACAGTGTGACACACAGTGTAGTGTGTGTGTGTACAGTAGGACACGTGGTGTAGTGTGTGTGTACAGTGTGACACACGGTGTAGTGTGTGTGTGTACAGTGTGACACACGGTGTAGTGTGTGTGTGTACAGTGTGACACACGGTGTAGTGTGTGTGTGTACAGTGTGACACGCGGTGTAGTGTGTATGTGTACAGTGTGACACACGGTGTAGTGTGTGTGTGTACAGTGTGACACGCGGTGTGGAGTCAATGGGTCATAGTCACCCCTTCCCTCGCCCTGCCGTCTGGATTTCTGCGCCAGAATGTAACGCCTGTTCTGACCGAGCTGTGAATTGAGGCGTTTAATATAAAGAACAGTTACCACCAGCCGTGGATGGTCCAGTATTGATGGTGACATGCCTTGCAATTCCAGTGATTCATCTGGAAGAAGAAAATGACAAGAATCAGAGACATTTACAGCACGAAGGGGACATTTCGGCCCATCGTGTCCGCTCCGGCCGACCAAGAGCTACCCAGCCTAATCCCACTTTCCAGCTCTCGGTCCGTAGCCCTGTGGGTTACAGCACTTCAGGAGCACATCCAGGTACTGTTTAAATGTGGTGAGGGTTTCTGCCTCTACCACCCTTTCAGGCCGTGAGTTCCAGACCCCCACCACCCTCTGGGTGAAGTTATTTCCCCTCAAATCCCTCTAAACCTCCCCCCAAATACTTTAAATCTATGTCCCCTGGTTGTTGACCCCTCTGCCAAGGGAAACAGGTCCTTCCTATCCACTCTATCCAGGCCCCTCATCATTTTATACTCCTCAATCAGGTCTCCCCTCAGCCTCCTCTGTTCCAAGGAAAAGAACCCCAGCCTTTCCAATCTGTCCTCATAGCTAAAATTCTCCAGTCCCGGCAACATCCTCGTAAATCTCCTCTGTACCCTCTCCAGTGCAATCACGTCCTTCCTGTAATGTGGTGACCAGAACTGCACGCAGTACTCCAGCTGTGGCCTAGCCAATGTTTTATACAGTTCAAGCATAACCTCCCTGCTCTTGTATTCTTTGCCTTGGCTAATAAAGGCAAGTATTCCGTATGCCTTCTTAACCACCTTATTGATTTAGATGAGGGGATTAAATATAGTATCTCCAAATTTGCGGATGACACTAAGTTGGGTGGCAGTGTGAGCTGCGAGGAGGATGCTGTGAGGCTGCAGAGCGACTTGGATAGGTTAGGTGAGTGGGCAAATGCATGGCAGATGAAGTATAATGTGGATAAATGTGAGGTTATCCACTTTGGTGGTAAAAACAGAGAGACAGACTATTATCTGAATGGTGACAGATTAGGAAAAGGGGAGGTGCAAAGAGACCTGGGTGTCATGGTACATCAGTCATTGAAGGTTGGCATGCAGGTACAGCAGGTGGTTAAGAAAGCAAATGGTATGTTGGCCTTCATAGCGAGGGGATTTGAGTACAGGGGCAGGGAGGTGTTGCTGCAGTTGTACAGGGCATTGGTGAGGCCTCACCTGGAGTATTGTGTACAGTTTTGGTCTCCTAACCTGAGGAAGGACATTCTTGCTATTGAGGGAGTGCAGCGAAGGTTCACCAGACTGATTCCCGGGATGGCGGGACTGACCTATCAAGAAAGACTGGATCAACTGGGCTTGTATTCACTGGAGTTCAGAAGAATGAGAGGGGACCTCATAGAAACATTTAAAATTCTGACGGGGTTAGACAGGTTCGATGCAGGAAGAATGTTCCCAATGTTGGGGAAGTCCAGAACCAGAGGTCACAGTCTAAGGATAAGGGGTAAGCCATTTAGGACCGAGATGCGGAGGAACTTCTTCACCCAGAGAGTGGTGAACCTGTGGAATTCTCTACCACAGAAAGTTGTTGAGGCCAATTCACTAAATATATTCAAAAAGGAGTTAGATGAGGTCCTTACTACTAGGGGGATCAAGGGGTATGGAGAGAAAGCAGGAATGGGGTACTGAAGTTGAATGTTCAGCCATGAACTCATTGAATGGCGATGCAGGCTAGAAGGGCCGAATGGCCTACTCCTGCACCTATTTTCTATGTTTCTATGTTTCTATGTTATCTACCTGGCCTGCTACCTTCAGGGATCTGTGAACATGCACTCCAAGGTCGCTTTGTTCCTCTACAATTCTCAGTGTCCTACCATTTAATGTATATTCCCGTGCCTTGTTAGCCCTCCCCACATGCATTACCTCACACTTCTCCGGATTGAATTCCATTTGCCACTGTTCTGCCCACCTGACCAGTTCATTGATATCTACAGCTTTCTTCTTCATTATCAACCTCACGGCCGAGTTTTGTATCATCTGCAAACTTCTTCATCATACCTTCTATATTCAAGTCTAAATCATTGATATATACCACAAAAAGTAAGAGACCCAATACTAAGCCCTGCAGAACCCCACTGGAAACATCCTTCCAGTCACACAAACATCCATCGACCATTACCCTTTGTTTCCTACCCCTGAGCCAATTTTGGATCCAACTTGCCACTTTGCCCTGGATCCCATGGGCTTTAACCTTCGTGACCAGTCTGCCATGTGGGACCTTATCAAAAGCTTTGCTAAAGTCCATATACACTACATCATACGCACTGCCCTCATGAACCCTCCTAGTTACCTGCTTGAAAATTCAATCAAGTTAGTCAGACACGACCTTCCCATAACAAATCCGTGCTGACTGTCCTTGATTAATCCTTGTCTTTCTAAATGAAGATTTATCCTGTCCTTCAGGATTTTTTCCAATAATTTTCCCACCACTGAGGCTAGGCTGACTGGCCTGTAATTACTCGGTCTATCCCTTTCTCCCTTTTTAAACAAAGTTACATTAGCAGTCCTCCAGTCCTCCGGCACCACACCAGTAGCCAGAGAGAATTAGAAAATGATAGTCAGAGCCTCTGCTATTTCCTCTTTTGCTTCTCTTAATAGACTGGGACACATTTCATCCGGGCCTAGGGGATTTATCCACTTTCAAAGCCGCTAAGCCCCTTAATACTTCCTCTTCTCACTATGTTTATTTCATCTAATATTTCACATTTCTCCTCCCTCATTGCAAAGTTTGCATTGTCGCTCTCTTTCATCAAAACAGAAGCAAAGTATTCATTAAGAATCAAACCCATGTCTTCTGCCTCCACACAGATTACCTTTATGGTCTCTAATAGGCCCGACTCTTTCTTTAGTTATCCTCTTGTTCTTAATGTGTTGATAAAACATCTTTGGGGTTTCCATGATTTCACCTGCCAACATTCTCGCATGCTTGCACTTTGCTTTCCTGATATCCTTTTTAATTTCATCCTTGCATTTTCTGTATCTGCAATATAGATTTCTCGGTATCTGTCATAAGCCTCCCTTTTAACTTTATCTAACCCTGTATGTCCCGAGACATCCCGGCTGCTCTAGATTTGTTAGTCCCACCCTTTTTTTTAAGGGCACATACTTGCTCTGAACACTCAGAATCTCCTCCTTGAATGCCTCCCACTGCTCTGATACTGATTTACCCACAACTAGCAGTTTCCAGTCCACTTTGGCAAAATCACCTCTTAGCTTGATAAAATTGGCTTTCCCCCAAATGAGAAACTTTATTCCAGGTCTATCCTTGTCCTTTACCACAACTATTCTAAACCTGACTGAAGCACCAATCACTGAAGAGAATATGATCAACATCAGGTCGGGTGCAGACTTGGGGTCTGGGACCACCCCACCCACCCAGGGACAGACAGTGGGGTCTGGGACCCCCCCACACCAGGGACAGACAGTGGGGTCTGGGACCCCCCCACACCAGGGACAGACAGTGGGGTCTGGGACCCCCCCACACCAGGTACAGACAGTGGGGTCTGGGACCCCCCCACACCAGGGACAGACAGTGGGGTCTGAGACCACCCCACCCACCAGGGACAGACAGTGGGGTCTGAGACCACCCCACCCACCCAGGGACAGACTGTGGGGTCTGAGACCACCCCACCCACCAGGGACAGACAGTGGGGTCTGGGACCACCCCACCCACCAGGGACAGACTGTGGGGTCTGGGACCACCCCCCACACCAGGGACAGACTGTGGGGTCTGGGACTACCCCACCCATCAGGGACAGACTGTGGGGTCTGGGACTACCCCACCCACCAGGGACAGACTGTGGGTCTGGGACCACCCCACCCACCCAGGGACAGAATGTGGGTCTGAGACCACCCCACCCACCAGGGACAGACTGTGGGGTCTGGAACCACCCCACCCCCACACCAGGGACAGACTGTGGTTTCTAGGACCACCCCACCCACCAGGGACAGACTGTGGAGTCTGGGACCCCCCCACCCACCAGGGACAGACTGTGGGGTCAGGGACCACCCCACCCACCCAGGGACAGACTGTGGGGTCAGGGACCACCCCACCCACCAGGGACAGACTGTGGAGTCTGGGACCCCCCCACCCACCAGGGACAGACTGTGGGGTCAGGGACCACCCCACACACCCAGGGACAGACAGTGGGGTCAGGGACCACCCCACCCACCCAGGGACAGACTGTGGGGTCTGGGACCCCCCCTCCCACCCAGGGACAGACTGTGGTGGGTGGTTCCTGAGACAGTGAGCATGCTCTGTCATTGCCTGATCAGAGTAAAGCCCAGTGATTAGATTACACTATATCAGACTATAACCCAGTGATTAGATTACACTATATCAGACTATAACCCAGTGATTAGATTACACTATATCAGACTATATCCCAGTGATTAGATTACACTATATCAGACTATATCCCAGTGATTAGATTACACTATATCAGACTATAACCCAGTGATTAGATTACACTATATCAGACTATATCCCAGTGATTAGATTACACTATATCAGACTATAACCCAGTGATTAGATTACACTATATCAGACTATAACCCAGTGATTAGATTACACTATATCAGACTATATCCCTGTGATTAGATTACACTATATCAGACTATATCCCAGTGATTAGATTACACTATATCAGACTATAACCCAGTGATTAGATTACACTATATCAGACTATATCCCAGTGATTAGATTACACTATATCAGACTATAAGCCAGTGATTAGATTACACTATATCAGACTATAACCCAGTGATTAGATTACACTATATCAGACTATATCCCAGTGATTAGATTACACTATATCAGACTATATCCCAGTGATTAGATTACACTATATCAGACTATATCCCAGTGATTAGATTACACTATATCAGACTATAACCTAGTGATTAGATTACACTATATCAGACTATAACCCAGTGATTAGATTACACTATATCAGACTATAACCCAGTGATTAGATTACACTATATCAGACTATATCCCAGTGATTAGATTACACTATATCAGACTATATCCCAGTGATTAGATTACACTATATCAGACTATAACCCAGTGATTAGATTACACTATATCAGACTATATCCCAGTGATTAGATTACACTATATCAGACTATATCCCAGTGATTAGATTACACTATATCAGACTATAACCCAGTGAATAGATTACACTATATCAGACTATAACCCAGTGATTAGATTACACTATATCAGACTATAACCCAGTGATTAGATTACAATATATCAGACTATAACCCAGTGATTAGATTACACTATATCAGACTATAACCCAGTGATTAGATTACACTATATCAGACTATATCCCAGTGATTAGATTACACTATATCAGACTATAACCCAGTGATTAGATTACACTATATCAGACTATATCCCAGTGATTAGATTACACTATATCAGACTATAACCCAGTGATTAGATTACACTATATCAGACTATAACCCAGTGATTAGATGACACTATATCAGACTATAACCCAGTGAGTAGATTACACTATGTCAGACTATATCCCAGTGATTAGATTACACTATATCAGACTATAACCCAGTGATTAGATTACACTATATCAGACTATAACCCAGTGATTAGATTACACTATATCAGACTATATCCCAGTGATTAGATTACACTATATCAGACTATAACCCAGTGATTAGATTACACTATATCAGACTATAACCCAGTGATTAGATTACACTATATCAGACTATAACCCAGTGATTAGATTACACTCTATCAGACTATAACCCAGTGATTAGATTACACTATATCAGACTATAACCCAGTGATTAGATTACACTATATCAGACTATAACCCAGTGATTAGATTACACTATATCAGACTATAACCCAGTGATTAGATTACACTCTATCAGACTATAACCCAGTGATTAGATTACACTATATCAGACTATAACCCAGTGATTAGATTACACTATATCAGACTATAACCCAGTGATTAGATTACACTATATCAGACTATAACCCAGTGATTAGATTACACTATATCAGACTATAACCCAGTGATTAGATTACACTCTATCAGACTATATCCCAGTGATTAGATTACACTATATCAGACTATAACCCAGTGATTAGATTACACTATATCAGACTATAACCCAGTGATTAGATTACACTATATCAGACTATAACCCAGTGATTAGATTACACTATATCAGACTATAACCCAGTGATTAGATTATACTATATCAGACGATAACCCAGTGATTAGATTACACTATATCAGACTATAACCCAGTGATTAGATTACACTATATCAGAATATATCCCAGTGATTAGATTACACTATATCAGGCTATAACCCAGTGATTAGATTACACTATATCAGACTATAACCCAGTGATTAGATTACACTATATCAGACTATATCCCAGTGATTAGATTACACTATATCAGACTATAACCCAGTGATTAGATGACACTATATCAGACTATATCCCAGTGATTAGATTACAGTATATCAGACTATAACCCAGTGATTAGATTACACTATATCAGACTATATCCCAGTGATTAGATTACACTATATCAGACTATAACCCAGTGATTAGATTGCACTATATCAGACTATAACCCAGTGATTAGATTACACTATATCAGACTATAACCCAGTGATTAGATTACACTATATCAGACTATATCCCAGTGATTAGATTACACTATATCAGACTATATCCCAGTGATTAGATTACACTATATCAGGCTATAACCCAGTGATTAGATTACACTATATCAGACTATAACCCAGTGATTAGATTACACTATATCAGACTATATCCCAGTGATTAGATTACACTATATCAGGCTATAACCCAGTGATTAGATTACACTATATCAGACTATAACCCAGTGATTAGATTACACTATATCAGACTATATCTCAGTGATTAGATTACACTATATCAGACTATAACCCAGTGATTAGATGACACTATATCAGACTATATCCCAGTGATTAGATTACACTATATCAGACTATATCCCAGTGATTAGATTACACTATATCAGACTATAACCCAGTGATTAGAATACACTATATCAGACTATATCCCAGTGATTAGATTACACTATATCAGACTATATCCCAGTGATTAGATTACACTATATCAGACTATAACCCAGTGATTAGATTACACTATATCAGACTATAACCCAGTGATTAGATTACACTATATCAGACTATAACCCAGTGATTAGAATACACTATATCAGACTATATCCCAGTGATTAGATTACACTATATCAGACTATATCCCGGTGATTAGATTACACTATATCAGACTATAACCCGGTGATTAGATTACACTATATCAGACTATATCCCAGTGATTAGATTACACTATATCAGACTATATCCCAGTGATTAGATTACACTATATCAGACTATAACCCAGTGATTAGATTACACTATATCAGACTATAACCCGGTGATTAGATTACACTATATCAGACTATAACCCAGTGATTAGATTACACTATATCAGACTATAACCCAGTGATTAGATTACACTATATCCGACTATAACCCAGTGATTAGATTACACTATATCAGACTATAACCCAGTGATTAGATTACACTATATCAGACTATAACCCAGTGAATAGATTACACTATATCAGACTATAACCCAGTGAATAGATTACACTATATCAGACTATAACCCAGTGATTGGTTACACTATATCAGACTATAACCCAGTGATTAGATTACAATATATCAGACTATAACCCAGTGAATAGATTACACTATATCAGACTATAACCCAGTGATTAGATTACACTATATCAGACTATAACCCAGTGATTAGATTACACTATATCAGACTATAACCCAGTGATTAGATTACACAATATCAGACTATAACCCAGTGATTAGATTACACTATATCAGACTATATCCCAGTGATTAGATTACACTATATCAGGCTATAACCCAGTGATTAGATTACACTATATCAGACTATAACCCAGTGATTAGATTACACTATATCAGACTATATCTCAGTGATTAGATTACACTATATCAGACTATAACCCAGTGATTAGATGACACTATATCAGACTATATCCCAGTGATTAGATTACACTATATCAGACTATATCCCAGTGATTAGATTACACTATATCAGACTATAACCCAGTGATTAGAATACACTATATCAGACTATATCCCAGTGATTAGATTACACTATATCAGACTATATCCCAGTGATTAGATTACACTATATCAGACTATAACCCAGTGATTAGATTACACTATATCAGACTATAACCCAGTGATTAGATTACACTATATCAGACTATAACCCAGTGATTAGAATACACTATATCAGACTATATCCCAGTGATTAGATTACACTATATCAGACTATATCCCGGTGATTAGATTACACTATATCAGACTATAACCCGGTGATTAGATTACACTATATCAGACTATATCCCAGTGATTAGATTACACTATATCAGACTATATCCCAGTGATTAGATTACACTATATCAGACTATAACCCAGTGATTAGATTACACTATATCAGACTATAACCCGGTGATTAGATTACACTATATCAGACTATAACCCAGTGATTAGATTACACTATATCAGACTATAACCCAGTGATTAGATTACACTATATCCGACTATAACCCAGTGATTAGATTACACTATATCAGACTATAACCCAGTGATTAGATTACACTATATCAGACTATAACCCAGTGAATAGATTACACTATATCAGACTATAACCCAGTGAATAGATTACACTATATCAGACTATAACCCAGTGATTGGTTACACTATATCAGACTATAACCCAGTGATTAGATTACAATATATCAGACTATAACCCAGTGAATAGATTACACTATATCAGACTATAACCCAGTGATTAGATTACACTATATCAGACTATAACCCAGTGATTAGATTACACTATATCAGACTATAACCCAGTGATTAGATTACACAATATCAGACTATAACCCAGTGATTAGATTACACTATATCAGACTATAACCCAGTGATTAGATTACACTATATCAGACTATAACCCAGTGATTAGATTACACTATATCAGACTATAACCCAGTGATTAGATTACACTATATCAGACTATAACCCAGTGATTAGATTACACTATATCAGACTATAACCCAGTGATTAGATTACACTATATCAGACTATATCCCAGTGATTAGATTACACTATATCAGACTATATCCCAGTGATTAGATTACACTATATCAGACTATATCCCAGTGATTAGATTACACTATATCAGACTATAACCCAGTGATTAGATTACACTATATCAGACTATAACCCAGTGATTAGATTACACTATATCAGACTATATCCCAGTGATTAGATTACAATATATCAGACTATATCCCAGTGATTAGATTACACTATATCAGACTATATCCCAGTGATTAGATTACACTATATCAGACTATATCCCAGTGATTAGATTACACTATATCAGACCGCAACCGAGACTCCAGGATGGTATGTTACCTCCCTGGTGCAAGGGTCAAGGATGTCTCGGAGCGGGTGCAGGACATTCTAAAAAGGGAGGGAGAACAGCCAGTTGTCGTGGTGCACGTTGGTACCAATGACATAGGTAAAAAAAGGGATGAGTTCCTACGAAATGAATTTAAGGAGCTAGGAGCTAAATTAAAAAGTAGGACCTCAAAAGTAGTAATCTCGGGATTGCTACCAGTGCCACGTGCTAGTCAGAGTAGGAATCGCAGGATAGCTCAGATGAATACGTGGCTTGAGCAATGGTGCAGCAGGGAGGGATTCAAATTCCTGGGGCATTGGAACCGGTTCTGGGGGAGGTGGGACCAGTACAATCCGGACGGTCTGCACCTGGGCAGAATCGGAACCAATGTCCTCGGGGGAGTGTTTGCTAGTGCTGTTGGGGAGGAGTTAAACTAATATGGCAGGGGGATGGGAACCAATGCAGGGAGATAGAGGGAAACAAAAAGGAGGCAAAAACAAAAGACAGAAAGGAGATGAGGAAAAGTGGAGGGCAGAGAAACCCAAGGCAAAGAACAAAAAGGCCCATTGTACAGCAAAATTCTAAAAGGACAGAGGGTGTTAAAAAAACAAGCCGAAAGGCTTTGTGTCTTAATGCAAGGAGTATCCGCAATAAGGTGGATGAATTAACTGTGCAAATAGATGTTAACAAATATGATGTGATTGGGATTACGGAGACGTGGCTCCAGGATGAGCAGGGCTGGGAACTCAACATCCAGGGGTATTCAACATTCAGGAAGGATAGAATAAAAGGAAAAGGAGGTGGGGTAGCATTGCTGGTTAAGGAGGAGATTAAGGCAATAGTTAGGAAGGACATTAGCTTGGATGATGTGGAATCTATATGGGTAGAGCTGCAGAACACCAAAGGGCAAAAAACGTTAGTGGGAGTTGTGTACAGACCTCCAAACAGTAGTAGTGATGTTGGGGAGGGCATCAAACAGGAAATTAGGGGTGCGTGCAATAAAGGTGCAGCAGTTATAATGGGTGACTTTAATATGCACATAGATTGGGCTAACCAAACTGGAAGCAATACGGTGGAGGAGGATTTTCTGGAGTGCATAAGGGATGGTTTTTTAGACCAATATGTCGAGGAACCAACTAGGGGGGAGGCCATCTTAGACTGGGTGTTATGTAATGAGAAAGGATTAATTAGCAATCTCGTTGTGCGAGGCCCCTTGGGGAAGAGTGACCATAATATGGTGGAATTCTGCATTAGGATGGAGAATGAAACAGTTAATTCAGAGACCATGGTCCAGAACTTAAAGAAGGCTAACTTTGAAGGTATGAGGCGTGAATTGGCTGAGATGGATTGGCGAATGATACTTAAGGGGTTGACTGTGGATGGGCAATGGCAGACATTTAGAGACCGCATGGATGAACTACAACAATTGTACATTCCTGTCTGGCATAGAAATAAAAAAGGGAAGGTGGCTCAACCGTGGCTATCAAGGGAAATCAGGGATAGTATTAAAGCCAAGGAAGTGGCATACAAATTGGCCAGAAATAGCAGCGAACCTGGGGACTGGGAGAAATTTAGAACTCAGCAGAGGAGGACAAAGGGTTTGATTAGGGCAGGGAAAATGGAGTATGAGAAGAAGCTTGCAGGGAACATTAAGACGGATTGCAAAAGTTTCTATAGATATGTAAAGAGAAAAAGGTTAGTAAAGACAAACGTAGGTCCCCTGCAGTCAGAATCAGGGGAAGTCATAACGGGGAACAAAGAAATGGCGGACCAATTGAACAAGTACTTTGGTTCGGTATTCACGAAGGAGGACACGAACAACCTTCCGGTTATAAAAGGGGTCGGGGGGTCTAGTAAGGAGGAGGAACTGAGGGAGATCCTTATTAGCCGGGAAATTGTGTTGGGGAAATTGATGGGATTGAAGGCCGATAAATCCCCAGGGCCTGATGGACTGCATCCCAGAGTACTTAAGGAGGTGGCCTTGGAAATAGTGGATGCGTTGACAGTCATTTTCCAACATTCCATTGACTCTGGATCAGTTCCTATGGAGTGGAGGGTAGCCAATGTAACCCCACTTTTTAAAAAAGGAGGGAGAGAGAAAACAGGGAATTATAGACCGGTCAGCCTGACATCGGTAGTGGGTAAAATGATGGAATCAATTATTAAGGATGTCATAGCAGTGCATTTGGAAAGAGGTGACATGATAGGTCCAAGTCAGCATGGATTTGTGAAAGGGAAATCATGCTTGACAAATCTTCTGGAATTTTTTGAGGATGTTTCCAGTAGAGTGGATAAGGGAGAACCAGTTGATGTGGTATATTTGGACTTTCAGAAGGCGTTCGACAAGGTCCCACACAAGAGATTAATGTGCAAAGTTAGAGCACATGGGATTGGGGGTAGTGTACTGACATGGATTGAGAACTGGTTGTCAGACAGGAAGCAAAGAGTAGGAGTAAATGGGTACTTTTCAGAATGGCAGGCAGTGACTAGTGGGGTACCGCAAGGTTCTGTGCTGGGGCCCCAGCTGTTTACACTGTACATTAATGATTTAGATGAGGGGATTAAATGTAGTATCTCCAAATTTGCGGATGACACTAAGTTGGGTGGCAGTGTGAGCTGCGAGGAGGATGCTGTGAGGCTGCAGAGCGACTTGGATAGGTTAGGTGAGTGGGCAAATGCATGGCAGATGAAGTATAATGTGGATAAATGTGAGGTTATCCACTTTGGTGGTAAAAACAGAGAGACAGACTATTATCTGAATGGTGACAGATTAGGAAAAGGGGAGGTGCAAAGATACCTGGGTGTCATGGTACATCAGTCATTGAAGGTTGGCATGCAGGTGCAGCAGGCGGTTAAGAAAGCAAATGGCATGTTGGCCTTCATAGCAAGGGGATTTGAGTACAGGGGCAGGGAGGTGTTGCTACAGTTGTACAGGGCATTGGTGAGGCCACACCTGGAGTATTGTGTACAGTTTTGGTCTCCTAACCTGAGGAAGGACATTCTTGCTATTGAGGGAGTGCAGCGAAGGTTCACCAGACTGATTCCCGGGATGGCGGGACTGACCTATCAAGAAAGACTGGATCAACTGGGCTTGTATTCACTGGAGTTCAGAAGAATGAGAGGGGACCTCATAGAAACATATAAAATTCTGACGGGGTTAGACAGGTGAGATGCAGGAAGAATGTTCCCAATGTTGGGGAAGTCCAGAACCAGGGGTCACAGTCTAAGGATAAGGGGTAAGCCATTTAGGACCGAGATGCGGAGGAACTTCTTCACCCAGAGAGTGGTGAACCTGTGGAATTCTCAACCACAGAAAGTTGTTGAGGCCAATTCACTAAATATATTCAAAAAGGAGTTAGATGAGGTCCTTACTGCTAGGGGGATCAAGGGGTATGGCGAGAAAGCAGGAATGGGGTACTGAAGTTGAATGTTCAGACATGAACTCATTGAATGGCGGTGCAGGCTAGAAGGGCCGAATGGCCTACTCCTGCACCTATTTTCTATGTTTCTATGTTTCTATGTTTCTATAACCCAGTGATTAGATTACACTCTATCAGACTATAACCCAGTGATTAGATTACACTATATCAGACTATAACCCAGTGATTAGATTACACTATATCAGACTATAACCCAGTGATTAGATTACACTATATCAGACTATAACCCAGTGATTAGATTACACTATATCAGACTATAACCCAGTGATTAGATTACACTCTATCAGACTATATCCCAGTGATTAGATTACACTATATCAGACTATAACCCAGTGATTAGATTACACTATATCAGACTATAACCCAGTGATTAGATTACACTATATCAGACTATAACCCAGTGATTAGATTACACTATATCAGACTATATCCCAGTGATTAGATTACACTATATCAGACTATATCCCAGTGATTAGATTACACTATATCAGACTATATCCCAGTGATTAGATTACACTATATCAGGCTATAACCCAGTGATTAGATTACACTATATCAGACTATAACCCAGTGATTAGATTACACTATATCAGACTATATCCCAGTGATTAGATTACACTATATCAGGCTATAACCCAGTGATTAGATTACACTATATCAGACTATAACCCAGTGATTAGATTACACTATATCAGACTATATCTCAGTGATTAGATTACACTATATCAGACTATAACCCAGTGATTAGATGACACTATATCAGACTATATCCCAGTGATTAGATTACACTATATCAGACTATATCCCAGTGATTAGATTACACTATATCAGACTATAACCCAGTGATTAGAATACACTATATCAGACTATATCCCAGTGATTAGATTACACTATATCAGACTATATCCCAGTGATTAGATTACACTATATCAGACTATAACCCAGTGATTAGATTACACTATATCAGACTATAACCCAGTGATTAGATTACACTATATCAGACTATAACCCAGTGATTAGAATACACTATATCAGACTATATCCCAGTGATTAGATTACACTATATCAGACTATATCCCGGTGATTAGATTACACTATATCAGACTATAACCCGGTGATTAGATTACACTATATCAGACTATATCCCAGTGATTAGATTACACTATATCAGACTATATCCCAGTGATTAGATTACACTATATCAGACTATAACCCAGTGATTAGATTACACTATATCAGACTATAACCCGGTGATTAGATTACACTATATCAGACTATAACCCAGTGATTAGATTACACTATATCAGACTATAACCCAGTGATTAGATTACACTATATCCGACTATAACCCAGTGATTAGATTACACTATATCAGACTATAACCCAGTGATTAGATTACACTATATCAGACTATAACCCAGTGAATAGATTACACTATATCAGACTATAACCCAGTGAATAGATTACACTATATCAGACTATAACCCAGTGATTGGTTACACTATATCAGACTATAACCCAGTGATTAGATTACAATATATCAGACTATAACCCAGTGAATAGATTACACTATATCAGACTATAACCCAGTGATTAGATTACACTATATCAGACTATAACCCAGTGATTAGATTACACTATATCAGACTATAACCCAGTGATTAGATTACACAATATCAGACTATAACCCAGTGATTAGATTACACTATATCAGACTATATCCCAGTGATTAGATTACACTATATCAGGCTATAACCCAGTGATTAGATTACACTATATCAGACTATAACCCAGTGATTAGATTACACTATATCAGACTATATCTCAGTGATTAGATTACACTATATCAGACTATAACCCAGTGATTAGATGACACTATATCAGACTATATCCCAGTGATTAGATTACACTATATCAGACTATATCCCAGTGATTAGATTACACTATATCAGACTATAACCCAGTGATTAGAATACACTATATCAGACTATATCCCAGTGATTAGATTACACTATATCAGACTATATCCCAGTGATTAGATTACACTATATCAGACTATAACCCAGTGATTAGATTACACTATATCAGACTATAACCCAGTGATTAGATTACACTATATCAGACTATAACCCAGTGATTAGAATACACTATATCAGACTATATCCCAGTGATTAGATTACACTATATCAGACTATATCCCGGTGATTAGATTACACTATATCAGACTATAACCCGGTGATTAGATTACACTATATCAGACTATATCCCAGTGATTAGATTACACTATATCAGACTATATCCCAGTGATTAGATTACACTATATCAGACTATAACCCAGTGATTAGATTACACTATATCAGACTATAACCCGGTGATTAGATTACACTATATCAGACTATAACCCAGTGATTAGATTACACTATATCAGACTATAACCCAGTGATTAGATTACACTATATCCGACTATAACCCAGTGATTAGATTACACTATATCAGACTATAACCCAGTGATTAGATTACACTATATCAGACTATAACCCAGTGAATAGATTACACTATATCAGACTATAACCCAGTGAATAGATTACACTATATCAGACTATAACCCAGTGATTGGTTACACTATATCAGACTATAACCCAGTGATTAGATTACAATATATCAGACTATAACCCAGTGAATAGATTACACTATATCAGACTATAACCCAGTGATTAGATTACACTATATCAGACTATAACCCAGTGATTAGATTACACTATATCAGACTATAACCCAGTGATTAGATTACACAATATCAGACTATAACCCAGTGATTAGATTACACTATATCAGACTATAACCCAGTGATTAGATTACACTATATCAGACTATAACCCAGTGATTAGATTACACTATATCAGACTATAACCCAGTGATTAGATTACACTATATCAGACTATAACCCAGTGATTAGATTACACTATATCAGACTATAACCCAGTGATTAGATTACACTATATCAGACTATATCCCAGTGATTAGATTACACTATATCAGACTATATCCCAGTGATTAGATTACACTATATCAGACTATATCCCAGTGATTAGATTACACTATATCAGACTATAACCCAGTGATTAGATTACACTATATCAGACTATAACCCAGTGATTAGATTACACTATATCAGACTATATCCCAGTGATTAGATTACAATATATCAGACTATATCCCAGTGATTAGATTACACTATATCAGACTATATCCCAGTGATTAGATTACACTATATCAGACTATATCCCAGTGATTAGATTACACTATATCAGACCGCAACCGAGACTCCAGGATGGTATGTTACCTCCCTGGTGCAAGGGTCAAGGATGTCTCGGAGCGGGTGCAGGACATTCTAAAAAGGGAGGGAGAACAGCCAGTTGTCGTGGTGCACGTTGGTACCAATGACATAGGTAAAAAAAGGGATGAGTTCCTACGAAATGAATTTAAGGAGCTAGGAGCTAAATTAAAAAGTAGGACCTCAAAAGTAGTAATCTCGGGATTGCTACCAGTGCCACGTGCTAGTCAGAGTAGGAATCGCAGGATAGCTCAGATGAATACGTGGCTTGAGCAATGGTGCAGCAGGGAGGGATTCAAATTCCTGGGGCATTGGAACCGGTTCTGGGGGAGGTGGGACCAGTACAATCCGGACGGTCTGCACCTGGGCAGAATCGGAACCAATGTCCTCGGGGGAGTGTTTGCTAGTGCTGTTGGGGAGGAGTTAAACTAATATGGCAGGGGGATGGGAACCAATGCAGGGAGATAGAGGGAAACAAAAAGGAGGCAAAAACAAAAGACAGAAAGGAGATGAGGAAAAGTGGAGGGCAGAGAAACCCAAGGCAAAGAACAAAAAGGCCCATTGTACAGCAAAATTCTAAAAGGACAGAGGGTGTTAAAAAAACAAGCCGAAAGGCTTTGTGTCTTAATGCAAGGAGTATCCGCAATAAGGTGGATGAATTAACTGTGCAAATAGATGTTAACAAATATGATGTGATTGGGATTACGGAGACGTGGCTCCAGGATGAGCAGGGCTGGGAACTCAACATCCAGGGGTATTCAACATTCAGGAAGGATAGAATAAAAGGAAAAGGAGGTGGGGTAGCATTGCTGGTTAAGGAGGAGATTAAGGCAATAGTTAGGAAGGACATTAGCTTGGATGATGTGGAATCTATATGGGTAGAGCTGCAGAACACCAAAGGGCAAAAAACGTTAGTGGGAGTTGTGTACAGACCTCCAAACAGTAGTAGTGATGTTGGGGAGGGCATCAAACAGGAAATTAGGGGTGCGTGCAATAAAGGTGCAGCAGTTATAATGGGTGACTTTAATATGCACATAGATTGGGCTAACCAAACTGGAAGCAATACGGTGGAGGAGGATTTTCTGGAGTGCATAAGGGATGGTTTTTTAGACCAATATGTCGAGGAACCAACTAGGGGGGAGGCCATCTTAGACTGGGTGTTATGTAATGAGAAAGGATTAATTAGCAATCTCGTTGTGCGAGGCCCCTTGGGGAAGAGTGACCATAATATGGTGGAATTCTGCATTAGGATGGAGAATGAAACAGTTAATTCAGAGACCATGGTCCAGAACTTAAAGAAGGCTAACTTTGAAGGTATGAGGCGTGAATTGGCTGAGATGGATTGGCGAATGATACTTAAGGGGTTGACTGTGGATGGGCAATGGCAGACATTTAGAGACCGCATGGATGAACTACAACAATTGTACATTCCTGTCTGGCATAGAAATAAAAAAGGGAAGGTGGCTCAACCGTGGCTATCAAGGGAAATCAGGGATAGTATTAAAGCCAAGGAAGTGGCATACAAATTGGCCAGAAATAGCAGCGAACCTGGGGACTGGGAGAAATTTAGAACTCAGCAGAGGAGGACAAAGGGTTTGATTAGGGCAGGGAAAATGGAGTATGAGAAGAAGCTTGCAGGGAACATTAAGACGGATTGCAAAAGTTTCTATAGATATGTAAAGAGAAAAAGGTTAGTAAAGACAAACGTAGGTCCCCTGCAGTCAGAATCAGGGGAAGTCATAACGGGGAACAAAGAAATGGCGGACCAATTGAACAAGTACTTTGGTTCGGTATTCACGAAGGAGGACACGAACAACCTTCCGGTTATAAAAGGGGTCGGGGGGTCTAGTAAGGAGGAGGAACTGAGGGAGATCCTTATTAGCCGGGAAATTGTGTTGGGGAAATTGATGGGATTGAAGGCCGATAAATCCCCAGGGCCTGATGGACTGCATCCCAGAGTACTTAAGGAGGTGGCCTTGGAAATAGTGGATGCGTTGACAGTCATTTTCCAACATTCCATTGACTCTGGATCAGTTCCTATGGAGTGGAGGGTAGCCAATGTAACCCCACTTTTTAAAAAAGGAGGGAGAGAGAAAACAGGGAATTATAGACCAGTCAGCCTGACATCGGTAGTGGGTAAAATGATGGAATCAATTATTAAGGATGTCATAGCAGTGCATTTGGAAAGAGGTGACATGATAGGTCCAAGTCAGCATGGATTTGTGAAAGGGAAATCATGCTTGACAAATCTTCTGGAATTTTTTGAGGATGTTTCCAGTAGAGTGGATAAGGGAGAACCAGTTGATGTGGTATATTTGGACTTTCAGAAGGCGTTCGACAAGGTCCCACACAAGAGATTAATGTGCAAAGTTAGAGCACATGGGATTGGGGGTAGTGTACTGACATGGATTGAGAACTGGTTGTCAGACAGGAAGCAAAGAGTAGGAGTAAATGGGTACTTTTCAGAATGGCAGGCAGTGACTAGTGGGGTACCGCAAGGTTCTGTGCTGGGGCCCCAGCTGTTTACACTGTACATTAATGATTTAGATGAGGGGATTAAATGTAGTATCTCCAAATTTGCGGATGACACTAAGTTGGGTGGCAGTGTGAGCTGCGAGGAGGATGCTGTGAGGCTGCAGAGCGACTTGGATAGGTTAGGTGAGTGGGCAAATGCATGGCAGATGAAGTATAATGTGGATAAATGTGAGGTTATCCACTTTGGTGGTAAAAACAGAGAGACAGACTATTATCTGAATGGTGACAGATTAGGAAAAGGGGAGGTGCAAAGATACCTGGGTGTCATGGTACATCAGTCATTGAAGGTTGGCATGCAGGTGCAGCAGGCGGTTAAGAAAGCAAATGGCATGTTGGCCTTCATAGCAAGGGGATTTGAGTACAGGGGCAGGGAGGTGTTGCTACAGTTGTACAGGGCATTGGTGAGGCCACACCTGGAGTATTGTGTACAGTTTTGGTCTCCTAACCTGAGGAAGGACATTCTTGCTATTGAGGGAGTGCAGCGAAGGTTCACCAGACTGATTCCCGGGATGGCGGGACTGACCTATCAAGAAAGACTGGATCAACTGGGCTTGTATTCACTGGAGTTCAGAAGAATGAGAGGGGACCTCATAGAAACATATAAAATTCTGACGGGGTTAGACAGGTGAGATGCAGGAAGAATGTTCCCAATGTTGGGGAAGTCCAGAACCAGGGGTCACAGTCTAAGGATAAGGGGTAAGCCATTTAGGACCGAGATGCGGAGGAACTTCTTCACCCAGAGAGTGGTGAACCTGTGGAATTCTCAACCACAGAAAGTTGTTGAGGCCAATTCACTAAATATATTCAAAAAGGAGTTAGATGAGGTCCTTACTGCTAGGGGGATCAAGGGGTATGGCGAGAAAGCAGGAATGGGGTACTGAAGTTGAATGTTCAGACATGAACTCATTGAATGGCGGTGCAGGCTAGAAGGGCCGAATGGCCTACTCCTGCACCTATTTTCTATGTTTCTATGTTTCTATGTTTCTATAACCCAGTGATTAGATTACACTATATCAGACTATAACCCAGTGATTAGATTACACTATATCAGACTATAACCCAGTGATTAGATTACATTATATCAGACTGTATCCCAGTGATTAGATTACACTATATCAGACTGTAACCCAGTGATTAGATTACACTATATCAGACTATATCCCAGTGATTAGATTACACTATATCAGACCATAACCCAGTGATTAGATTACACTATATCAGACTATAACCCAGTGATTAGATGACACTATATCAGACTATAACCCAGTGATTAGATTACACTATATCAGACTATAAACCAGTGATTAGATTACAATATATCAGACTATAACCCATGATTAGATTACACTATATCAGACTATAACCCAGTGATTAGATTACACTATATCAGACTATAACCCAGTGATTAGATTACATTATATCAGACTGTATCCCAGTGAATAGATTACACTATATCAGACTGTAACCCAGTGATTAGATTACACTATATCAGACTATAACCCAGTGATTAGATTACATTATATCAGACTGTATCCCAGTGAATAGATTACACTATATCAGACTGTAACCCAGTGATTAGATTACACTATATCAGACTATATCCAAGTGATTAGATTACACTATATCAGACTATAACCCAGTGATTAGATGACACTATATCAGACTATAACCCAGTGATTAGATTACACTATATCCGACTATAACCCTGTGATTAGATTAGACTACATCAGACTATATCCCAGTGATTAGATTGCACTATATCAGACTATAACCCAGTGATTAGATTACACTATATCAGACTATATCCCAGTGATTAGATTAAACTATATCAGACTATAACCCAGTGATTAGATTACACTATATCAGACTATATCCCAGTGATTAGATTGCACTATATCAGACTATATCCCAGTGATTAGATTGCACTATATCAGACTATATCCCAGTGATTAGAGTACACTATATCAGACTATAACCCAGTGATTAGATTACACTATATCAGACTATAACCCAGTGATTAGATTACACTATATCAGACTACAACCCAGTGATTAGATTACACTATATCAGACTATATCCCAGTGATTAGATTACACTATATCAGACTATATCCCAGTGATTAGATTACACGATATCAGACTATAACCCAGTGATTAGATTATACTATATCAGACTATATCCGAGTGATTAGATTACACTATATCAGACTATATCCCAGTGATTAGATTACACTATATCAGACTATAACCCAGTGATTAGATTACACTATATCAGACTATAACCCAGTGATTAGATTACACTATATCAGACTGTATCCCAGTGATTAGATTACACTATATCAGACTGTAACCCAGTGATTACATTACACTATATCAGACTATATCCCAGTGATTAGATTACACTATATCAGACTATAACCCAGTGATTAGATTACACTATATCAGACTATAAACCAGTGATTAGATTACAATATATCAGACTATAACCCATGATTAGATTGCACTATATCAGACTATAACCCAGTGATTAGATTACACTATATCAGACTATAACCCAGTGATTAGATTACATTATATCAGACTGTATCCCAGTGAATAGATTACACTATATCAGACTGTAACCCAGTGATTAGATGATACTATATCAGACTATAACCCAGTGATTAGATTACACTATATCAGACTATAACCCAGTGATTAGATTACACTATATCAGACTATATCCCAATGATTAGATTGCACTATATCAGAGTATAACCCAGTGATTAGATTACACTATATCAGACTATAACCCAGTGATTAGATTACATTATCAGACTATAACCCAGTGATTAGATTACACTATATCAGACTATAACCCAGTGATTAGATTGCAATATATCAGACTATAACCCAGTGATTAGATTACACTATATCAGACTATAACCCAGTGATTAGATTACACTATATCAGACTATAACCCAGTGATTAGATTACACTATATCAGACTATATCCCAGTGATTATATTACACTATATCAGACTATAACCCAGTGATTAGATTACACTATATCAGACTATAACCCAGTGATTAGATTACACTATATCAGACTATAACCCAGTGATTAGATTACACTATATCAGACTATATCCCAATGATTAGATTACACTATATCAGACTATAACCCAGTGATTAGATTACACTATATCAGACTATAACCCAGTGATTAGATTACACTATATCAGACTATAACCCAGTGATTAGATTACACTATATCAGACTATATCCAAGTGATTAGATTACACGATATCAGACTATAACCCAGTGATTAGATGACACTATATCAGACTATAACCCAGTGATTAGATTACACTATATCCGACTATAACCCTGTGATTAGATTAGACTACATCAGACTATATCCCAGTGATTAGATTGCACTATATCAGACTATAACCCAGTGATTAGATTACACTATATCAGACTATATCCCAGTGATTAGATTAAACTATATCAGACTATAACCCAGTGATTAGATTACACGATATCAGACTATATCCCAGTGATTAGATTGCACTATATCAGACTATATCCCAGTGATTAGATTACACTATATCAGACTACAACCCAGTGATTAGATTACACTATATCAGACTATATCCCAGTGATTAGATTACACTATATCAGACTATATCCCAGTGATTAGATTACACGATATCAGACTATAACCCAGTGATTAGATTATACTATATCAGACTATAACCCAGTGATTAGATTACACTATATCAGACTATAACCCAGTGATTAGATTACACTATATCAGACTATAACCCAGTGATTAGATTACACTATATCAGACTATAACCCAGTGATTAGATGACACTATTATCAGACTATATCCCAGTGATTAGATTACACTATATCAGACTATAACCCAGTGATTAGATTACACTATATCAGACTATATCCCAGTGATTAGATTACACTATATCAGACTATAACCCAGTGATTAGATTACACTATATCAGACGATAACCCAGTGATTAGATTACACTATATCAGACTATAACCCAGTGATTAGATTACACTATATCAGACTATAACACAGTGATTAGATTACACTATATCAGACTATAACCCAGTGATTAGATTACACTATATCAGACTATAACACAGTGATTAGATGACACTATATCAGACTATAACCCTGTGATTAGATTACACTATATCAGACTATAACCCAGTGATTAGATTACACTATATCAGACTATATCCGAGTGATTAGATTACACGATATCAGACTATAACCCAGTGATTAGATGACACTATATCAGACTATAACCCAGTGATTAGATGACACTATATCAGACTATATCCCAGTGATTAGATTACACTATATCAGACTATAACCCAGTGATTAGATTACACTATATCAGACTATAACCCAGTGATTAGATTACACTATATCAGACTATAACACAGTGATTAGATTACACTATATCAGACTATAACCCTGTGATTAGATTGCACTATATCAGACTATATCCCAGTGATTACATTACACTATATCAGACTATAAACCAGTGATTAGATTACAATATATCAGACTACAACCCAGTGATTAGATTACACTATATCAGACTATATCCCAGTGATTGGAATACACTTTATCAGACTATAACCCAGTGATTTGATTAAAATATATCAGACTATAACCCAGTGATTAGATGACACTATATCGGACGATGTCCCAGTGATTAGATTACACTACATCAGTCTATAACCCAGTGATTAGATTGCACGATATCAGACTATAACCCAGTGATTAGATTACACTATATCAGACTATAACCCAGTGATTAGATTACACTATATCAGACTATATCCCAGTGATTAGATTACACTATATCAGACTATATCCCAGTGATTAGATTACACTATATCAGACTATAACCCAGTGATTAGATTACACAATATCAGACTATAACCCAGTGATTAGATTACACTATATCAGACTATATCCCAGTGATGAGATTACACTATATCAGACTACATCCCTCTGATTAGATTACACTATATCAGACTATATCCCAGTGATTAGTTTACAATATATCAGACTATATTCCAGTGATTAGATTACACTATATCAGACTATATCCCAGTGATTAGATTACAATATATCAGACTATAACCCAGTGATTAGATTACACTTTCTCAGACTATAAGCCAGTGATTAGATTACACTATATCAGACTATAACCCAGTGATTAGATTACACTATATCAGACTATAACCCAGTGATTAGATTACACAATATCAGACTATAACCCAGTGATTAGATTACACTATATCAGACTATATCCCAGTGATTAGATTACATTATATCAGACTATAACCCAGTGATTAGATTACACTATATCAGACTATAACCCAGTGATTAGATTACACTATGTCAGACTATAACCCAGTGATTAGATTACTCTATATCAGACTATAACCCAGTGATTAGAATACACTATATTAGACTATATCCCAGTGATTAGATTACACTATATCAGACTATAACCCAGTGATTAGATTACACTATATCAGACTATATCCCAGTGATTAGATTACACTATATCAGACTATAACCCAGTGATTAGATTACACTATATCAGACTATAACCCAGTGATTAGATGACAGTATATCAGACTATATCCCAGTGATTAGATTACACTATATCAGACTATAACCCAGTGATTAGATTACACAATATCAGACTATATCCCAGTGATTAGATTACACTATATCAGACTATAACCCAGTGATTAGATTACACTATATCAGACTATAACCCAGTGATTAGATTACACTATATCAGACTATAACCCAGTGATTAGATTACACTATATCAGACTATAACACAGTGATTAGATTACACTATATCAGACTATAACCCTGTGATTAGATTACACTATATCAGACTATAACCCAGTGATTAGATTACACTATATCAGACTATATCCGAGTGATTAGATTACACGATATCAGACTATAACCCAGTGATTAGATGACACTATATCAGACTATAACCCAGTAATTAGATTACACTATATCCGACTATAACCCAGTGATTAGATTAGACTACATCAGACTATATCCCAGTGATTAGATTGCACTATATCAGACTATAACCCAGTGATTAGATTACACTATATCAGACTATATCCCAGTGATTAGATTAAACTATATCAGACTATAACCCAGTGATTAGATTACACTATATCAGACTATAACCCAGTGATTAGATGACACTATATCAGACTATATCCCAGTGATTAGATTACACTATATCAGACTATAACCCAGTAATTAGATTACACTATATCCGACTATAACCCAGTGATTAGATTGCACTATATCAGACTATAACCCAGTGATTAGATTACACTATATCAGACTATAACCCAGTGATTAGATTACACTATATCAGACTATAACCCTGTGATTAGATTGCACTATTTCAGACTATACCCCAGTGATTACATTACACTATATCAGACTATAAACCAGTGATTAGATTACAATATATCAGACTACAACCCAGTGATTAGATTACACTATATCAGACCATATCCCAGTGATTGGAATACACTATATCAGACTATAACCCAGTGATTTGATTAAAATATATCAGACTATAACCCAGTGATTAGATTACACTATATCAGACTATAACCCAGTGATTAGATTACACTATATCAGTCTATAACCCAGTGATTAGATTACACTATATCAGACTATAACCCAGTGATTAGATTACACTATATCAGTCTATAACCCAGTGATTAGATTACACTATATCAGTCTATAACCCAGTGATTAGATTACACTATATCAGACTATAACCCAGTGATTAGATTACACGATATCAGACTATAACCCAGTGATTAGATTACACTATATCAGACTATAACCCAGTGATTAGATTACACTATATCAGACTATATCCCAGTGATTAGATTGCACTGTATCAGACTATATCCCAGTGATTAGATTACACTATATCAGACTATATCCCTGTGATTAGATTACAATATATCAGACTATATCCCAATAATTAGATTACACTATATCAGACTATATCCCAGTGATTCGATTACTCTAGATCAGACTATAACCCAGTGATTAGATTGCACTTTCTCAGACGATAAGCCAGTGATTAGATTACACTATATCAGACTATAACCCAGTGATTAGATTACACTATATCAGACTATAACCCAGTGATTAGATTACACAATATCAGACTATATCCCAGTGATTAGATTACACTATATCAGACTATAACCCAGTGATTAGATTGCACTATATCAGACTATAACCCAGTGATTAGATTACACTATGTCAGACTATAACCCAGTGATTAGATTACTCTATATCAGACTATAACCCAGTGATTAGATTACACTATATCAGACTATAACCCAGTGATTAGATTACACTATATCAGACTATAACCCAGTGATTAGATTACACTATATCAGACTATAACCCAGTGATTAGATTACACTATATCATACTATATCCCAGTGATTAGATTAAACTATATCAGACTATATCCCAGTGATTAGATTACAATATATCAGACTACAACCCAGTGATTAGATTACACTATATCAGACTATATCCCAGTGATTAGATTGCACTATATCAGACTATAACCCAGTGATTAGATTACACTATATCAGACTATATCCCAGTGATTAGATTACACTATATCAGACTATAACCCAGTGATTAGATTACACTATATCAGACAAAAACCCAGTGATGAGATTATACTATATCAGACTATAACCCAGTGATTAGATTACACAATATCAGACTATAACCCAGTGATGAGATTACACTATATCAGACTATAACCTAGTGATTAAATTACACAATATCAGACTATAACCCAGTGATTAGATTACTCTATATCAGACTATATCCCAGTGATTAGATTACACTATGTCAGACTATAACCCAGTGATTGGATTACACGATATCAGACTATATCCCAGTGATTAGATTACACTATATCAGACTATATCCCAGTGATTAGAATACACTATATCAGACTATATCCCAGTGATTAGATTACAATATATCAGACTATATCCCAGTTATTAGATTACACTATATCAGACTCTATCCCAGTGATTAGATTACAATATATCAGACTATATCCCAGTTATTAGATTACACTATATCAGACTATATCCCAGTGATTAGAATACACTATATCAGACTATATCCCAGTGATTAGATTACAATATATCAGACTATATCCCAGTGATTAGATTACACTATATCAGACTATAACCCAGTGATTAGATTACACTATATCAGACTATAACCCAGTGATTAGATTACAATATATCAGACTATAACCCAGTGATTATGTTACACTATATCAGACTATACCCCAGTGATTAGATTAAACTATATCAGACTATAACCAATTGATTAGATTACACTATATCAGACTATAACCCAGTGATTAGATTACACTATGTCAGATATAACCCAGTGATTAGATTGCACTATATCAGACTATAACCCAGTGATTAGATTACTCTATATCAGACTATAACCCAGTGATTAGATTACACTATATCGGACTATATCCCAGTGATTAGATTACACTATATCAGACTATAACCCAGTGATTAGATTGCACTATATCAGACTATAACCCAGTGATTAGATTGCACTATATCAGACTATAACCCAGTGATTAGATTGCACTATATCAGACTATAACCCAGTGATTAGATGACACTTTATCAGACTATAACGCATTGATTAGATTACACTATATCAGACTATAACCCAGTGATTAGATTACACTATATCAGACTATAACCCAGTGATTAGATTACACTCTATCAGACTATAACGCAGTGATTAGATTACACTATATCAGACTATAACCCAGTGATTAGATTACACTATATCAGACTATAACCCAGTGATTAGATTACACTATGTCAGACTATAACCCAGTGATTAGATTGCACTATATCAGACTATAACCCAGTGATTAGATTACTCTATATCAGTCTATAACCCAGAGATTAGATTACACTCTATCAGACTATAACGCAGTGATTAGATTAAACTATATCAGACTATAACCCAGTGATTAGATTACACTGTATCAGACTATATCCCAGTGATTAGATTAAACTATATCAGACTATAACCCAGTGATTAGATTGCACTATGTCAGACTATATCCTAGTGATTAGATTACAATATATCAGACTATATCCCTGTGATTAGATTACACTATATCAGACTATAACCCAGTGATTCGATTACACTATATCAGACTATATCCCAGTGATTAGATTACACTATATCAGACTATATCCCTTTGATTAGATTACACTATATCAGACTATATCCCAGTGATTAGATTGCAATATATCAGACTATAACCCAGTGATTAGATTACACTATATCAGACTATATCCCAATAATTAGATTACACTATATCAGACTATATCCCAGTGATTAGATTACTCTATATCAGACTATAACCCAGTGATTAGATTACACTATATCAGACTATAAGCCAGTGATTAGATTACACTATATCAGACTATAACCCAGTGATTAGATTACACTATATCAGACTATAACCCAGTGATTAGATTACACTATATCATACTATATCCCAGTGATTAGATTACACTATATCAGACTATATCCCAGTGATTAGATTACAATATATCAGACTACAACCCAGTGATTAGATTACACTATATCAGACTATATCCCAGTGATTAGATTGCACTATATCAGACTATACCCAGTGATTAGATTACACTATATCAGACTATATCCCAGTGATTAGATTACACTATATCAGACTATAACCCAGTGATTAGATTACACTATATCAGACAAAAACCCAGTGATGAGATAACACTATATCTGACTATAACCCAGTGATTAGATTACACAATATCAGACTATAACCCAGTGATTAGATTACTCTATATCAGACTATATCCCAGTGATTAGATTACACTATGTCAGACTATAACCCAGTGATTGGATTACACTATATCAGACTATATCCCAGTGATTAGAATACACTATATCAGACTATATCCCAGTGATTAGATTACAATATATCAGACTATATCCCAGTTATTAGATTACACTATATCAGACTATATCCCAGTGATTAGATTACAATATATCAGACTATATCCCAGTGATTATGTTACACTATATCAGACTATATACCCCAGTGATTAGATTACACTATATCAGACTATAACCCAGTGATTAGATTACACAATTTCAGACTATAACCCAGTGATTAGATTACACTATATCAGATTATAACCCAGTGATTAGATTACACTATATCAGACTGTATCCCAGTGATTAGATTACACTATATCAGACTATAACCCAGTGATTAGATTACACTACATCAGACTATAACCCAGTGATTAGATTACACTATATCAGACTATAACCCAGTGATTAGATTACACTCTATCAGACTATAACGCAGTGATTAGATTACACTATATCAGACTATAACCCAGTGATTAGATTACACTATATCAGACTATAACCCAGTGATTAGATTACACTATATCAGACTATAACCCAGTGATTAGATTACACTGTGTCAGACTATATCCCAGTGATTCGATGAAACTATATCAGACTATAACCCAGTGATTAGATTGCACTATATTAGACTATATCCTAGTGATTAGATTACAATATATCAGACTATATCCCTGTGATTAGATTACACTATATCAGACTATAACCCAGTGATTAGATTAAACTATATCAGACTATATCCCAGTGATTAGATTACAATATATCAGACTATAACCCAGTGATTAGATTACAATATATCAGACTATATCCCTGTGATTAGATTAAACTATATCAGACTATATCCCAGTGATTAGATTACAATATATCAGACTATAACCCAGTGATGAGATTACACTATATCAGACTATAACCCAGTGATTAGATTACACAATATCAGACTATAACCCAGTGATTAGATTACTCTATATCAGACTATATCCCAGTGATTAGATTACACTATGTCAGACTATAACCCAGTGATTGGATTACACTATATCAGACTATAACCCAGTGATTAGATTGCACTATATCAGACTATAACCCAGTGATTAGATTACACTATATCAGACTATAACCCAGTGATTAGATTACACTATATCAGACTATAACCCAGTGATTAGATTACACAATTTCAGACTATAACCCAGTGATTAGATTACACTATATCAGATTATAACCCAGTGATTAGATTACACTATATCAGACTGTATCCCAGTGATTAGATTACACTATATCAGACTATAACCCAGTGATTAGATTACACTATATCAGACTATAACCCAGTGATTAGATTGCACTATATCGGACTATAACCCAGTGATTAGATTACACTATATCAGACTATAACCCAGTGATTAGATTACACTACATCAGACTATAACCCAGTGATTAGATTACACTATATCAGACTATAACCCAGTGATTAGATTACACTCTATCAGACTATAACGCAGTGATTAGATTACACTATATCAGACTATAACCCAGTGATTAGATTACACTATATCAGACTATAACCCAGTGATTAGATTACACTATGTCAGACTATAACCCAGTGATTAGATTGCACTATATCAGACTATAACCCAGTGATTAGATTACTCTATATCAGACTATAACCCAGTGATTAGATTACACTCTATCAGACTATAACGCAGTGATTAGATTACACTATATCAGACTATAACCCAGTGATTAGATTACACTATATCAGACTATATCCCAGTGATTAGATTACTCTATATCAGACTATAACCCAGTGATTAGATTGCACTGTATCAGACTATAACCCAGTGATTAGATTACACTATATCAGGCTACAACCCAGTGATTAGATTACACTATATCAGACTATATCCCAGTGATTAGATTACACTATATCAGACTATAACCCAGTGATCAGATTACACAATATCAGACTATAACCCAGTGATTAGATTACACTATATCAGACCATAACCCAGTGATTAGATTGCACTATATCAGACTATAACCTAGTGATTAGATTACTCTATATCAGACTATAACCCAGTGATTAGATTACACTATATCAGACTATAACCCAGTGATTGGATTACACTATATCAGACTATATCCCAGTGATTAGATTACACTATATCAGACTATATCCCAGTGATTAGATTACACTATATCAGACTATATCCCTGTGATTAGATTACACTATATCAGACTATATCCCAGTGATTAGTTTACAATATATCATACTATATTCCAGTGATTAGATTGCACTATATCAGACTATAACCCAGTGATTAGATTACACTATATCAGACTATATCCCAGTGATTAGTTTACAATATATCAGACTATATTCCAGTGATTAGATTACACTATATCAGACTATATCCCAGTGATTAGATTACAATATATCAGACTATATCCCAATAATTAGATTACACTATATCAGACTATATCCCAGTGATTCGATTACTCTATATCAGACTATAACCCAGTGATTAGATTACACTTTCTCAGACTATAAGCTAGTGATTAGATTACACTATATCAGACTATATCCCAGTGATTAGATTACACTATATCAGACTATAACCCTGTGATTAGATTACACTATATCAGACTATAACCCAGTGATTAGATTACACTATATCAGACTATAACCCAGTGATTAGATTACACTATATCAGACTATATCCCAGTGATTAGATTACACTATATCAGACTATAACCCAGTGATTAGATTACACTATATCAGACTATAACCCAGTGATTAGATGACACTATATCAGACTATAACCCAGTGATTAGATTACACTATATCCGACTATATCCCTGTGATTAGATTACACTATATCAGACTATATCCCAGTGATTAGTTTACACTATATCATACTATATTCCAGTGATTAGATTACACTATATCAGACTATATCCCAATGATTAGATTACAATATATCAGACTATATCCCAATAATTAGATTACACTAGATCAGACTATAACCCAGTGATTAGATTGCACTATATCAGACTATAACCCAGTGATTAGATTACTCTATATCAGACTATAACCCAGTGATTAGATTACACTCTATCAGACTATAACGCAGTGATTAGATTACACTATATCAGACGATAACCCAGTGATTAGATTACACTGTATCAGACTATATCCCAGTGATTAGATTAAACTATATCAGACTATAACCCAGTGATTAGATTGCACTATATCAGACTATATCCTAGTGATTAGATTACAATATATCAGACTATATCCCTGTGATTAGATTACACTATATCAGACTATATCCCAGTGATTAGATTACAATATATCAGACTATAACCCAGTGATTAGATTACACTATATCAGACTATATCCCAGTGATTAGATTACACGATATCAGACTATAACCCAGTGATTAGATTACACTATATCAGACTATAACCCAGTGATTAGATTGCACTGTATCAGACTATAACCCAGTGATTAGATTACACTATATCAGGCTACAACCCAGTGATTAGATTACACTATATCAGACTATAACCCAGTGATTAGATTACACTATATCAGGCTACAACCCAGTGATTAGATTACACTATATCAGACTATAACCCAGTGATCAGATTACACAATATCAGACTATAACCCAGTGATTAGATTACACTATATCAGACCATAACCCAGTGATTAGATTGCACTATATCAGACTATAACCTAGTGATTAGATTACTCTATATCAGACTATAACCCAGTGATTAGATTACACTATTTCAGACTATAACCCAGTGATTAGATTACACTATATCAGACTATAACCCAGTGATTAGATTACACTATATCAGACTATATCCCTGTGATTAGATTACACTATATCAGACTATAACCCAGTGATTAGATTACACAATATCAGACTATAACCCAGTGATTAGATTACTCTATATCAGACTATATCCCAGTGATTAGATTACACTATGTCAGACTATAACCCAGTGATTGGATTACACTATATCAGACTATATCCCAGTGATTAGAATACACTATATCAGACTATATCCCAGTGATTAGATTACAATATATCAGACTATATCCCAGTTATTAGATTACACTATATCAGACTATATCCCAGTGATTAGATTACAATATATCAGACTATATCCCAGTGATTATGTTACACTATATCAGACTATATACCCCAGTGATTAGATTACACTATATCAGACTATAACCCAGTGATTAGATTGCACTATATCAGACTATATCCCAGTGATTAGATTACACTATATCAGACTATAACCCAGTGATGAGATTACACTATATCAGACTATAACCCAGTGATTAGATTACACAATATCAGACTATAACCCAGTGATTAGATTACTCTATATCAGACTATATCCCAGTGATTAGATTACACTATATCAGACTATAACCCAGTGATTAGATTGCACTATATCAGACTATAACCCAGTGATTAGATTACACTATATCAGACTATAACCCAGTGATTAGATTACACTATATCAGACTATAACCCAGTGATTAGATTACACAATTTCAGACTATAACCCAGTGATTAGATTACACAATATCAGATTATAACCCAGTGATTAGATTACACTATATCAGACTATAACCCAGTGATTAGATTACACTATATCAGACTATAACCCAGTGATTAGATTTCACTATATCGGACTATAACCCAGTGATTAGATTACACTATATCAGACTATAACCCAGTGATTAGATTACACTACATCAGACTATAACCCAGTGATTAGATTACACTATATCAGACTATAACCCAGTGATTAGATTACACTATATCAGACTATAACCCAGTGATTAGATTGCACTATATCAGACTATAACCCAGTGATTAGATTACACTATATCAGACTATAACCCAGTGATTAGATTGCACTATATCAGACTATAACCCAGTGATTAGATTTCACTATATCGGACTATAACCCAGTGATTAGATTACACTATATCAGACTATAACCCAGTGATTAGATTGCACTATATCAGACTATAACCCAGTGATTAGATTACACTATATCAGACTATAACCCAGTGATTAGATTACACTATATCAGACTATAACCCAGTGATTAGATTACACAATTTCAGACTATAACCCAGTGATTAGATTACACAATATCAGATTATAACCCAGTGATTAGATTACACTATATCAGACTATAACCCAGTGATTAGATTACACTATATCAGACTATAACCCAGTGATTAGATTTCACTATATCGGACTATAACCCAGTGATTAGATTACACTATATCAGACTATAACCCAGTGATTAGATTACACTACATCAGACTATAACCCAGTGATTAGATTACACTATATCAGACTATAACCCAGTGATTAGATTACACTATATCAGACTATAACCCAGTGATTAGATTACACTATATCAGACTATAACCCAGTGATTAGATTACACTATATCAGACTATAACCCAGTGATTAGATTGCACTATATCAGACTATAACCCAGTGATTAGATTACACTCTATCAGACTATAACCCAGTGATTAGATTACACTATATCAGACTATAACCCAGTGATTAGATTACACTATATCAGACTATAACCCAGTGATTAGATTACACTCTATCAGACTATAACCCAGTGATTAGATTACACTATATCAGACTATAACCCAGTGATTAGATTACACTATATCAGACTATAACCCAGTGATTAGATTGCACTATATCAGACTATAACCCAGTGATTAGATTACACTCTATCAGACTATAACGCAGTGATTAGATTACACTATATCAGACTATAACCCAGTGATTAGATTACACTGTATCAGACTATATCCCAGTGATTAGATTAAACTATATCAGACTATAACCCAGTGATTAGATTGCACTATATCAGACTATAACCCAGTGATTAGATTGCACTATATCAGACTATATCCCAGTGATTAGATTAAACTATATCAGACTACAACCCAGTGATTAGATTACACTGTATCAGACTATATCCCAGTGATTAGATTAAACTATATCAGACTACAACCCAGTGATTAGATTACACTATATCAGACTATATCCCAGTGATTAGATTACAATATATCAGACTATATCCCTGTGATTAGATTACACTATATCAGACTATATCCCAGTGATTAGATTACAATATATCAGACTATAACCCAGTGATTAGATTACACTATATCAGACTATATCCCAGTGATTAGATTGCACTATATCAGACTATAACCCAGTGATTAGATTGCACTATATCAGAATATATCCTAGTGATTAGATTACAATATATCAGACTATATCCCTGTGATTAGATTACACTATATCAGACTATATCCCAGTGATTAGATTACAATATATCAGACTATAACCCAGTGATTAGATTACACTATATCAGACTATATCCCAGTGATTAGATTACACTATATCAGACTATAACCCAGTGATTAGATTACACTATATCAGGCTACAACCCAGTGATTAGATTACACTATATCAGACTATAACCCAGTGATCAGAGTACACAATATCAGACTATAACCCAGTGATTAGATTACACTATATCAGACCATAACCCAGTGATTAGATTGCACTATATCAGACTATAACCTAGTGATTAGATTACTCTATATCAGACTATAACCCAGTGATTAGATTACACTATATCAGACTATAACCCAGTGATTGGATTACACTATATCAGACTATATCCCAGTGATTAGATTACACTATATCAGACTATATCCCAGTGATTAGATTACACTATATCAGACTATAACCCAGTGATTAGATTACACTATATCAGACTATATCCCAGTGATTAGATTACACTACATCAGACTATATCCCAGTGATTAGATTACACTATATCAGACTATATCCCAGTGATTAGTTTACAATATATCATACTATATTCCAGTGATTCGATTACACTATATCAGACTATATCCCAGTGATTAGATTACACTATATCAGACTACATCCCTGTGATTAGATTACACTATTTCAGACTATATCCCAGTGATTAGTTTACAATATATCAGACTATATTCCAGTGATTAGATTACACTATATCAGACTATATCCCAGTGATTAGATTACAATATATCAGACTATATCCCAATAATTAGATTACACTATATCAGACTATATCCCAGTGATTCGATTACTCTATATCAGACTATAACCCAGTGATTAGATTACACTATATCAGACTATATCCGAGTGATTAGATTACACGATATCAGACTATAACCCAGTGATTAGATGACACTATATCAGACTATAACCCAGTGATTAGATTACACTATATCCGACTATATCCCTGTGATTAGATTACACTATATCAGACTATATCCCAGTGATTAGTTTACAATATATCATACTATATTCCAGTGATTAGATTACACTATATCAGACTATATCCCAATGATTAGATTACAATATATCAGACTATATCCCAATAATTAGATTACACTATGTCAGACTATAACCCAGTGATTAGATTGCACTATATCAGACTATAACCCAGTGATTAGATTACTCTATATCAGACTATTACCCAGTGATTAGATTACACTCTATCAGACAATAACGCAGTGATTAGATTACACTATATCAGACTATAACCCAGTGATTAGATTACACTGTATCAGACTATATCCCAGTGATTAGATTAAACTATATCAGACTATAACCCAGTGATTAGATTGCACTATATCAGACTATATCCTAGTGATTAGATTACAATATATCAGACTATATCCCTGTGATTAGATTACACTATATCAGACTATATCCCAGTGATTAGATTACACTATATCAGACTATAACCCAGTGATTAGATTACACTGTATCAGACTATAACCCAGTGATTAGATTACACTATATCAGGCTACAACCCAGTGATTAGATTACACTGTATCAGACTATAACCCAGTGATTAGATTACACTATATCAGGCTACAACCCAGTGATTAGATTACACAATATCAGACTATAACCCAGTGATTAGATTACACTATATCAGACCATAACCCAGTGATTAGATTGCACTATATCAGACTATAACCTAGTGATTAGATTACTCTATATCAGACTATAACCCAGTGATTAGATTACACTATATCAGACTATAACCCAGTGATTGGATTACACTATATCAGACTATATCCCAGTGATTAGATTACACTATATCAGACTATATCCCTGTGATTAGATTACACTATATCAGACTATATCCCTGTGATTAGATTACACTATATCAGACTATAACCCAGTGATTAGATTACACTATATCAGACTATAACCCAGTGATTAGATTACACTATATCAGACTATAACCCAGTGATTAGATTGCACTGTATCAGACTATAACCCAGTGATTAGATTACACTATATCAGGCTACAACCCAGTGATTAGATTACACTATATCAGACTATAACCCAGTGATTAGATTACACTATATCAGACCATAACCCAGTGATTAGATTGCACTATATCAGACTATAACCTAGTGATTAGATTGCTCTATATCAGACTATAACCCAGTGATTAGATTACACTATATCAGACTATAACCCAGTGATTGGATTACACTATATCAGACTATATCCCAGTGATTAGATTACACTATATCAGACTATATCCCAGTGATTAGATTACACTATATCAGACTATATCCCTGTGATTAGATTACACTATATCAGACTATATCCCAGTGATTAGTTTACAATATATCATACTATATTCCAGTGATTAGATTACACTACATCAGACTATATCCCAATGATTAGATTACAATATATCAGACTATATCCCAATAATTAGATTACACTATATCAGACTATATCCCAGTGATTAGATTACTCTATATCAGACTATAACACAGTGATTAGATTACACTATATCAGACTATAACCCAGTGATTAGATTACACTATATCAGACTATATCCCAGTGATTAGATTACACTATATCAGACTATAACCCAGTGATTAGATTACACTATATCAGACTATAACCCAGTGATTAGATTACACTATATCAGACTATAACCCAGTGATTAGATTACACTATATCAGACTATAACACAGTGATTAGATTACACTATATCAGACTATAACCCTGTGATTAGATTACACTATATCAGACTATAACCCAGTGATTAGATTACACTATATCAGACTATATCCGAGTGATTAGATTACACGATATCAGACTATAACCCAGTGATTAGATGACACTATATCAGACTATAACCCAGTGATTAGATTACACTATATCCGACTATAACCCAGTGATTAGATTAGACTACATCAGACTATATCCCAGTGATTAGATTGCACTATATCAGACTATAACCCAGTGATTAGATTACACTATATCAGACTATATCCCAGTGATTAGATTAAACTATATCAGACTATAACCCAGTGATTAGATTACACTATATCAGACTATAACCCAGTGATTAGATGACACTACATCAGACTATATCCCAGTGATTAGATCACACTATATCAGACTATAACCCAGTGATTAGATTATACTGTATCAGGCTTTTTCCGAGTGATTAGATTACACTATATCAGACTATAACCCAGTGATTAGATTACACTATATCAGACTATAACCCAGTGATTAGATTACACTATATCAGACTATAACACAGTGATTAGATTACACTATATCAGACTATAACCCTGTGATTAGATTGCACTATATCAGACTATATCCCAGTGATTAGATTACACTATATCAGACTATAACCCAGTGATTAGATTACACTATATCAGACCATATCCCAGTGATTAGATTACACTATATCAGACTATAACCCAGTGATTAGATTACACTATATCAGACTATATCCCAGTGATTACATTACACTATATCAGACTATAAACCAGTGATTAGATTACAATATATCAGACTACAACCCAGTGATTAGATTACACTATATCAGACTATATCCCAGTGATTGGAATACACTATATCAGACTATAACCCAGTGATTTGATTAAAATATATCAGACTATAACCCAGTGATTAGATTACACTATATCGGACGATGTCCCAGTGATTAGATTACACTACATCAGTCTATAACCCAGTGATTAGATTGCACTATATCAGACTATAACCCAGTGATTAGATTACACTATATCAGACTATAACCCAGTGATTAGATTACACTATATCAGACTATATCCCAGTGATTAGATTACACTATATCAGACTATATCCCAGTGATTAGATTACACTATATCAGACTATATCCCAGTGATTAGATTACACTATATCAGACTACATCCCTGTGATTAGATTACACTATATCAGACTATATCCCAGTGATTAGTTTACAATATATCAGACTATATTCCAGTGATTAGATTACACTATATCAGACTATATCCCAGTGATGAGATTACAATATATCAGACTATATCCCAATAATTAGATTACACTATATCAGACTATATCCCAGTGATTCGATTACTCTATATCAGACTATAACCCAGTGATTAGATTACACTATATCAGACTATAACCCAGTGATTAGATTACACTATATCAGACTATAACCCAGTGATTAGATTACACAATATCAGACTATAACCCAGTGAATAGATTGCACTATATCAGACTATATCCCAGTGATTAGATTACATTATATCAGACTATAACCCAGTGATTAGATTACACTATATCAGACTATAACCCAGTGATTAGATTACACTATGTCAGACTGTAACCCAGTGATTAGATTACTCTATATCAGACTATAACCCAGTGATTAGATTACACTATATCAGACTATAACCCAGTGATTAGATTACACTATATCAGACTATAACCCAGTGATTAGATTACACTATATCAGACTATAACCCAGTGATTAGATTACACTGTATCATACTATTTCCCAGTGATTAGATTAAACTATATCAGACTATAACCCAGTGATTGGATTACACGATATCAGACTATATCCCAGTGATTAGATTACACTATATCAGACTATATCCCAGTGATTAGAATACACTATGTCAGACTATAACCCAGTGATTGGATTACACGATATCAGACTATATCCCAGTGATTAGATTACACTATATCAGACTATATCCCAGTGATTAGAATACACTATATCAGACTATATCCCAGTGATTAGATTACAATATATCAGACTATATCCCAGTTATTAGATTACACTATATCAGACTATATCCCAGTGATTAGATTACAATATATCAGACTATAACCCAGTGATTATGTTACACTATATCAGACTGTACCCCAGTGATTAGATTAAACTATATCAGACTATAACCCAGTGATTAGATTACTCTATATCAGACTATAACCCAGTGATTAGATTACACTATATCGGACTATATCCCAGTGATTAGTTTACAATATATCAGACTATATTCCAGTGATTAGATTACACTATATCAGACTATATCCCAGTGATTAGATTACAATATATCAGACGATATCCCAATAATTAGATTACACTATATCAGACTATATCCCAGTGATTCGATTACTCTATATCAGACTATAACCCAGTGATTAGATTACACTTTCTCAGACTATAAGCCAGTGATTAGATTACACTATATCAGACTATAACCCAGTGATTAGATTACACTATATCAGACTATAACCCAGTGATTAGATTACACAATATCAGACTATAACCCAGTGAATCGATTACACTATATCAGACTATATCCTAGTGATTAGATTACATTATATCAGACTATAACCCAGTGATTAGATTACACTATATCAGACTATAACCCAGTGATTAGATTACACTATGTCAGACTATAACCCAGTGATTAGATTACTCTATATCAGACTATAACCCAGTGATTAGATTACACTATATCAGACTATAACCCAGTGATTAGATTACACTATATCAGACTATAACCCAGTGATTAGATTACACAATATCAGACTATAACCCAGTGAATAGATTACACTATATCAGACTATATCCCAGTGATTAGATTACATTATATCAGACTATAACCCAGTGATTAGATTACACTATATCAGACTATAACCCAGTGATTAGATTATACTATGTCAGACTATAACCCAGTGATTAGATTACTCTATATCAGACTATAACCCAGTGATTAGATTACACTATATCAGACTATAACCCAGTGATTAGATTACACTATATCAGACTATAACCCAGTGATTAGATTACACTATATCAGACTATAACCCAGTGACTAGATTACACTGTATCATACTATATCCCAGTGATTAGATTAAACTATATCAGACTATATCCCAGTGATTAGATTTCAATATATCAGACTACAACCCAGTGATTAGATTACACTATATCAGACTATATCCCAGTGATTAGATTGCACTATATCAGACTATAACCCAGTGATTAGATTACACTATATCAGACTATATCCCAGTGATTAGATTACACTATATCAGACTATAACCCAGTGATTAGATTACACTATATCAGACAAAAACCCAGTGATGAGATTACACTATATCAGACTATAACCCAGTGATTGGATTACACGATATCAGACTATATCCCAGTGATTAGATTACACTATATCAGACTATATCCCAGTGATTAGAATACACTATATCAGACTATAACCCAGTGATTGGTTTACACGATATCAGACTATATCCCAGTGATTAGATTACACTATATCAGACTATATCCCAGTGATTATAATACACTATATCAGACTATATCCCAGTGATTAGATTACAATATATCAGACTATATCCCAGTTATTAGATTACACTATATCAGACTATATCCCAGTGATTAGATTACAATATATCAGACTATAACCCAGTGATTATGTTACACTATATCAGACTATAACCCAGTGATTAGATTACACTATATCAGACTATAACCCAGTGATTAGATTACACTATGTCAGACTATAACCCAGTGATTAGATTGCACTATATCAGACTATAACCCAGTGATTAGATTACTCTATATCAGACTATAACCCAGTGATTAGATTACACTATATCGGACTATATCCCAGTGATTAGTTTACAATATATCAGACTATATTCCAGTGATTAGATTACACTATATCAGACAAAAACCCAGTGATGAGATTACACTATATCAGACCATAACCCAGTGATTGGATAACACGATATCAGACTATATCCCAGTGATTAGATTACACTATATCAGACTATATCCCAGTGATTAGAATACACTATGTCAGACTATAACCCAGTGATTGGATTACACGATATCAGACTATATCCCAGTGATTAGATTACACTATATCAGACTATATCCCAGTGATTGGATAACACGATATCAGACTATATCCCAGTGATTAGATTACACTATATCAGACTATATCCCAGTGATTAGAATACACTATGTCAGACTATAACCCAGTGATTGGATTACACGATATCAGACTATAACCCAGTGATTAGATTACACTATGTCAGACTATAACCCAGTGATTAGATTGCACTATATCAGACTATAACCCAGTGATTAGTTTACAATATATCAGACTATATTCCAGTGATTAGATTACACTATATCAGACTATAACCCAGTGATTAGATTACACTATATCAGACTATAACCCAGTGATTAGATTACACTATATCATACTATATCCCAGTGATTAGATTAAACTATATCAGACTATATCCCAGTGATTAGATTACAATATATCAGACTAAAACCCAGTGATTAGATTACACTATATCAGACTATATCCCAGTGATTAGATTGCACTATATCAGACTACAAGCCAGTGATTAGATTACACTATATCAGACTATAACCCAGTGATTAGATTACACTATATCAGACTATAAGCCAGTGATTAGATTACACTATATCAGACTATAACCCAGTGATTAGATTACACTATATCAGACTATAACCCAGTGATTAGATTACACTATATCATACTATATCCCAGTGATTAGATTAAACTATATCAGACTATATCCCAGTGATTAGATTACAATATATCAGACTACAACCCAGTGATTAGATTACACTATATCAGACTATATCCCAGTGATTAGATTGCACTATATCAGACTATAACCCAGTGATTAGATTACACTATATCAGACTATATCCCAGTGATTAGATTACACTATATCAGACTATAACCCAGTGATTAGATTACACTATATCAGACAAAAACCCAGTGATGAGATTATACTATATCAGACTATAACCCAGTGATTAGATTACACAATATCAGACTATAACCCAGTGATTAGATTACACTATATCAGACTATAACCCAGTGATTGGATTACACGATATCAGACTATATCCCAGTGATTAGATTACACTATATCAGACTATATCCCAGTGATTAGAATACACTATGTCAGACTATAACCCAGTGATTGGATTACACGATATCAGACTATATCTCAGTGATTAGATTACACTATGTCAGACTATAACCCAGTGATTAGATTGCACTATATCAGACTATAACCCAGTGATTAGATTACTCTATATCAGACTATAACCCAGTGATTAGATTACACTATATCGGACTATATCCCAGTGATTAGATTACACTATATCAGACTATAACCCAGTGATTAGATTACACTATGTCAGATTATAACCCAGTGATTAGATTGCACTATATCAGACTATATCCCAGTGATTAGATTACTCTATATCAGACTATAACCCAGTGATTAGATTGCACTATATCAGACTATAACCCAGTGATTAGATGACACTTTATCAGACTATAACCCAGTGATTAGATTACACTATATCAGACGATAACCCAGTGATTAGATTACACTATATCAGACTATAACCCAGTGATCTGATTACACAATATCAGACTGTAACCCAGTGATTAGATTACATTATATCAGACTATAACCCAGTGATCTGATTACACAATATCAGACTATAACACAGTGATTAGATTACACTATATCAGACTGTAACCCAGTGATTAGATTACATTATATCAGACTATAACCCAGTGATCTGATTACACAATATCAGACTATAACACAGTGATTAGATTACACTATATCAGACTATATCCCAGTGATTAGATTACTCTATATCAGACTATAACCCAGTGATTAGATTGCACTATATCAGACTATAACCCAGTGATTAGATGACACTTTATCAGACTATAACCCAGTGATTAGATTACACTATATCAGACTATAACCCAGTGATTAGATTACACTATATCAGACTATAACCCAGTGATTAGATTACACTATATCAGACTATAACCCAGTGATTAGATTACTCTATATCAGACTATAACCCAGTGATTAGATTGCACTATATCAGACTATAACCCAGTGATTAGATGACACTTTATCAGACTATAACCCAGTGATTAGATTACACTATATCAGACTATAACCCAGTGATTAGTTTACACTATATCAGACTATATCCCAGTGATTAGATTACACTATATCAGACTATAACCCAGTGATTAGATGACACTTTATCAGACTATAACCCAGTGATTAGATTACACTATATCAGACGATAACCCAGTGATTAGATTACACTATATCAGACTATAACCCAGTGATCTGATTACACAATATCAGACTGTAACCCAGTGATTAGATTACATTATATCAGACTATAACCCAGTGATCTGATTACACAATATCAGACTATAACACAGTGATTAGATTACACTATATCAGACGATAACCCAGTGATTAGATTACACTATATCAGACTATAACCCAGTGATTAGATTACACTATATCAGACTATAACCCAGTGATTAGATTGCACTATATCAGACTATAACCCAGTGATTAGATTCCACTATATCAGACTATAACCCAGTGATTAGATTACACTATATCAGACGATAACCCAGTGATTAGATTACACTATATCAGACTATAACCCAGTGATTAGATTACACTATATCAGACTATAACCCAGTGATTAGATTGCACTATATCAGACTATAACCCAGTGATTAGATTACACTATATCAGACTATAACCCAGTGTTTAGATAACACTATATCAGACTATAACCCAGTGATTAGATTACACTATATCAGACTATAACCCAGTGATTAGATTACACTATATCAGACTATGACGCAGTGATTAGATAACACTATATCAGCATATAACCCAGTGATCTGATTACACAATATCAGACTATAACCCAGTGATTAGATTACACTATATCAGACTATAACCCAGTGATTAGATTACACTATATCAGACTATAACCAGTGATTAGATTACACTATATCAGACTATAACCCAGTGATCTGATTACACAATATCAGACTATAACCCAGTGATTAGATTACACTGTATCAGACTATAACCCAGTGATTAGATTGCACTATATCAGACCATAACCCAGTGATTAGATTGCACTTTATCAGACTATAACCCAGTGATTAGATTACACTATATCAGACTATAACCCAGTGATTAGATTACACTATATCAGACTATATCCCTGTGATTAGATTACACTATATCAGACTATATCCCAGTGATTAGATTACAATATATCAGACTATATCCCAATAATTAGATTACACTATATCAGACTATATCCCAGTGATTAGATTACTCTATATCAGACTATAACCCAGTGATTAGATTACACTATATCAGACTATAACCCAGTGATTAGATTACTCTATATCAGACTATATCCCAGTGATTAGATTGCACTATATCAGACTATAACCCAGTGATTAGATTACACTATATCAGACTATATCCCAGTGATTAGATTACACTATATCAGACTATAACCCAGTGATTAGATTACACTATATCAGACAAAAACCCAGTGATGAGATTACACTATATCAGACTATAACCCAGTGATTAGATTACTCTATATCAGACTATAACCCAGTGATTAGATTACTCTATATCAGACTATATCCCAGTGATTAGATTACACTATGTCAGACTATAACCCAGTGATTGGATTACACTATATCAGACTATAACCCAGTGATTAGATTACACTATATCAGACTATATCCCAGTGATTAGAATACACTATATCAGACTATATCCCAGTGATTAGATTACAATATATCAGACTATATCCCAGTTATTAGATTACACTATATCAGACTATATCCCAGTGATTAGATTACAATATATCAGACTATATCCCAGTGATTATGTTACACTATATCAGACTATAACCCAGTGATTAGATTAAACTATATCAGACTATAACCCAGTGATTAGATTGCACTATATCAGACTATAACCCAGTGATTAGATTACACTATATCAGACTATAACCCAGTGATTAGATTACACTATATCAGACTATAACCCAGTGATTAGATTACACTATATCAGACTATAACCCAGTGATTAGATTAATCAATTTCAGACGATAACCAGTGATTAGATTACACTATATCAGACTATAACCCAGTGATTAGATTACACAATTTCAGACTATAACCCAGTGATTAGATTACACTATATCAGATTATAACCCAGTAATTAGATTACACTATATCAGACTATATCCCAGTGATTAGATTACACTATATCAGACTGTATCCCAGTGATTAGATTACACTATATCAGACTATAACCCAGTGATTAGATTGCACTATATCAGACTATAACCCAGTGATTAGATTACACTATATCAGACTATAACCCAGTGATTAGATTACACAATATCAGACTACAACCCAGTGATTAGATTACACAATATCAGACTACAACCCAGTGATTAGATTACACTATATCAGACCATAACCCAGTGATTAGATTGCACTATATCAGACTATAACCCAGTGATTAGATTACTCTATATCAGACTATAACCCAGTGATTAGATTACACTATATCAGACTATAACCCAGTGATTGGATTACACTATATCAGACTATATCCCAGTGATTAGATTACACTATATCAGACTATATCCCAGTGATTAGATTACACTATATCAGACTATATCCCTGTGATTAGATTACACTATATCAGACTATATCCCAGTGATTAGTTTACAATATATCAGACTATATTCCAGTGATTAGATTACACTATATCAGACTATATCCCAATGATTAGTTTACAATATATCAGACTATATCCCAATAATTAGATTACACTATATCAGACTATATCCCAGTGATTAGATTACTCTATATCAGACTATAACCCAGTGATTAGATTACACTTTCTCAGACTATAAGCCAGTGATTAGATTACACTATATCAGAATATAACCCAGTGATTAGATTACACTATATCAGACTATAACCCAGTGATTAGATTACACAATATCAGACTATAACCCAGTGATTAGATTACACTATATCAGACTATATCCCAGTGATTAGATTACATTATATCAGACTATAACCCAGTGATTAGATTACACTATATCAGACTATGACCCAGTGATTAGATTACACTATATCAGACTATAACCCAGTGATTAGATTACTCTATAGCAGACTATAACCCAGTGATTAGATTACACTATATCAGACTATAACCCAGTGATTAGATTACACTATTTCAGACTATAACCCAGTGATTAGATTACACTATATCAGACTATAACCCAGTGATTAGATTACACTATATCAGACTATATCCCAGTGATTAGATTACACTATATCAGACTATAACCCAGTGATTAGATTACACTATATCAGACAAAAACCCAGTGATGAGATTACACTATATCAGACTATAACCCAGTGATTAGATTACACAATATCAGACTATAACCCAGTGATTAGATTACTCTATATCAGACTATATCCCAGTGATTAGATTACACTATGTCAGACTATAACCCAGTGATTGGATTACACTATATCAGACTATAACCCAGTGATTAGATTACACTATATCAGACTATAACCCAGTGATTAGATTACACAATATCAGACTATAACCCAGTGATTAGATTACACTATATCAGACTGTATCCCAGTGATTAGATTACACTATATCAGACTATATCCCAGTGATTAGATGACACTATATCAGACTATAACCCAGTGATTAGATTACACTGTATCAGACTATATCCCAGTGATTAGATTAAACTATATCAGACTATAACCCAGTGATTAGATTGCACTATATCAGACTATAACCCAATGATTGGATTACACTATATCAGACTATAACCCAGTGATTAGATTACACAATTTCAGACTATAACCCAGTGATTAGATTACACTATATCAGACTATAACCCAGTGATTAGATAACACTATATCAGACTATAACCCAGTGATTAGATTACACAAATTCAGACGATAACCCAGTGATTAGATTACACTATATCAGACTATAACCCAGTGATTAGATAACACTATATCAGACTATAACCCAGTGATTAGATTGCACTATATCAGACTATATCCTAGTGATTAGATTACAATATATCAGACTATATCCCTGTGATTAGATTACACTATATCAGACTATATCCCAGTGATTAGATTACAATATATCAGACTATATCCCAGTGATTAGATTACACTATATCAGACTATATCCCAGTGATTAGATGACACTATATCAGACTATAACCCAGTGATTAGATTACACTATATCAGACTATAACCCAGTGATTAGATAACACTATATCAGACTATAACCCAGTGATTAGATTACACTATATCAGACTATAACCCAGTGATTAGATTGCACTATATCAGACTATAACCCAATGATTGGATTACACTATATCAGACTATAACCCAGTGATTAGATTACACAATTTCAGACTATAACCCAGTGATTAGATTACACTATATCAGACTATAACCCAGTGATTAGATTACACTATATCAGACTATAACCCAGTAATTAGATTACACTATATCAGACTATAACCCAGTGATTAGATTACACTATATCAGACTATAACCCAGTAATTAGATTACACTATATCAGACTATAACCCAGTGATTAGATTACACTATATCAGGCTACAACCCAGTGATTAGATAACACTATATCAGACTATAACCCAGTGATTAGATTGCACAAATTCAGACTATAACCCAGTGATTAGATTACACTATATCAGACTATAACCCAGTGATTAGATAACACTATATCAGACTATAACCCAGTGATTAGATTGCACTATATCAGACTATATCCTAGTGATCAGATTACAATATATCAGACTATATCCCTGTGATTAGATTACACTATATCAGACTATATCCCAGTGATTTGATTACAATATATCAGACTATATCCCAGTGATTAGATTACACTATATCAGACTATATCCCAGTGATTAGATGACAATATATCAGACTATATCCCAGTGATTAGATTTCACTATATCAGACTATATCCCAGTGATTAGATGACACTATATCAGACTATAACCCAGTGATTAGATTACACTATATCAGACTATAACCCAGTGATTAGATTACACTATATCAGACTATATCCCAGTGATTAGATTACAATATATCAGACTATATCCCAGTGATTAGATTACACTATATCAGACTATATCCCAGTGATTAGATGACAATATATCAGACTATATCCCAGTGATTAGATGACAATATATCAGACTATATCCCAGTGATTAGATGACACTATATCAGACTATATCCCAGTGATTAGATTAAACTATATCAGACTATAACCCAGTGATTAGATTGCACTATATCAGACTATAACCCAATGATTGGATTACACTATATCAGACTATAACCCAGTGATTAGATTACACAATTTCAGACTATAACCCAGTGATTAGATTACACTATATCAGACTATAACCCAGTGATTAGATAACACTATATCAGACTATAACCCAGTGATTAGATTACACAAATTCAGACTATAACCCAGTGATTAGATTACACTATATCAGACTATAACCCAGTGATTAGATAACACTATATCAGACTATAACCCAGTGATTAGATTGCACTATATCAGACTATATCCTAGTGATTAGATTACAATATATCAGACTATATCCCTGTGATTAGATTACATTATATCAGACTATATCCCAGTGATTAGATTACAATATATCAGACTATATCCCAGTGATTAGATTACACTATATCAGACTATATCCCAGTGATTAGATGACACTATATCAGACTATAACCCAGTGATTAGATTACACTATATCAGACTATATCCCAGTGATTAGATTAAACTATATCAGACTATAACCCAGTGATTAGATTGCACTATATCAGACGATAACCCAGTGATTAGATTACACAATTTCAGACTATAACCCAGTGATTAGATTACACTATATCAGACTATAACCCAGTGATTAGATTACACTATATCAGACTATAACCCAGTAATTAGATTACACTATATCAGACTATAACCCAGTGATTAGATTACACTATATCAGACTATAACCCAGTAATTAGATTACACTATATCAGACTATAACCCAGTGATTAGATTACACAATTTCAGACTATAACCCAGTGATTAGATTACACTATATCAGACTATAACCCAGTGATTAGATTGCACTATATCAGACTATAACCCTGTAATTAGATTACACTATATCAGACTATAACCCAGTGATTAGATAACACTATAACAGACTATATCGCAGTGATTAGATTACACTATATCAGACGATATCCTAGTGATTAGATTACACTATATCAGACTACAACTCAGTGATTAGATGACACTATATCAGACTATAACCCAGTGATTAGATAACACTATATCAGACTATATCCCAGTGATTAGATTACACTGTATCAGACTATATCCCAGTGATTAGTTTACAATATATCAGACTATATTCCAGTGATTAGATTACACTATATTAGACTATATCCCAAGGATTAGATTACAATATATCAGACTATATCCCAATAAGTAGATTACACTATATCAGACTATAACCCAGTGATTAGATGACACTATATCAGACTATATCCCAGTGATTAGATTACACTACATCAGACTATAACCCAGTGATTAGATTACACTATATCAGACTATAACCCAGTGATTAGATTACACTTTATCAGACTATCACCCAGTGATTAGATTACACTCTATCAGACTATAACCCAGTGATTAGATTACACTATATCAGACTATAACCCAGTGATTAGATTACACTACATCAGACTATATCCGAGTGATTAGATTACACTATATCAGACTATATCCCAGTGATTAGATTACACTACATCAGACTATAACCCAGTGATTAGATTACACTGTATCAGACTATATCCCAGTGATTAGATTAAACTATATCAGACTATAACCCAGTGATTCGATTGCACTATATCAGACTATATCCTAGTGATTAGATTACAATATATCAGACTATATTCCTGTGATTAGATTACACTATATCAGACTATATCCCAGTGATTAGATTACAATATATCAGACTATATCCCAGTGATTAGATTTCACTATATCAGACTATATCCCAGTGATTAGATGACACTATATCAGACTATAACCCAGTGATTAGATTACACTGTATCAGACTATATCCCAGTGATTAGATTAAACTATATCAGACTATAACCCAGTGATTAGATTGCACTATATCAGACTATAACCCAATGATTGGATTACACTATATCAGACTATAACCCAGTGATTAGATTACACAATTTCAGACTATAACCCAGTGATTAGATTACACTATATCAGACTATAACCCAGTGATTAGATAACACTATATCAGACTATAACCCAGTGATTAGATTACACAAATTCAGACGATAACCCAGTGATTAGATTACACTATATCAGACTATAACCCAGTGATTAGATAACACTATATCAGACTATAACCCAGTGATTAGATTACACTATATCAGACTATAACCCAGTGATTAGATTACACTATATCAGACTATATCCCAGTGATTAGATTACACTATATCAGACTATAACCCAGTGATTAGATTACAATATATCAGACTATATCCCTGTGATTAGATTACACTATATCAGACTATATCCCAGTGATTAGATTACAATATATCAGACTATATCCCAGTGATTAGATTACACTATATCAGACTATATCCCAGTGATTAGATGACACTATATCAGACTATAACCCAGTGATTAGATTACACTATATCAGACTATAACCCAGTGATTAGATAACACTATATCAGACTATAACCCAGTGATTAGATTACACTATATCAGACTATAACCCAGTGATTAGATTGCACTATATCAGACTATAACCCAATGATTGGATTACACTATATCAGACTATAACCCAGTGATTAGATTACACAATTTCAGACTATAACCCAGTGATTAGATTACACTATATCAGACTATAACCCAGTGATTAGATTACACTATATCAGACTATAACCCAGTAATTAGATTACACTATATCAGACTATAACCCAGTGATTAGATTACACTATATCAGACTATAACCCAGTAATTAGATTACACTATATCAGACTATAACCCAGTGATTAGATTACACTATATCAGGCTACAACCCAGTGATTAGATAACACTATATCAGACTATAACCCAGTGATTAGATTACACAAATTCAGACTATAACCCAGTGATTAGATTACACTATATCAGACTATAACCCAGTGATTAGATAACACTATATCAGACTATAACCCAGTGATTAGATTGCACTATATCAGACTATATCCTAGTGATCAGATTACAATATATCAGACTATATCCCTGTGATTAGATTACACTATATCAGACTATATCCCAGTGATTTGATTACAATATATCAGACTATATCCCAGTGATTAGATTGCACTATATCAGACTATATCCCAGTGATTAGATGACAATATATCAGACTATATCCCAGTGATTAGATTTCACTATATCAGACTATATCCCAGTGATTAGATGACACTATATCAGACTATAACCCAGTGATTAGATTACACTATATCAGACTATAACCCAGTGATTAGATTACACTATATCAGACTATATCCCAGTGATTAGATTACAATATATCAGACTATATCCCAGTGATTAGATTACACTATATCAGACTATATCCCAGTGATTAGATGACAATATATCAGACTATATCCCAGTGATTAGATGACAATATATCAGACTATATCCCAGTGATTAGATGACACTATATCAGACTATATCCCAGTGATTAGATTAAACTATATCAGACTATAACCCAGTGATTAGATTGCACTATATCAGACTATAACCCAATGATTGGATTACACTATATCAGACTATAACCCAGTGATTAGATTACACAATTTCAGACTATAACCCAGTGATTAGATTACACTATATCAGACTATAACCCAGTGATTAGATAACACTATATCAGACTATAACCCAGTGATTAGATTACACAAATTCAGACTATAACCCAGTGATTAGATTACACTATATCAGACTATAACCCAGTGATTAGATAACACTATATCAGACTATAACCCAGTGATTAGATTGCACTATATCAGACTATATCCTAGTGATTAGATTACAATATATCAGACTATATCCCTGTGATTAGATTACACTATATCAGACTATATCCCAGTGATTAGATTACAATATATCAGACTATATCCCAGTGATTAGATTACACTATATCAGACTATATCCCAGTGATTAGATGACACTATATCAGACTATAACCCAGTGATTAGATTACACTATATCAGACTATATCCCAGTGATTAGATTAAACTATATCAGACTATAACCCAGTGATTAGATTGCACTATATCAGACGATAACCCAGTGATTAGATTACACAATTTCAGACTATAACCCAGTGATTAGATTACACTATATCAGACTATAACCCAGTGATTAGATTACACTATATCAGACTATAACCCAGTAATTAGATTACACTATATCAGACTATAACCCAGTGATTAGATTACACTATATCAGACTATAACCCAGTAATTAGATTACACTATATCAGACTATAACCCAGTGATTAGATTACACAATTTCAGACTATAACCCAGTGATTAGATTACACTATATCAGACTATAACCCAGTGATTAGATTGCACTATATCAGACTATAACCCTGTAATTAGATTACACTATATCAGACTATAACCCAGTGATTAGATAACACTATAACAGACTATATCGCAGTGATTAGATTACACTATATCAGACGATATCCTAGTGATTAGATTACACTATATCAGACTACAACTCAGTGATTAGATGACACTATATCAGACTATAACCCAGTGATTAGATAACACTATATCAGACTATATCCCAGTGATTAGATTACACTGTATCAGACTATATCCCAGTGATTAGTTTACAATATATCAGACTATATTCCAGTGATTAGATTACACTATATTAGACTATATCCCAAGGATTAGATTACAATATATCAGACTATATCCCAATAAGTAGATTACACTATATCAGACTATATCCCAGTGATTAGATTACTCTATATCAGACTATAACCCAGTGATTAGATTACACTTTCTCAGACTATAAGCCAGTGATTAGATTACACTATATCAGAATATAACCCAGTGATTAGATTACACTATATCAGACTATAACCCAGTGATTAGATTACACAATATCAGACTATAACCCAGTGATTAGATTACACTATATCAGACTATATCCCAGTGATTAGATTACATTATATCAGACTATAACCCAGTGATTAGATTACACTATATCAGACTATGACCCAGTGATTAGATTACTCTATATCAGACTATAACCCAGTGATTAGATTACACTTTCTCAGACTATAAGCCAGTGATTAGATTACACTATATCAGAATATAACCCAGTGATTAGATTACACTATATCAGACTATATCCCAGTGATTAGATTACAATATATCAGACTACAACCCAGTGATTAGAGTACACTATATCAGACTATATCCCAGTGATTAGATTGCACTATATCAGACTATAACCCAGTGATTAGATTCCACTATATCAGACTATATCCCAGTGATTAGATTACACTATATCAGACTATAACCCAGTGATTAGATTACACTATATCAGACAAAAACCCAGTGATGAGATTACACTATATCAGACTATAACCCAGTGATTGGATTACACTATATCAGACTGTAACCCAGTGATTAGATTACACTATATCAGACTATATCCCAGTGATTAGATTACACTATATCAGACTATATCCCAGTGATTAGAATACACTATATCAGACTATAACCCAGTGATTAGATTACACTATATCAGACTATATCCTAGTGAATAGATTACAATATATCAGACTATATCCCTGAGATTAGATTACACTATATCAGACTATATCCCAGTGATTAGATTACAATATATCAGACGATATCCCAGTGATTAGATTACACTATATCAGACTATATCCCAGTGATTAGATGACACTATATCAGACTATAACCCAGTGATTAGATGACACTGTATCAGACTATATCCCAGTGATTAGATTAAACTATATCAGACTATAACCCAGTGATTATATTGCACTATATCAGACTATAACCCAATGATTGGATTACACTATATCAGACTATAACCCAGTGATTAGATTACACAATTTCAGACTATAACCCAGTGATTAGATTACACTATATCAGACTATAACCCAGTGATTAGATTACACTATATCAGACTATAACCCAGTGATTAGATTACACTATATCAGACTATAACCCAGTAATTAGATTACACTATATCAGACTATAACCCAGTGATTAGATTACACAATTTCAGACTATAACCCAGTGATTAGATTACACTATATCAGACTATAACCCAGTGATTAGATTACACTATATCAGACTATAACCCAGTGATTAGATTACACTATATCAGACTATAACCCAGTGATTAGATAACACTATAACAGACTATATCGCAGTGATTAGATTACACTATATCAGACTATATCCCAGTGATTAGATTACACTATATCAGACTACAACTCAGTGATTAGATGACACTATATCAGACTATAACCCAGTGATTAGATAACACTATATCAGACTATATCCCAGTGATTAGATTACACTGTATCAGACTATATCCCAGTGATTAGTTTACAATATATCAGACTATATTCCAGTGATTAGATTACACTATATTAGACTATATCCCAAGGATTAGATTACAATATATCAGACTATATCCCAATAAGTAGATTACACTATATCAGACTATATCCCAGTGATTAGATTACTCTATATCAGACTATAACCCAGTGATTAGATTACACTATATCAGACTATATCCCAGTGATTAGAATACACTATATCAGACTATAACCCAGTGATTAGATTACACTATATCAGACTATATCCTAGTGATTAGATTACAATATATCAGACTATATCCCTGAGATTAGATTACACTATATCAGACTATATCCCAGTGATTAGATTACAATATATCAGACGATATCCCAGTGATTAGATTACACTATATCAGACTATATCCCAGTGATTAGATGACACTATATCAGACTATAACCCAGTGATTAGATTACACTGTATCAGACTATATCCCAGTGATTAGATTAAACTATATCAGACTATAACCCAGTGATTAGATTGCACTATATCAGACTATAACCCAATGATTGGATTACACTATATCAGACTATAACCCAGTGATTAGATTACACTATATCAGACTATAACCCAGTAATTAGATTACACTATATCAGACTATAACCCAGTGATTAGATTACACTATATCAGACTATAACCCAGTAATTAGATTACACTATATCAGACTATAACCCAGTGATTAGATTACACAATTTCAGACTATAACCCAGTGATTAGATTACACTATATCAGACTATAACCCAGTGATTAGATTACACTATATCAGACTATAACCCAGTGATTAGATTACACTATATCAGACTATAACCCAGTAATTAGATTACACTATATCAGACTATAACCCAGTGATTAGATTACACAATTTCAGACTATAACCCAGTGATTAGATTACACTATATCAGACTATAACCCAGTGATTAGATTACACTATATCAGACTATAACCCAGTGATTAGATTACACTATATCAGACTATAACCCAGTGATTAGATAACACTATAACAGACTATATCGCAGTGATTAGATTACACTATATCAGACTATATCCCAGTGATTAGATTACACTATATCAGACTACAACTCAGTGATTAGATGACACTATATCAGACTATAACCCAGTGATTAGATAACACTATATCAGACTATATCCCAGTGATTAGATTACACTGTATCAGACTATATCCCAGTGATTAGTTTACAATATATCAGACTATATTCCAGTGATTAGATTACACTATATTAGACTATATCCCAAGGATTAGATTACAATATATCAGACTATATCCCAATAAGTAGATTACACTATATCAGACTATATCCCAGTGATTAGATTACTCTATATCAGACTATAACCCAGTGATTAGATTACACTTTCTCAGACTATAAGCCAGTGATTAGATTACACTATATCAGAATATAACCCAGTGATTAGATTACACTATATCAGACTATAACCCAGTGATTAGATTACACAATATCAGACTATAACCCAGTGATTGGATTACACTATATCAGACTATATCCCAGTGATTAGATTACACTATATCAGACTATGACCCAGTGATTAGATTACACTATATCAGACTATAACCCAGTGATTAGATTACACTATATCAGACTATAACCCAGTGATTAGATTACACTATTTCAGACTATAACCCAGTGATTAGATTACACTATATCAGACTATAACCCAGTGAATAGATTACACTATATCATACTATATCCCAGTGATTAGATTACACTATATCAGACTATATCCCAGTGATTAGATTACAATATATCAGACTACAACCCAGTGATTAGAGTACACTATATCAGACTATATCCCAGTGATTAGATTGCACTATATCAGACTATAACCCAGTGATTAGATTACACTATATCAGACTATATCCCAGTGATTAGATTACACTATATCAGACTATAACCCAGTGATTAGATTACACTATATCAGACAAAAACCCAGTGATGAGATTACACTATATCAGACTATAACCCAGTGATTAGATTACACAATATCAGACTATAACCCAGTGATTAGATTACTCTATGTCAGACTATAACCCAGTGATTGGATTACACTATATCAGACTATAACCCAGTGATTAGATTACACTATATCAGACTATATCCCAGTGATTAGATTACACTATATCAGACTATATCCCAGTGATTAGAATACACTATATCAGACTATAACCCAGTGATTAGATTACACTATATCAGACAAAAACCCAGTGATGAGATTACACTATATCCGACTATAACCCAGTGATTAGATTACACAATATCAGACTATATCCCAGTGATTAGATTACACTATGTCAGACTACAACCCAGTGATTGGATTACACTATATCAGACTATAACCCAGTGATTAGATTACTCTATATCAGACTATATCCCAGTGATTAGATTACACTATATCAGACTATAACCCAGTGATTAGATTACTCTATATCAGACTATAACCCAGTGATTAGATTACACTATATCAGACTATAACCCAGTGATTAGATTACACTATATCAGACTATATCCCAGTGATTAGATGACACTATATCAGACTATAACCCAGTGATTAGATTGCACTATATCAGACTATAACCCAGTGATTAGATTACACTATATCAGACTGTATCCCAGTGATTAGATTACACTATATCAGACTAGATCCCAGTGATTAGATTACACTATATCAGACTATAACCCAGTGATTAGATTACACTATATCAGACTATAACCCAGTGATTAGATTACAATATATCAGACTATATCCCAGTGATTAGATTACACTATATCAGACTATAACCCAGTGATTAGATTACACTATATCAGACAAAAACCCAGTGATGAGATTACACTATATCAGACTATAACCCAGTGATTAGATTACACAATATCAGACTATAACCCAGTGATTAGATTACTCTATGTCAGACTATAACCCAGTGATTGGATTACACTATATCAGACTATAACCCAGTGATTAGATTACACTATATCAGACTATATCCCAGTGATTAGATTACACTATATCAGACTATATCCCAGTGATTAGAATACACTATATCAGACTATAACCCAGTGATTAGATTACACTATATCAGACAAAAACCCAGTGATGAGATTACACTATATCCGACTATAACCCAGTGATTAGATTACACAATATCAGACTATATCCCAGTGATTAGATTACACTATGTCAGACTACAACCCAGTGATTGGATTACACTATATCAGACTATAACCCAGTGATTAGATTACTCTATATCAGACTATATCCCAGTGATTAGATTACACTATATCAGACTATAACCCAGTGATTAGATTACTCTATATCAGACTATAACCCAGTGATTAGATTACACTATATCAGACTATAACCCAGTGATTAGATTACACTATATCAGACTATATCCCAGTGATTAGATGACACTATATCAGACTATAACCCAGTGATTAGATTGCACTATATCAGACTATAACCCAGTGATTAGATTACACTATATCAGACTGTATCCCAGTGATTAGATTACACTATATCAGACTAGATCCCAGTGATTAGATTACACTATATCAGACTATAACCCAGTGATTAGATTACACTATATCAGACTGTATCCCACTGATTAGATTACACTATATCAGACTATAACCCAGTGATTAGATTACAATATATCAGACTATATCCCAGTGATTAGATTACACTATATCAGACTATAACCCAGTGATTAGATTACACTATATCAGACAAAAACCCAGTGATGAGATTACACTATATCAGACTATAACCCAGTGATTAGATTACACAATATCAGACTATAACCCAGTGATTAGATTACTCTATGTCAGACTATAACCCAGTGATTGGATTACACTATATCAGACTATAACCCAGTGATTAGATTACACTATATCAGACTATAACCCAGTGATTGGATTACACTATATCAGACTATATCCCAGTGATTAGATTACACTATATCAGACTATATCCCAGTGATTAGATTACACTATATCAGACTATATCTCTGTGATTAGATTACACTATATCAGACTATATCCCAGTGATTAGTTTACAATATATCAGACTATATTCCAGTGATTAGATTACACTATATCAGACTATATCCCAATGATTAGATTACAATATATCAGACTATATCCCAATAATTAGATTACACTATATCAGACTATATCCCAGTGATTAGATTACTCTATATCAGACTATAACCCAGTGATTAGATTACACTTTCTCAGACTATAAGCCAGTGATTAGATTACACTATATCAGAATATAACCCAGTGATTAGATTACACTATATCAGACTATAACCCAGTGATTAGATTACACTATATCAGACTATAACCCAGTGATTAGATTACACTATATCAGACTATAACCCAGTGATTAGATTACACTATATCAGACAAAAACCCAGTGATGAGATTACACTATATCAGACTATAACCCAGTGATTAGATTACACAATATCAGACTATAACCCAGTGATTAGATTACTCTATATCAGACTATATCCCAGTGATTAGATTACACTATGTCAGACTATAACCCAGTGATTGGATTACACTATATCAGACGATAACCCAGTGATTAGATTACACTATATCAGACTATAACCCAGTGATTAGATTACACTATATCAGACTATAACCCAGTGATTAGATTACTCTATATCAGACTATAACCCAGTGATTAGATTACTCTATATCAGACTATATCCCAGTGATTAGATTACACTATGTCAGACTATAACCCAGTGATTGGATTACACTATATCAGACTATAACCCAGTGATTAGATTACACTATATCAGACTATAACCCAGTGATTAGATTACACTATATCAGACTATAACCCAGTGATTAGATTACACTATATCAGACTATAACCCAGTGATTAGATTACAATATATCAGACTATAACCCAGTGATTAGATGACACTATATCAGACTATATCCCAGTGATTAGATGACACTACATCAGACTATAACCCAGTGATTAGATTACACTATATCAGACTATAACCCAGTGATTAGATTACACTATATCAGACTATAACCCAGTGATTAGATTACACTATATCAGACTATATCCCAGTGATTAGATTACACTATATCAGACAATAACCCAGTGATTAGATTGCACTATATCAGACTATAACCCAGTGATTAGATTACACTATATCAGACTATAACCCAGTGATTAGATTCCACTATATCAGACTATAACCCAGTGATTAGATTACACTATATCAGACTATAACCCAGTGATTAGATTACACTATATCAGACTATATCCCAGTGATTAGATTACACTATATCAGACTATAACCCAGTGATTAGATTACACTATATCAGACTATAACCCAGTGATTAGATTACACAATTTCAGACTATAACCAGTGATTAGATTACACTATATCAGACTATAACCCAGTGATTAGATTACACTATATCAGACTATATCCCAGTGATTAGATTACACTATATCAGACTATAACCCAGTGATTAGATTACACTATATCAGACTATAACCCAGTGATTAGATTACACAATTTCAGACTATAACCAGTGATTAGATTACACTATATCAGACTGTATCCCAGTGATTAGATTACACTATATCAGACTGTATCCCAGTGATTAGATTACACTATATCAGACTATAACCCAGTGATTAGATTACACGATATCAGACTATAACCCAGTGATTAGATTGCACTATATCAGACTATAACGCATTGATTAGATTACACTATATCAGACTATAACCCAGTGATTAGATTACACTATATCAGACTATAACCCAGTGATTAGATTACACTATATCAGGCTATAACCCAGTGATTAGATTACACTATATCAGACTATAACCCAGTGATTAGATTACACTATATCAGACTATAACCCAGTGATTAGATTACACTATATCAGACTATAACCCAGTGATTAGATTACAATATATCAGACTATAACCCAGTGATTAGATTACACTATATCAGACTATAACCCAGTGATTGGATTACACTATATCAGACTATATCCCAGTGATTAGATTACTCTATATCAGACTATATCCCAGTGATTAGATTACACTATATCAGACTATATCCCTGTGATTAGATTACACTATATCAGACTATATCCCAGTGATTAGTTTACAATATATCAGACTATATTCCAGTGATTAGATTACACTATATCAGACTATATCCCAATGATTAGATTACAATATATCAGACTATATCCCAATAATTAGATTACACTATATCAGACTATATCCCAGTGATTAGATTACTCTATATCAGACTATAACCCAGTGATTAGATTACACTTTCTCAGACTATAAGCCAGTGATTAGATTACACTATATCAGAATATAACCCAGTGATTAGATTACACTATATCAGACTATAACCCAGTGATTAGATTACACAATATCAGACTATAACCCAGTGATTAGATTACACTATATCAGACTATAAATCAGTGATTAGATTACATTATATCAGACTATAACCCAGTGATTAGATTACACTATATCAGACTATGACCCAGTGATTAGATTACACTATATCAGACTATAACCCAGTGATTAGATTACTCTATATCAGACTATAACCCAGTGATTAGATTACACTATATCAGACTATAACCCAGTGATTAGATTACACTATTTCAAACTATAACCCAGTGATTAGATTACACTATATCAGACTATAACCCAGTGATTAGATTACACTATATCAGACTATATCCCAGTGATTAGATTACACTATATCAGACTATAACCCAGTGATTAGATTACACTATATCAGACTATAACCCAGTGATTAGATTACACTATATCAGACTATAACCCAGTGATTGGATTACACTATATCAGACTATAACCCAGTGATTAGATTACACTATATCAGACTATAACCCAGTGATTAGATTACACTATATCAGACTATATCCCAGTGATTAGATTACACTATATCAGACTATAACCCAGTGATTAGATTACACTATATCAGACTATATCCCAGTGATTAGATTGCACTATATCAGACTATAACCCAGTGATTAGATTGCACTATATCAGACTATAACCCAGTGATTAGATTACACAATTTCAGACTATAACCCAGTGATTAGATTACACTATATCAGACTACAACCCAGTGATTAGATTACACTATATCAGACTATAACCCAGTGATTAGATTACACTATATCAGACTATATCCCAGTGATTAGATTACACTATATCAGACAATAACCCAGTGATTAGATTGCACTATATCAGGCTATAACCCAGTGATTAGATTACACTATATCAGACTATAACCCAGTGATTAGATTGCACTATATCAGACTATATCCCAGTGATTAGATTACACTATATCAGACTATAACCCAGTGATTAGATTACACTATATCAGACTATAACCCAGTGATTAGATTACACTATATCAGACTATAACCCAGTGATTAGATTACACTATATCAGACTATAACCCAGTGATTAGATTCCACTATATCAGACTATAACCCAGTGATTAGATTACACTATATCAGACTATAACCCAGTGATTAGATTACACTATATCAGACTATATCCCAGTGATTAGATTACACTATATCAGACTATAACCCAGTGATTAGATTACACTATATCAGACTATAACCCAGTGATTAGATTACACAATTTCAGACTATAACCAGTGATTAGATTACACTATATCAGACTATAACCCAGTGATTAGATTACACTATATCAGACTATATCCCAGTGATTAGATTACACTATATCAGACTATAACCCAGTGATTAGATTACACTATATCAGACTATAACCCAGTGATTAGATTACACAATTTCAGACTATAACCAGTGATTAGATTACACTATATCAGACTGTATCCCAGTGATTAGATTACACTATGTCAGACTGTATCCCAGTGATTAGATTACACTATATCAGACTATAACCCAGTGATTAGATTACACGATATCAGACTATAACCCAGTGATTAGATTGCACTATATCAGACTATAACGCATTGATTAGATTACACTATATCAGACTATAACCCAGTGATTAGATTACACTATATCAGACTATAACCCAGTGATTAGATTACACTATATCAGGCTATAACCCAGTGATTAGATTACACTATATCAGACTATAACCCAGTGATTAGATTACACTATATCAGACAAGAGCCCAGTGATTAGATTACACTATATCAGACTATAACCCAGAGATTAGATTACAATATATCAGACTATAACCCAGTGATTAGATTACACTATATCAGACTATAACCCAGTGATTGGATTACACTATATCAGACTATATCCCAGTGATTAGATTACTCTATATCAGACTATATCCCAGTGATTAGATTACACTATATCAGACTATATCCCTGTGATTAGATTACACTATATCAGACTATATCCCAGTAATTAGTTTACAATATATCAGACTATATTCCAGTGATTAGATTACACTATATCAGACTATATCCCAATGATTAGATTACAATATATCAGACTATATCCCAATAATTAGATTACACTATATCAGACTATATCCCAGTGATTAGATTACTCTATATCAGACTATAACCCAGTGATTAGATTACACTATATCAGAATATAACCCAGTGATTAGATTACACTATATCAGACTATGACCCAGTGATTAGATTACACTATATCAGACTATAACCCAGTGATTAGATTACTCTATATCAGACTATATCCCAGTGATTAGATTACTCTATATCAGACTATATCCCAGTGATTAGATTACACTTTCTCAGACTATAAGCCAGTGATTAGATTACACTTTCTCAGACTATAAGCCAGTGATTAGATTACACTATATCAGAATATAACCCAGTGATTAGATTACACTATATCAGACTATAACCCAGTGATTAGATTACACAATATCAGACTATAACCCAGTGATTAGATTACACTATATCAGACTATAAATCAGTGATTAGATTACACTATATCAGACTATGACCCAGTGATTAGATTACACTATATCAGACTATAACCCAGTGATTAGATTACTCTATATCAGACTATAACCCAGTGATTAGATTACACTATATCAGACTATAACCCAGTGATTAGATTACACTATTTCAAACTATAACCCAGTGATTAGATTACACTATATCAGACTATAACCCAGTGATTAGATTACACTATATCAGACTATATCCCAGTGATTAGATTACACTATATCAGACTATAACCCAGTGATTAGATTACACTATATCAGACTATAACCCAGTGATTAGATTACACTATATCAGACTATAACCCAGTGATTGGATTACACTATATCAGACTATAACCCAGTGATTAGATTACACTATATCAGACTATAACCCAGTGATTAGATTACACTATATCAGACTATATCCCAGTGATTAGATTACACTATATCAGACTATAACCCAGTGATTAGATTACACTATATCAGACTATATCCCAGTGATTAGATTGCACTATATCAGACTATAACCCAGTGATTAGATTGCACTATATCAGACTATAACCCAGTGATTAGATTACACAATTTCAGACTATAACCCAGTGATTAGATTACACTATATCAGACTACAACCCAGTGATTAGATCACACAATTTCAGACTATAACCAAGTGATTAGATTACACTATATCAGATTATAACCCAGTGATTAGATTACACTATATCAGACTGTATCCCAGTGATTAGATTACACTATATCAGACTGTATCCCAGTGATTAGATTACACTATATCAGACTATAACCCAGTGATTAGATTACACTATATCAGACTATAACCCAGTGATTAGATTACACTATATCAGACTATATCCCAGTGATTAGATTACAATATATCAGACTATATCCCAGTGATTAGATTACAATATATCAGACTATATCCCTGTGATTAGATTACACTATATCAGACTATATCCCAGTGATTAGATTACAATATATCAGACTATATCCCAGTGATTAGATTACACTATATCAGACTATAACCCAGTGATTAGATTACACTATATCAGACTATAACCCAGTGATTAGATTGCACTATATCAGACTATAACCCAGTGATTAGATTACACTATATCAGACTATAACCCAGTGATTAGATTACACTATATCAGACTATAACCCAGTGATTAGATGACACTATATCAGACTATATCCCAGTGATTAGATTACACAACATCAGACTATAACCCAGTGATTAGATTACACTATATCAGACTATAACCCAGTGATTAGATTACACTTTATCAGACTATCACCCAGTGATTAGATTACACTCTATCAGACTATAACCCAGTGATTAGATTACACTATATCAGACTATAACCCAGTGCTTAGATTACACTACATCAGACTATATCCCAGTGATTAGATTACACTATATCAGACTATATCCCAGTGATTAGATTGCACTATATCAGACTATAACCCAGTGATTAGATTACACTGTATCAGACTATATCCCAGTGATTAGATTAAACTATATCAGACTATAACCCAGTGATTCGATTGCACTATATCAGACTATATCCTAGTGATTAGATTACAATATATCAGACTATATTCCTGTGATTAGATTACACTATATCAGACTATATCCCAGTGATTAGATTACAATATATCAGACTATATCCCAGTGATTAGATTTCACTATATCAGACTATATCCCAGTGATTAGATGACACTATATCAGACTATAACCCAGTGATTAGATTACACTGTATCAGACTATATCCCAGTGATTAGATTAAACTATATCAGACTATAACCCAGTGATTAGATTGCACTATATCAGACTATAACCCAATGATTGGATTACACTATATCAGACTATAACCCAGTGATTAGATTACACAATTTCAGACTATAACCCAGTGATTAGATTACACTATATCAGACTATAACCCAGTGATTAGATAACACTGTATCAGACTATAACCCAGTGATTAGATTACACAAATTCAGACTATAACCCAGTGATTAGATTACACTATATCAGACTATAACCCAGTGATTAGATAACACTATATCAGACTATAACCCAGTGATTAGATTGCACTATATCAGACTATATCCTAGTGATTAGATTACAATATGTCAGACTATATCCCTGTGATTAGATTACACTATATCAGACTATATCCCAGTGATTAGATTACAATATATCAGACTATATCCCAGTGATTAGATTACACTATATCAGACTATATCCCAGTGATTAGATGACACTATATCAGACTATAACCCAGTGATTAGATTACACTGTATCAGACTATATCCCAGTGATTAGATTAAACTATATCAGACTATAACCCAGTGATTAGATTACACTATATCAGACTATAACCCAATGATTGGATTACACTATATCAGACTATAACCCAGTGATTAGATTACACTATATCAGACTATAACCCAGTAATTAGATTACACTATATCAGACTATAACCCAGTGATTAGATTACACTATATCAGACTATAACCCAGTTATTAGATTACACTATATCAGACTATAACCCAGTGATTAGATTACACAATTTCAGACTATAACCCAGTGATTAGATTACACTATATCAGACTATAACCCAGTGATTAGATTGCACTATATCAGACTATAACCCTGTAATTAGATTACACTATATCAGACTATAACCCAGTGATTAGATAACACTATAACAGACTATATCGCAGTGATTAGATTACACTATATCAGACTATATCCCAGTGATTAGATTACACTATATCAGACTACAACTCAGTGATTAGATGACACTATATCAGACTATAACCCAGTGATTAGATAACACTATATCAGACTATATCCCAGTGATTAGATTACACTGTATCAGACTATATCCCAGTGATTAGTTTACAATATATCAGACTATATTCCAGTGATTAGATTACACTATATTAGACTATATCCCAAGGATTAGATTACAATATATCAGACTATATCCCAATAAGTAGATTACACTATATCAGACTATATCCCAGTGATTAGATTACTCTATATCAGACTATAACCCAGTGATTAGATTACACTTTCTCAGACTATAAGCCAGTGATTAGATTACACTATATCAGAATATAACCCAGTGATTAGATTACACTATATCAGACTATAACCCAGTGATTAGATTGCACAATATCAGACTATAACCCAGTGATTAGATTACACTATATCAGACTATATCCCAGTGATTAGATTACATTATATCAGACTATAACCCAGTGATTAGATTACACTATATCAGACTATGACCCAGTGATTAGATTACACTATATCAGACTATAACCCAGTGATTAGATTACACTATATCAGACTATAACCCAGTGATTAGATTACACTATTTCAGACTATAACCCAGTGATTAGATTACACTATATCAGACTATAACCCAGTGAATAGATTACACTATATCATACTATATCCCAGTGATTAGATTACACTATATCAGACTATATCCCAGTGATTAGATTACAATATATCAGACTACAACCCAGTGATTAGAGTACACTATATCAGACTATATCCCAGTGATTAGATTGCACTATATCAGACTATAACCCAGTGATTAGATTACACTATATCAGACTATATCCCAGTGATTAGATTACACTATATCAGACTATAACCCAGTGATTAGATTACACTATATCAGACAAAAACCCAGTGATGAGATTACACTATATCAGACTATAACCCAGTGATTAGATTACACTATATCAGACTATAACCCAGTGATTAGATTACACTATATCAGACTATATCCCAGTGATTAGATTACACTATATCAGACTATATCCCAGTGATTAGAATACACTATATCAGACTATAACCCAGTGATTAGATTACACTATATCAGACAAAAACCCAGTGATGAGATTACACTATATCAGACTATAACCCAGTGATTAGATTACACAATATCAGACTATATCCCAGTGATTAGATTACACTATGTCAGACTATAACCCAGTGATTGGATTACACTATATCAGACTATAACCCAGTGATTAGATTACTCTATATCAGACTATATCCCAGTGATTAGATTACACTATATCAGACTATAACCCAGTGATTAGATTACTCTATATCAGACTATAACCCAGTGATTAGATTACACTATATCAGACTATAACCCAGTGAGTAGATTACACTATATCAGACTATATCCCAGTGATTAGATGACACTATATCAGACTATAACCCAGTGATTAGATTACACTATATCAGACTATAACCCAGTGATTAGATTACACTATATCAGACTGTATCCCAGTGATTAGATTACACTATATCAGACTAGATCCCAGTGATTAGATTGCACTATATCAGACTATAACCCAGTGATTAGATTACACTATATCAGACTGTATCCCAGTGATTAGATTACACTATATCAGACAAGAGCCCAGTGATTAGATTACACTATATCAGACTATAACCCAGTGATTAGATTACACGATATCAGACTGTATCCCAGTGATTAGATTACACTATATCAGACTATAACCCAGTGATTAGATTACACTATATCAGACAAGAGCCCAGTGATTAGATTACACTATATCAGACTATAACCCAGTGATTAGATTACACTATATCAGACTATAACCCAGTGATTAGATTACACGATATCAGACTGTATCCCAGTGATTAGATTACACTATATCAGACAAGAGCCCAGTGATTAGGTTACACTATATCAGACTGTATCCCAGTGATTAGATTACACTATATCAGACAAGAGCCCAGTGATTAGATTACACTATATCAGACTATAACCCAGTGATTAGATTACACGATATCAGACTGTATCCCAGTGATTAGATTACACTATATCAGACTATAACCCAGTGATTAGATTACACTATATCAGACAAGAGCCCAGTGATTAGATTACACTATATCAGACTATAACCCAGTGATTAGATTACACGATATCAGACTGTATCCCAGTGATTAGATTACACTATATCAGACTATAACCCAGTGATTAGATTACACTATATCAGACTGTATCCCAGTGATTAGATTACACTATATCAGACAAGAGCCCAGTGATTAGATTACACTATATCAGACTATAACCCAGTGATTAGATTACACTATATCAGACAAGAGCCCAGTGATTAGATTACACTATATCAGACTATAACCCAGTGATTAGATTACACTATATCAGACTATAACCCAGTGATTAGATTACACTATATCAGACTATAACCCAGTGATTAGATTACACTATATCAGACTATAACCCAGTGATTAGAATACACTATATCAGACTATAACCCAGTGATTAGATTACACTATATCAGACTATAACCCAGTGATTAGATTACACTATATCAGACTATAACCCAGTGATTAGATTACACTATATCAGACTATATCCCAGTGATTAGATTACACTCTCTTACCTTACACACTTTCTGGGGCCACTGAATTGCTAGAGTAGAATCGAACATTGTCTCTGTCCAGTCAACGATACTGTCAAAATAAACACTGAGTTGCTGAATCCGCGAATTCCCTGTGTCATGTATCTTACATTATTATATATAACTGTATCCTAACATGCTTTACATGACTGTAATCAGATATAACCTGTAACCACCAGCATATCTTACCACCAGGGGTGCACTTGCAAGAGACAGGTATATAAGGATAGGTCTCAGGCAAGTGCAGCATTCCAGAGCTGTGAAATAAAGGTGCAGGTCCAGAGTGACCTTGACTTCACTACATGCCTCGTGTGAATCTGTACTGAGGGGACAGGACTTTACAGTGGTGACGGGTTACGGGATTACAGAATCCACAGAATGGCGAACAACGGATCAGATGAAAAGTACAATTGGGAGGACTTTATAGAAAGGCTCCAGCAAAGCTTTGTAACCAAAGACTGGTTAGGCGACGATAAGGCAGACAAGAGAAGAGCCCATCTCTTGACCAGCTGTGGCTCGGAAACATACGCCTTAATGAAGGATCTGTTGGCACCCGAGAAATCAGCAAGCAAGTCGTTTGAAGAATTGAGCACACTGGTAAGAGACCACCTGAAGCCAGCGAGCAGCCTGCACATGGCCAGACACAGGTTCTACAACTACAGACGCTGTGTGGACCAGAGCATACCCGACTTCGTGGCGGAACTTCGGAGGTTGGCTAGTTTATGTGAGTTCTCCGATGAACTGAGGAGAGAAATGCTGAGAGACTTTTTCATTGAAGGAATAGGCCACGCAGGCATATTCCGAAAGCTCATCGAGACCAAGAACCTGACCTTAGAGGCAGCAGCACTGGTTGCACAGACATTCTTGGTAGCGGAAGAAGAAACGAGGTTGATTTACAATTCAGGTACGACAACTAAAGAAATATTGGAACAAGAAGTTCACAGCACTAAACAAGCTGCTACCCCAACACACAGACAAAACCGGGAGAACAGGCTCTCGACAGCAGGCAGAAGCCATCAAAGGCCACAGGAACGGCCGTTCACACCTCATCAACCACAATGCGAGCAATCAACTACAATCTGAGAGAAGCTCAAGTGAGATCAGCCAGACGCAGCTCATTCTTTGGGAACACTTTGAACAATGGAACAGGTCTGTGCTGGAGGTGTGGGGGTGGGCACTCGTCAAGGGGATGTCGATTTCAGCAGGATGTTTGCAGAAATTGTGAATATACAGGGCATTTGGCCCGCATGTGCAAAAAACAGCAGCTTGGCTGGTATACGAATCGGATGGGTCGGAAAGTGGACCAGAAGATGCTGGGGACAGTACCCGGGACACCGATGTACAGCGGGTCAACACGATCAATGGCCGCTGCTCCTACAACAGGACGCCTCCTATAATGATGAGGGTCCTACTCAACGGGATATCTGTCAACATGGAGCTGGATACGGGAGCAAGTCAACAAATGGGTGCTCAACAATTTGAACAACTGTGGCCGCATAAAAGAGACAGACCAAAACTCACAAGGGTCGACACCACACTAAGGACCTTACCAAAGAAATCGTACCAGTCCTCGGCAGCGCCATGCTCTCTGTCACACACAATAGGACAGTGAACCGACTTCCCCTGTGGATTGTCCCCGGAGACCCCCCAGCACTGCTGGGGAGAAGCTGGCTGGCAAAACTAAACTGGAAATGGGATGATGTCCATGCCATGTCATTAGAGGAACGGACCTCCTGCTCAACAGTTATAAAGCGATTTGAACATCTCTTTCAGCCAGGTGTGGGCACTTTCAAAGGGGTCAAAGTCAAAATCTACATCACACAGGATGCTAGACCGGTCCATCACAAGGCCAGAGCTGTACCCTATGTGATGAAGGAAAAGATTGAACACGAACGAGACAGGCTTCTGCGGGAAGGCATTATATCACCTGTGGAATTTAGCGACTGGGCAAGTCCCATCGTCCCAGTCATGAAGCCTGATGGATCCGTACGAATCTGTGGGGACTATAAATCTACCATAAACAGAGTCTCCCTACAGGACCAGTACCCGCTGCCCAGGGCGGAGGACTTATTTGCCACATTGGCTGGAGGTAAACTTTTCTCACAATTAGACCTCACATCTGCGTATATGACGCAGGAATTGACCGAGGAATCCAAGCTACTCACCACCATCAACACACATCGAGGCCTTTTCATGTACAATCGATGCCCATTCGGCATCAGGTCGGCAGCTGCCATATTCCAGCGCAACATGGAGAGTCTGCTCAAGTCCATCCCGGGGACGGTTGTATTTCAATATTTATCATGGTCTGGGACACCGACTCCCATCTCCGTAATTTGGAGGAAGTACTAAAGCGGTTGGATCGGGTAGGCCTACAAGTCAAGAAATCCAAGTGCCTGTTTCTCGCACCCGAGGTTGAATTTTTGGGCAGCAGGATTGCCGCTGATGGAATCCGCCCAACAGAGTCCAAAACAGAAGCAATTCGCCTGGCACCCAGGCCCCGGAATGTCTCAGAACTGCGCGCCTTTTTCAGGCTACTCAATTACTTTGGGAACTTTATGAAGAACTTAAGCACGCTGCTGGAGCCTCTCCACGTGCTACTCAGGAAGGGGTGCGATTGGTTTTGGGGGACGCCCAGGAACGCGCCTTCAATAAGGCACACAACCTTCTGTGTTCCAACAGTGTTTTGACTTTCTTTGACCCAGGTAAAAAGCTAGTTCTCACATGCGATGCGTCAGCGTATGGGGTCAGGTGTGTTTTACAACATGTCAATAGTGCGGGCAAATTACAACCCATAGCTTATGCCTCCAGGTCACTTTCGCGGGCGGAGCGCGGGTACGGAATGGTAGAGAAGGAGGCGCTCGCGTGCGTGTACGGTGTCAAAAAGATGCATCAATACCTTTTCGGGGCCAAGTTCACGTTAGAAACCGACCACAAGCCCCTCACGTCCCTCCTATCCGAGAGCAAGGCAATAAACGCCAACGCCTCGGCGCGAATTCAACGGTGGGCACTCATGCTGGCGTCCTACGACTATACCATAAGGCACAGACCAGGCACAGACAACTGTGCCGACGCGCTCAGCAGACTACCCCTGGCGGCCACGGAAGGGTCTGACGAACAGGACTGTGAGATAGTCATGGCAATCAATGCCTTTGAGTCCACAGGTTCACCCATGACGGCTCACCAAATCAGAGCCTGGACGGCCAGCGACCCCACGTTATCCTTAGTAAAAAGATGTGTCCTAACCGGTGACTGGGCAGAGGCTCACGATGCCTGCCCTGAGGAATTAAAACCCTTTCACAGGCGCATGCATGAGCTATCACTACAAGCAGACTGCCTGATGTGGGGCAGCCGAGTAGTCATGCCTCTGCGAGGCAGAGAGGCATTTGTCCGGGAGCTCCACCGCGAGCACCCGGGGATCGTTCTCATGAAGGCCATAGCCAGATCCCACGCCTGGTGGCCTGGTAGTTACGCGGACTTGGAGTTCTGCGTCCGAAGGTGCACCATTTGTGTCCAACTCAGCAATGCCCCCAGGGAGGCTCCACTGAGCCCCTGGCCCTGGCCTACCAAACCGTGGTCGCAGGTGCAAGTAGACTATGCGGGCCCATTCATGGGCAAAATATTCCTCGTAGTTGTAGATGCATTTTCAAAGTGGATCGAATGCACCATTTTAAACTCGAGCACAACCTCCACCAGTGTGGAGAGCCTCGCAACCATGTTTGCAACGCACGGAATCCCTGACACATTGGTCAGTGACAATGGTCCGTGCTTCACCAGCGCAGAATTCCAAGACTTTATAATTGACCACGGCATAAATCATGTCAAGACGGCACCGTTCAAGCCAGCCTCCAACGGCCAGGCGGAGAGAGCAGTGCAAATCATTAAACAAGGCATGCTTAAAATCCAAGGTCCCACGATGCAGGGTCGCCTGTTGCGACTGCTGCTGGCATACAGATCTCGTCCGCACTCACTGACTGGTATCCCCCCCGCGCAACTGTTGATGAAAAGGACGTTAAAAACAAGGCTCTCATTAATCCTCCCAGACATGCACGAAATCGTTGAGGCAAAGCGCCGTAAGCTGACTGAGTACCATGACAGAAATTCGAGGGGGAGATGGAATGAGATAGGGGACAAAGTGTTCATACTAAACTATGGCAGGGGTCCCAAATGGCTTGCAGGGACAGTAACGGGCAAGGAAGGAAACAGGCTACTGGTAGTACAAATGGACAATGGCAAAACCTGACGGAGGCATGTAGACCAAGTCAAAAGCAGATTTACCAACAACACTGCGGAACCAGAGGCAGACTACAATGTGGAACTCCCACCACACCTGGTGGACAGACAGAGGGAACAACCTGAGGAAAGGGCAATCCCAACAGACAGCCCAGGCGAGTCAACAACAATCACACCAATCGAAACAGACAGCCCAGGCAAACAACTGAACCACAACTCAGACGCTGCACGCGAGAGCGTAGACCACCTGAGAGACTGAACCTATAAAGACAATAAGACCTTGGGGGAGGGTGATGTCATGTATCTTACGTTATTATATATAACTGTATCCTAACATGCTATACATGACTGTAATAAGATATGACCTGTAACCACCAGTATACCTTACCACCAGGGGTGCACTTGCAAGAGACAGGTATATAAGGACAGGTCTCAGGCAAGTGCAGCATTCCAGAGCTGTGAAATAAAGGTGCAGGTCCAGAGTGACCTTGACTTCACTACATGCCTCGTGTGAATCTGTACTGAGGGGACAGGACTTTACACCTTGCCTGAGGGAACCAAGGTTACAGATATATGGTACACGGAATAATAAGACGTCGCATCGCCACAGAGAGAGCAATGCAAAACCTCCAATTTGCCAGTATGTCCATTAATATTCAGGTGATCAGTCCCAAACTCATTCATTCAGTAACCCCTCTCCCCCAGAGCCCTGTGTTACTGACTGTATCTCTACTGATGTTAATCTAGCTCCCTCACACTGTCACTCAGTAACCCCTCTCCCCAAGCACCCTGTATTACTGACTGTATCTCTACTGATGTTAATCCAGCTCCCTCACACTGTCACTCAGTAACCCCTCTCCCCCAGCGCCCTGTGTTACTGACTGTATCTCTACTGATGTTAATCCAGCTCCCTCACACTGTCACTCAGTAACCCCTCTCCCCCAGCGCCCTGTGTTACTGACTGTATCTCTACTGATGTTAATCCAGCTCCCTCACACTGTCACTCAGTAACCCCTCTCCCCCAGCGCCCTGTGGTACTGACTGTATCTGTCCTGATGTTAATCCAGCTCCCTCACACTGTCACTCAGTAACCCCTCTCCCACAGCACCCTGTGTTACTGACTGTATCTGTACTGATGTTAATCCAGCTCCCTCACACTGTCACTCAGTAACCCCTCTCCCCCAGCGCCCTGTGTTACTGACTGTATCTGTACTGATGTTAATCCAGCTCCCTCACACTGTCACTCAGTAACCCCTCTCCCCCAGCGCCCTGTGTTACTGACTGTATCTCTGCTGATGTTAATCCAGCTCCCTCACACTGTCACTCAGTAACCCCTCTCCCCCAGCGCCCTGTGTCACTGACTGTATCTGTACTGATGTTAATCCAGCTCCCTCACACTGTCACTCAGTAACCCCTCTCCCCCAGCGCCCTGTGTTACTGACTGTATCTGTACTGATGTTAATCCAGCTCCCTCACACTGTCACTCAGTAACCCCTCTCCCCCAGCACCCTGTGTTACTGACTGTATCTGTACTGATGTTAATCCAGCTCCCTCACACTGTCACTCAGTAACCCCTCTCCCCCAGCGCCCTGTGTCACTGACTGTATCTGTACTGATGTTAATCCAGCTCCCTCACACTGTCACTCAGTAACCCCTCTCCCCCAGCGCCCTGTGTCACTGACTGTATCTGTACTGATGTTAATCCAGCTCCCTCACACTGTCACTCAGTAACCCCTCTCCCCCAGCGCCCTGTGTCACTGACTGTATCTGTACTGATGTTAATCCAGCTCCTTCACACTGTCACTCAGTAACCCCTCTCCCCCAGCACCCTGTGTTACTGACTGTATCTGTACTGATGTTAATCCAGCTCCCTCACACTGTCACTCAGTAACCCCTCTCCCCCAGCGCTCTGTGTTACTGACTGTATCTGTACTGATGTTAATCCAGCTCCCTCACACTGTCACTCAGTAACCCCTCTCCCCCAGCACCCTGTGTTACTGACTGTATCTGTACTGATGTTAATCCAGCTCCCTCACACTGTCACTCAGTAACCCCTCTCCCCCAGTGCCCTGTGTTACTGACTGTATCTGTACTGATGTTAATCCAGCTCCCTCACACTGTCACTCAGTAACCCCTCTCCCCCAGCGCCCTGTGTTACTGACTGTATCTCTGCTGATGTTAATCCAGCTCCCTCACACTGTCACTCAGTAACCCCTCTCCCCCAGCGCCCTGTGTCACTGACTGTATCTGTACTGATGTTAATCCAGCTCCCTCACACTGTCACTCAGTAACCCCTCTCCCCCAGCGCCCTGTGTTACTGACTGTATCTGTACTGATGTTAATCCAGCTCCCTCACACTGTCACTCAGTAACCCCTCTCCCCCAGCACCCTGTGTTACTGACTGTATCTGTACTGATGTTAATCCAGCTCCCTCACACTGTCACTCAGTAACCCCTCTCCCCCAGCGCCCTGTGTCACTGACTGTATCTGTACTGATGTTAATCCAGCTCCCTCACACTGTCACTCAGTAACCCCTCTCCCCCAGCGCCCTGTGTCACTGACTGTATCTGTACTGATGTTAATCCAGCTCCCTCACACTGTCACTCAGTAACCCCTCTCCCCCAGCGCCCTGTGTCACTGACTGTATCTGTACTGATGTTAATCCAGCTCCTTCACACTGTCACTCAGTAACCCCTCTCCCCCAGCACCCTGTGTTACTGACTGTATCTGTACTGATGTTAATCCAGCTCCCTCACACTGTCACTCAGTAACCCCTCTCCCCCAGCGCTCTGTGTTACTGACTGTATCTGTACTGATGTTAATCCAGCTCCCTCACACTGTCACTCAGTAACCCCTCTTTTATAGAGCAACTTTAAAATAGTAAAACGTCCCAAGCCACTTCACAAGAGCGATTATCAAACAGAATTTGACACTAAGCCACATAAGGAGATATTAGGGCAACTGACCAAAAGCTTGGTCAAAGAGGTAGGTTTTAAGGAGCTTCTTGAAGGAGGAACGAGAAGTAGAGAGGCGGAGAGGTTTAGGCAGGGAGTTTCAGAGCTTAATGACCAGAGAGCTGAGGGCACAGTCACTGATTGTTGAGCGATTATAATCGGGGGTGCCCAGGAGGGCAGAATTGGAGGAGTACAGACATCTCGGGGGGTTGTGGGGTTGGAGGAGATTACAGAGATAGGGAAGGGCGAGGGCATGGAGGGATTTGTAAACAAGGAAGAGAATTTTGTAATTGAGGCGTTACTTAACCAGGAGCCAACGTAGGTCAGCGAGCACAGGGGGTGATGGGTGAGTGAGACTGGGTGTGAGTTAGGACACGGGGCAGCGAGCACAGGGGGTGATGGGTAAGTGGGACTGGGTGCGAGTTAGGACACGGGGCAGCGAGCACAAGGGGTGATGGGTGAGTGAGACTGGGTGCGAGTTAGGACACGGGTCAGCGAGCACAGGGGGTGATGGGTGAGTGGGACTGGGTGCGAGTTAGGACACGGGTCAGCGAGCACAGGGGGTGATGGGTGAGTGGGACTGGGTGCGAGTTAGGACACGGGACAGCGAGCACAGGGGGTGATGGGTGAGTGGGACTGGGTGTGAGTTGGGACACGGGTCAGTGAGTACAGGGGGTGATGGGTGAGTGGGACTGGGTGCGAGTTAGGGCATGTGTCAGTGAGCACAGGGGGTGATGGGTGAGTGAGACTGGGTGCAAGTTAGGACACGGGTCAGCGAGCACAGGGGGTGAAGGGTGAGTGAGACTGGGTGCAAGTTAGGACACGGGTCAGCGAGCACAGGGGGTGATGGGTGAGTGAGACTGGGTGCAAGTTAGGACACGGGTCAGCGAGCACAGGGGGTGATGGGTAAGTGGGACTGGGTGCGAGTTAGGACACGGGGCAGCGAGCACAGGGGGTGATGGGTGAGTGAGACTGGGTGCGAGTTAGGACACGGGTCAGCGAGCACAGGGGATGATGGGTGAGTGGGACTGGGTGCGAGTTAGGACACGGGTCAGCGAGCACAGGGGGTGATGGGTGAGTGGGACTGGGTGCGAGTTAGGACTCGGGACAGCGAGCACAGGGGGTGATGGGTGAGTGGGACTGGGTGTGAGTTTGGACACGGGTCAGTGAGTACAGGGGGTGATGGGTGAGTGGGACTGGGTGCGAGTTAGGGCATGTGTCAGTGAGCACAGGGGGTGATGGGTAAACAGGATTTTGTGCGAGTTAGGACACGGGTCAGTGAGCACAGAGGGTGATGGGTGAGTGGGACTTGGTGTACGTTAGGACACGGGTCAGTGAGCACAGGAGGTGATGGGTGAGCAGGTCTTGATGCAAGTAAGGACACGGGTCAGCGAGCAAAGGAGGTGATGGGTGAGCGGGGCTGGGTGCGAGTTAGGACACGGGTCAGCGAGCACAGAGGGTGATGGGTGAACAGGTCTTGGTGCGAGTTAGGACACGGGGCAGCGAGCACAGGGGGTGATGGGTGAACAGGACTCAGTGCGAGTTTGGACACAGGGCAGCGAGCACAGGGGGTGATGTGTGAGTGGGACTGGCTGCGAGTTAGGACATGGGTCAACGAGCGCAGGGGGTGATGGGTGAGTGGGACTGGGTGCGAGTTAGGACACGGGTCAGCGAGCACAGGGGGTGATGGGTGAGTGGGACTGGGTATGAGTTAGGACACGGGTCAGCGAGCACAGGGGGTGATGGGTGAGCAGGTCTTGGTGCAAGTTAGGACACGGGTCAACGAGCACAGGGGGTGATGGGTGAGCGGGACTCGTTGCGAGTTGGGACACGGGGCAGCGAGTACTGGGGGTGATGGGTGAGCGGGACTCGTTGCGAGTTGGAACACGGGGCAGCAAGCACAGGAGGCGATAGGTGAGCGGGACTGGGTGCGAGTTAGGACACGGGTCAGCGAGCACAGCGGGTGATGGGTGAACAGGTCTTGGTGCGAGTTAGGACACGAGACAGTGAGCACAGGGGGTGATGGGTGAACAGGACTCAGTGCGAGTTAGGACACGAGACAGTGAGCACAGGGGGTGATGGGTGAACAGGACTCAGTGCAGGTTAGGACACGGGTCAGTGAGCACAGGGGGTGATGGGTGAGCGGGACTCGTTGCGAGTTGGGACACGGGGCAGCGAGTACCGGGGGTGATGGGTGAGCGGGACTCGTTGCGAGTTGGGACACGGGGCAGCGAGTACCGGGGGTGATGGGTGAGCGGGACTCGTTGAGAGTTGGGACACGGGGCAGCGAGCACAGGAGGTGATGGGTGAGCGGGACTGGGTGTGAGTTAGGACACGGGGCACAGGGGTTGATTGGTGAACAGGACTTGCTGCGAGTTAGGACATGGGGCAGTGAGCACAGCGGGTGATGGGTGAACAGGACTCGGTGCGAGTTAGGACATGAGACAGTGAGCACAGGTGGTGATGGGTGAGTGGGACTCGTTGCGAGTTGGGACACGGGGCAGCGAGCACAGGGGCTGATGGGTGAGCGGGACTCGGTGCGAGTTAGGACACGGGTCAGCGAGCAGAGGGGGTGATGGGTGAGCAGGTCTTGGTGTGAGTTAGGACATGGGTCAGCGAGCACAGGGGGTGATGGGTGAGCACGTCTTGGTGTGAGTTATGATACGGGTCAGCGAGCAGAGGGGGTGATGGGTGAGCAGGTCTTGGTGCGAGTTAGGACACGGGTCAGCGAGCACAGGGGTGATGGGTGAGCAGGTCTTGGTGCAAGTTAAGACATGGGTCAGCGAGCGCATGAGGTGATGGATGAACAGGGCTTGGTGCGAGTTAGGACACGGGTCAGCGAGCACAGAGGGTGATGGGTGAACAGGGCTTGGTGCGAGTTAGGACACGGGTCAGCGAGCACAGCGGGTGATGGATGAACAGGGCTTGGTGCGAGTTAGGACACGGGTCAGCGAGCACAGAGGGTGATGGGTGAACAGGACTCAGTGCGAGTTAGGACACGAGACAGTGAGCACAGGGGGTGATGGGTGAGCGGGACTCGTTGCGAGATTGGACACGGGGCAGCGAGTACCGGGGGTGATGGGTGAGCGGGACTTGTTGCGAGTTGGGACACAGGGCAGCGAGTACCGGGGCTGATGGGTGAGCGGGACTCGTTGCGAGTTGGGACACGGGGCACAGGAGGTGATGGGTGAGCGAGACTCGGTGCAAGTTAGGACACGGGTCAACGAGCACAGGAGGTGATGGGTGAGCAGGACTGGGTGCGAGTTAGGACACGGGTCAGCGAGCACAGGGGGTGATGGGTGAACAGGTCTTGGTGCGAGTTGGGACACGGGGTAGCGAGTACCGGGGGTGATGGGTGAGCGGGACTCGTTGAGAGTTGGGACACGGAGCAGCAAGCACAGGAGGCGATAGGTGAGCGGGATTGGGTGTGAGTTAGGACACGGGGCACAGGGGTTGATGGGTGAACAGGACTTGCTGCGAGTTAGGACATGGGGCAGTGAGCACAGCGGGTGATGGGTGAACAGGACTTGGTGCGAGTTAGGACATGAGACAGTGAGCACAGGGGGTGATGGGTGAGCAGGACTCGTTGCGAGTTGGGACACGGGGCAGCGAGTACCGGGGGTGATGGGTGAGCGGGACTCGTTGCGAGTTGGGACACGGGGCACAGGAGGTGATGGGTGAGCGGGACTCGGTGCAAGTTAGGACACGGGTCAACGAGCACAGGAGGTGATGGGTGAGCAGGACTGGGTGCGAGTTAGGACACGGGTCAGCGAGCACAGGGGGTGATGGGTGAACAGGTCTTGGTGCGAGTTAGGACAAGGGTCAGCGAGCACAGTGGGTGATGGGTGAGCAGGTCTTGGTGCGAGTTGGGACACGGGGCAGCGAGTACCGGGGGTGATGGGTGAGCGGGACTCGTTGCGAGTTGGGACACAGGGCAGCGAGTACCGGGGGTGATGGGTGAGTGGGACTCGTTGCGAGTTGGGTCACGAGGCACAGGGGGTGATGGGTGAACAGGACTCAGTGTGAGTTAGGACACGAGACAGTGAGCACAGGGGGTGATGGGTGAGCGGGACCCGTTGCAAGTTGGGACACAGGGCAGCGAGTACCGGGGGTGATGGGTGAGCGGGACTCGTTGCGAGTTGGGACACGGGGCAGCGAGTACCGGGGGTGATGGGTCAGCGGGACTCGTTGCGAGTTGGGACACGGGGCACAAGGGGGGTGATGGGTGAGCGGGACTCCGTGCGGGTTAGGACACGGGTCAGCGAACACAGGGGGTGATGGGTGAGCGGGACTGGGTGCGAGTTAGGATACGGTTCAGCGAGCACAGAAGGTGATGGGTGAGCAGGTCTTGGTGCGAGTTAGGACACGGGTCAACGAGCACAGGGGGTGATGGGTGAGCAGGTCTTGGTGCGAGTTAGGACACAAGACAGTGAGGACAGGGGGTGATGGGTGAGCGGGACTCGTTGCGAGATTGGACACGGGGCAGCGAGTACCGGGGGTGATGGGTGAGCGGGACTTGTTGCGAGTTGGGACACGGGGCAGCGAGTACCGGGGGTGATGGGTGAGCGGGACACGTTGCGAGTTGGGACACGGGGCAGCGAGTACTGGGGGTGATGGGTGAGCGGGACTCGTTGAGAGTTAGGACACGGGGCAGCAAGCACAGGAGGCGATAGGTGAGCGGGACTGGGTGTGAGTTAGGACATGTGGCACAGGAGTTGATGGGTGAACAGGACTTGCTGCGAGTTAGGACATGGGGCAGTGAGCACAGCGGGTGATGGGTGATCGGGACTTGGTGCGAGTTAGGACATGAGACAGTGAGCACAGGGGGTGATGGGTGAACAGGACTCGGTGCGAGTTGGGACACGGGGCAGCGAGTACCGGGGGTGATGGGTGAGCGGGACTCGTTGCGAGTTGGGACACGGGGCAGCGAGTACCGGGGGTGATGGGTGAGCGGGACTCGTTGCGAGTTGGGACACGGGGCACAGGGGGTGGTGGGTGAGGGGGACTGGGTGTGAGTTAGGACATGGGTCAGCGAGCACAGGGGATGATGGGTGAGTGGGACTGGGTGTGAGTTAGGACATGGGTCAGCGAGCACAGGGGGTGATGGGTGAGTGGGACTGGGTGCGAGTTAGGACACGGGATAGCTGGCACAGAGGGTGATGGGTGAGCAGGTCTTGGTGTGAGTTAGGATACGAGTCAGCGAGCACAGAAGGTGATGGGTGAGCAGGTCTTGGTGTGAGTTAGGACATGGGTCAGCGAGCACAGGAGGTGATGGGTGAGCGGGACTGGGTGTGAGTTAGGACACGGGTCAGCGAGGACAGAGGGTGATGGGTGAGTGGGACTCGGTGCGAGTTAGGACACGGGACAGTGAGCACAGGGGGTGATGGGTGAGTGGGACTGGGTGTGAGTTAGGACACGGGGTCAGTAAGCACAGGGGGTGATGGGTGAGCGGGACTGGGTGTGAGTTAGGACACGGGGCAGTGATCACAGGGGAGCGATGGGTGAGTGGGACTTGGTGCGAGTTAGGACACGGGGCAGTGAGCACAGGGGGTGATGGGTGAGTGGGACTGGGTGTGAGTTAGGACACGGGTCAGCGAGCACATGAGGTGATGGGTGAGCGGGACTGGGTGTGAGTTAGGACACGGGGCAGTGATCACAGGGGAGCGATGGGTGAGTGGGACTGGGTGCGAGTTAGGACACGGGTCAGCGAGCACAGAGGGTGATGGGTGAACAGGACTCAGTGCGAGTTAGGACACGAGACAGTGAGCACAGGGGGTGATGGGTGAGCGGGACTCGTTGCGAGATTGGACACGGGGCAGCGAGTACCGGGGGTGATGGGTGAGCGGGACTTGTTGCGAGTTGGGACACGGGGCAGCGAGTACCGGGGGTGATGGGTGAGCGGGACACGTTGCGAGTAGGGACACGGGGCAGCGAGTACTGGGGGTGATGGGTGAGCGGGACTCGTTGAGAGTTGGGACACGGTGCAGCGAGCACAGGAGGTGATGGGTGAGCGGGACTGGGTGTGAGTTAGGACACGGGGCACAGGAGTTGATGGGTGAACAGGACTTGCTGCGAGTTAGGACATGGGGCAGTGAGCACAGCGGGTGATGGGTGAACAGGACTCGGTGCGAGTTAGGACATGAGACAGTGAGCACAGGGGGTGATGGGTGAGTGGGACTCGTTGCGAGTTGGGACACGGGGCAGCGAGCACAGGGGCTGATGGGTGAGCGGGACACGGTGCGGGTTAGGACACGGGGCAGCGAGCACAGGGGGTGATGGGTGAGCAGGTCTTGGTGTGAGTTAGGACATGGGTCAGCGAGCACAGGGGGTGATGGGTGAGCAGGTCTTGGTGCGAGTTAGGACACGGGTCAGCGAGCACAGGAGGTGATGAGTGAGCAGGTCTTGGTGCAAGTTAGGACACGGGTCAGCGAGCACAGGGGGTGATGGGTGAGTGGGACTGGGTGCGAATTAGGACACGGGTCAGCGAGCACAGGGGGTGATGGGTGAGCAGGTCTTGGTGTGAGTTATGATACGGGTCAGGGAGCACAGAAGGTGATGGGTGAGCAGGTCTTGGTGCGAGTTAGGACACGGGTCAGCGAGCACAGGAGGTGATGAGTGAGCAGGTCTTGGTGCAAGTTAGGACACGGGTCAGCGAGCACAGGGGGTGATGGGTGAGCGGGACTCGTTGCGAGTTGGGACACGGGGCACAGGGGGTGGTGGGTGAGGGGGACTGGGTGTGAGTTAGGACATGGGTCAGCGAGCACAGGGGGTGATGGGTGAGTGGGACTGGGTGTGAGTTAGGACATGGGTCAGCGAGCACAGGGGGTGATGGGTGAGCGGGACTCGGTGCGGGTTAGGACACGGTGCAGCGAGCACAGGGGGTGATGGGTGAGTGGAACTGGGTGTGAGTTAGGACACGGGTCAGCGAGCAGAGGGGGTGATGGGTGAGTGGGACTGGGTGCGAGTAAGGACAATGGTCAGCGAGCACAGGAGGTGATGGGTGAGCAGGCCTTGGTGCAAGTTAGGACACGGGTCAACGAGCACAGGAGGTGATGGGTGAGCAGGTCTTGGTGCAAGTTAGGACACGGGTCAACGAGCACAGGAGGTGATGGGTGAGCGGGACTGGGTGCGAGTTAGGACACGGGTCAGCGAGCACAGGGGGTGATGGGTGAACAGGTCTTGGTGCGAGTTAGGACAAGGGTCAGCGAGCACAGGGGGTGATGGGTGAGCAGGTCTTGGTGCGAGTTGGGACACGGGGCAGCGAGTACCGGGGGTGATGGGTGAGCGGGACTCGTTGCGAGTTGGGACACAGGGCAGCGAGTACTGGGGGTGATGGGTGAGTGGGACTCGTTGCGAGTTGGGTCACGGGGCACAGGGGGTGATGGGTGAACAGGACTCAGTGTGAGTTAGGACACGAGACAGTGAGCACAGGGGGTGATGGGTGAGCGGGACCCGTTGCAAGTTGGGACACAGGGCAGCGAGTACCGGGGGTGATGGGTGAGCGGAACTCCGTGCGGGTTAGGACACGGGTCAGCGAACACAGGGGGTGATGGGTGAGTGGGACTGGATGCGAGTTAGGACACGGGTCAGCAAGCACAGGGGGTGATGGGTGAGCAGGTCTTGGTGTGAGTTAGGATACGGGTCAGCGAGCACAGAAGGTGATGGGTGAGCATGTCTTGGTGAGAGTTAGGACACGGGTCAACGAGCACAGGGGGTGATGGGTGAGCAGGTCTTGGTGCGAGTTAGGACAAGGGTCAGCGAGCACAGGGGGTGATGGGTGAGTGGGACTGGGTGCGAGTTAGGACACGGGTCAGCGAGCACAGGAGGTGATGGGTGAGTGGGACTGGGTGTGAGTTAGGACATGGGTCAGCGAGCACAGGATGTGATGGGTGAGTGGGACTGGGTGCGAGTTAGGACACGGGTCAGCGAGCACAGGAGGTGATGGGTGAGCAGGTCTTGGTGCAAGTTAGGACACGGGTCAGCGAGCACAGGAGGTGATGGGTGAGCGGGACTGGGTGCGAGTTCGGACACGGTTCAGCGAGCACAGAGGGTGATGGGTGAACAGGACTCAGTGCGAGTTGGGACACGGGGCAGCAAGCACAGGAGGCGATAGGTGAGCGGGACTGGGTGTGAGTTAGGACACGGGGCACAGGGGTTGATGGGTGAACAGGACTTGCTGCGAGTTAGGACATGGGGCAGTGAGCACAGCGGGTGATGGGTGAACAGGACTCGGTGCGAGTTAGGACATGAGACAGTGAGCACAGGGGGTGATGGGTGAGCAGGACTCGTTGCGAGTTGGGACACGGGGCAGCGAGTACCGGGGCTGATGGGTGAGCGGGACTCGTTGCGAGTTGGGACACGGGGCACAGGGGGTGGTGGGTGAGGGGGACTGGGTGTGAGTGAGGACATGGGTCAGCGAGCACAGGGGGTGATGGGTGAGTGGGACTGGGTGTGAGTTAGGACATGGGTCAGCGAGCACAGGGAGTGATGGGTGAGCGGGACTCGGTGCGGGTTAGGACACGGGGCAGCGAGCACAGGGGGTGATGGGTGAGTGGGAATGGGTGCGAGTTAGGACACGGGTCAGCGAGCAGAGGGGGTGATGGGTGAGTGGGACTGGGTGTGAGTTAGGACAAGGGTCAGCGAGCACAGGAGGTGATGGGTGAGCAGGTCTTGGTGCAAGTTAGGACACGGGTCAACGAGCACAGGGGGTGATGGGTGAACAGGTCTTGGTGCGAGTTAGGACAAGGGTCAGCGAGCACAGGGGGTGATGGGTGAGCAGGTCTTGGTGCGAGTTGGGACACGGGGCAGCGAGTACCGGGGGTGATGGGTGAGCGGGACTCGTTGCGAGTTGGGACACAGGGCAGCGAGTACCGGGGGTGATGGGTGAGTGGGACTCGTTGCAAGTTGGGTCACGGGGCACAGGGGGTGATGGGTGAACAGGACTCAGTGTGAGTTAGGACACGAGACAGTGAGCACAGGGGGTGATGGGTGAGCGGGACTCGTTGCGAGTTGGGACACGGGGCAGCGAGTACCGGGGGTGATGGGTCAGCGGGACTCGTTGCGAGTTGAGACACGGGGCACAGGGGGTGATGGGTGAGCGGGACTCCGTGCGGGTTAGGACACGGGTCAGCGAACACAGGGGGTGATGGGTGAGTGGGACTGGGTGCGAGTTAGGACACGGGTCAGCAAGCACAGGGGGTGATGGGTGAGCAGGTCTTGGTGTGAGTTAGGATACGGGTCAGCGAGCACAGAAGGTGATGGGTGAGCAGGTCTTGGTGAGAGTTAGGACACGGGTCAACGAGCACAGGGGGTGATGGGTGAGCAGGTCTTGGTGCGAGTTAGGACAAGGGTCAGCGAGCACAGGGTGTGATGGGTGAGCTGGACTGGGTGCGAGTTAGGACACGGGTCAGCGAGCACAGGAGGTGATGGGTGAGCAGGTCTTGGTGCAAGTTAGGACACGGGTCAGCGAGCACAGTGGGTGATGGGTGAGTGGGACTGGGTGCGAGTTAGGACACGGGTCAGCGAGCACAGGAGGTGATGGGTGAGTGGGACTGGGTGTGAGTTAGGACACGGGTCAGCGAGCACAGGATGTGATGGGTGAGTGGGACTGGGTGCGAGTTAGGACACGGGTCAGCGAGCACAGGAGGTGATGGGTGAGCAGGTCTTGGTGCAAGTTAGGACACGGGTCAGCGAGCACAGGAGGTGATGGGTGAGCGGGACTGGGTGCGAGTTCGGACACGGGTCAGCGAGCACAGAGGGTGATGGGTGAACAGGACTCAGTGCGAGTTGGGACACGGGGCAGCAAGCACAGGAGGCGATAGGTGAGCGGGACTGGGTGTGAGTTAGGACACGGGGCACAGGGGTTGATGGGTGAACAGGACTTGCTGCGAGTTAGGACATGGGGCAGTGAGCACAGCGGGTGATGGGTGAACAGGACTCGGTGCGAGTTAGGACATGAGACAGTGAGCACAGGGGGTGATGGGTGAGCAGGACTCGTTGCGAGTTGGGACACGGGGCAGCGAGTACCGGGGCTGATGGGTGAGCGGGACTCGTTGCGAGTTGGGACACGGGGCACAGGGGGTGGTGGGTGAGGGGGACTGGGTGTGAGTTAGGACATGGGTCAGCGAGCACAGGGGGTGATGGGTGAGTGGGACTGGGTGTGAGTTAGGACAAGGGTCAGCGAGCACAGGGGGTGATGGGTGAGCAGGTCTTGGTGTGAGTTAGGATACGGGTCAGCGAGCACAGAAGGTGATTGGTGAGCAGGTCTTGGTGCAAGTTAGGACACGGGTCAACGAGCACAGGGGGTGATGGGTGAGCAGGTCTTGGTGCGAGTTGGGACACGGGGCAGCGAGTACCGGGGGTGATGGGTGAGCGGGACTCGTTGCTAATTGGGTCATGGGGCACAGAGGGTGATGGGTGAACAGGACTCAGTGTGAGTTAGGACACGAGACAGTGAGCACAGGGGGTGATGGGTGAGCGGGACTCGTTGCAAGTTGGGACACAGGGCAGCGAGTACCGGGGGTGATGGGTGAGCGGGACTCGTTGCGAGTTGGGACACGGGGCAGCGAGTACCGGGGGTGATGGGTCAGCGGGACTCGTTGCGAGTTGGGACACGGGGCACAGGGGGTGATGGGTGAGCGGGACTCCGTGCGGGTTAGGACACGGGTCAGCGAACACAGGAGGTGATGGGTGAGTGGGACTGGGTGCGAGTTAGGACACGGGTCAGCGAGCACAGGGGGTGATGGGTGAGCAGGTCTTGGTGTGAGTTAGGATACGGGTCAGCGAGCACAGAAGGTGATTGGTGAGCAGGTCTTGGTGCGAGTTAGGACACGGGTCAACGAGCACAGGGTGTGATGGGTGAGCAGGTCTTGGTGCGAGTTAGGACAAGGGTCAGCGAGCACAGGGTGTGATGGGTGAGTGGGACTGGGTGCGAGTTAGGACACGGGTCAGCGAGCACAGGAGGTGATGGGTGAGCAGGTCTTGGTGCAAGTTAGGACACGGGTCAGCGAGCACAGGAGGTGATGGGTGAGCAGGTCTTGGTGCAAGTTAGGAGACAGGTCAGCGAGCACAGGGTGTGATGGGTGAGCGGGACTGGGTGCGAGTTCGGACACGGGTCAGCGAGCACAGAGGGTGATGGGTGAACAGGACTCAGTGTGAGTTGGGACACGGGGCAGCAAGCACAGGAAGCGATACGTGAGCGGGACCCCTGGGTGTGAGTTAGGACACCTGGCACAGGGATTGATGGGTGAACAGGACTTGCTGCGAGTTAGGACATGGGGCAGTGAGCACAGCGGGTGATGGGTGAACAGGACTCACTGCGAGTTAGGACATGAGACAGTGAGCACAGGGGGTGATGGGTGAGTGGGACTCGTTGCGAGTTGGTACACGGGGCAGCGAGTACCGGGGGTGATGGGTGAGCGGGACTCGTTGCGAGTTGGGACACGGGGCAGCAAGCACAGGGGGTGATGGGTGAGTGGGACTGGTTGCGAGTTAGGACACGGGTCAGCGAGTACAGCGAGTGATGGGTGAGCAGGTCTTGGTGTGAATTAGGATACGGGTCAGCGAGCACAGAAGGTGATGGGTGAGCAGGTCTTGGTGTGAGTTAGGACATGGGTCAGCGAGCACAGGAGGTGATGGGTGAGCAGGTCTTGGTGCAAGTTAGGACACGGGTCAGCGAGGATAGAGGGTGATGGGTGAGTGGGACTCGGTGCGAGTTAGGACACGGGACAGTGAGCACAGGGGGTGATGGGTGAGTGGGACTGGGTGTGAGTTGGGACACGGGGTCAGTGAGCACAGGGGGTGATGGGTGAGCGGGACTGGGTGTGAGTTAGGACACGGGGCAGTGATCACAGGGGAGCGATGGGTGAGTGGGACTTGGTGCGAGTTAGGACACGGGGCAGTGAGCACAGGGGGTGATGGGTGAGTGGGACTGGGTGCGAGTTAGGACACGGGTCAGCGAGGACAGAGGGTGATGGGTGAGTGGGACTCGGTGCAAGTTAGGACACGGGACAGTGAGCACAGTGGGTGATGGGTGAGCGGGACTGGGTGCGAGTTCGGACACGGTTCAGCGAGCACAGAGGGTGATGGGTGAACAGGACTCAGTGCGAGTTGGGACACGGGGCAGCAAGCACAGGAGGCGATAGGTGAGCGGGACTGGGTGTGAGTTAGGACACGGGGCACAGGGGTTGATGGGTGAACAGGACTTGCTGCGAGTTAGGACATGGGGCAGTGAGCACAGCGGGTGATGGGTGAACAGGACTCGGTGCGAGTTAGGACATGAGACAGTGAGCACAGGGGGTGATGGGTGAGCAGGACTCGTTGCGAGTTGGGACACGGGGCAGCGAGTACCGGGGCTGATGGGTGAGCGGGACTCGTTGCGAGTTGGGACACGGGGCACAGGGGGTGGTGGGTGAGGGGGACTGGGTGTGAGTGAGGACATGGGTCAGCGAGCACAGGGGGTGATGGGTGAGTGGGACTGGGTGTGAGTTAGGACATGGGTCAGCGAGCACAGGGAGTGATGGGTGAGCGGGACTCGGTGCGGGTTAGGACACGGGGCAGCGAGCACAGGGGGTGATGGGTGAGTGGGAATGGGTGCGAGTTAGGACACGGGTCAGCGAGCAGAGGGGGTGATGGGTGAGTGGGACTGGGTGTGAGTTAGGACAAGGGTCAGCGAGCACAGGAGGTGATGGGTGAGCAGGTCTTGGTGCAAGTTAGGACACGGGTCAACGAGCACAGGGGGTGATGGGTGAACAGGTCTTGGTGCGAGTTAGGACAAGGGTCAGCGAGCACAGGGGGTGATGGGTGAGCAGGTCTTGGTGCGAGTTGGGACACGGGGCAGCGAGTACCGGGGGTGATGGGTGAGCGGGACTCGTTGCGAGTTGGGACACAGGGCAGCGAGTACCGGGGGTGATGGGTGAGTGGGACTCGTTGCAAGTTGGGTCACGGGGCACAGGGGGTGATGGGTGAACAGGACTCAGTGTGAGTTAGGACACGAGACAGTGAGCACAGGGGGTGATGGGTGAGCGGGACTCGTTGCGAGTTGGGACACGGGGCAGCGAGTACCGGGGGTGATGGGTCAGCGGGACTCGTTGCGAGTTGAGACACGGGGCACAGGGGGTGATGGGTGAGTGGGACTGGGTGCGAGTTAGGACACGGGTCAGCAAGCACAGGGGGTGATGGGTGAGCAGGTCTTGGTGTGAGTTAGGATACGGGTCAGCGAGCACAGAAGGTGATGGGTGAGCAGGTCTTGGTGAGAGTTAGGACACGGGTCAACGAGCACAGGGGGTGATGGGTGAGCAGGTCTTGGTGCGAGTTAGGACAAGGGTCAGCGAGCACAGGGTGTGATGGGTGAGCTGGACTGGGTGCGAGTTAGGACACGGGTCAGCGAGCACAGGAGGTGATGGGTGAGCAGGTCTTGGTGCAAGTTAGGACACGGGTCAGCGAGCACAGTGGGTGATGGGTGAGTGGGACTGGGTGCGAGTTAGGACACGGGTCAGCGAGCACAGGAGGTGATGGGTGAGTGGGACTGGGTGTGAGTTAGGACACGGGTCAGCGAGCACAGGATGTGATGGGTGAGTGGGACTGGGTGCGAGTTAGGACACGGGTCAGCGAGCACAGGAGGTGATGGGTGAGCAGGTCTTGGTGCAAGTTAGGACACGGGTCAGCGAGCACAGGAGGTGATGGGTGAGCGGGACTGGGTGCGAGTTCGGACACGGGTCAGCGAGCACAGAGGGTGATGGGTGAACAGGACTCAGTGCGAGTTGGGACACGGGGCAGCAAGCACAGGAGGCGATAGGTGAGCGGGACTGGGTGTGAGTTAGGACACGGGGCACAGGGGTTGATGGGTGAACAGGACTTGCTGCGAGTTAGGACATGGGGCAGTGAGCACAGCGGGTGATGGGTGAACAGGACTCGGTGCGAGTTAGGACATGAGACAGTGAGCACAGGGGGTGATGGGTGAGCAGGACTCGTTGCGAGTTGGGACACGGGGCAGCGAGTACCGGGGCTGATGGGTGAGCGGGACTCGTTGCGAGTTGGGACACGGGGCACAGGGGGTGGTGGGTGAGGGGGACTGGGTGTGAGTTAGGACATGGGTCAGCGAGCACAGGGGGTGATGGGTGAGTGGGACTGGGTGTGAGTTAGGACAAGGGTCAGCGAGCACAGGGGGTGATGGGTGAGCAGGTCTTGGTGTGAGTTAGGATACGGGTCAGCGAGCACAGAAGGTGATTGGTGAGCAGGTCTTGGTGCAAGTTAGGACACGGGTCAACGAGCACAGGGGGTGATGGGTGAGCAGGTCTTGGTGCGAGTTGGGACACGGGGCAGCGAGTACCGGGGGTGATGGGTGAGCGGGACTCGTTGCTAATTGGGTCATGGGGCACAGAGGGTGATGGGTGAACAGGACTCAGTGTGAGTTAGGACACGAGACAGTGAGCACAGGGGGTGATGGGTGAGCGGGACTCGTTGCAAGTTGGGACACAGGGCAGCGAGTACCGGGGGTGATGGGTGAGCGGGACTCGTTGCGAGTTGGGACACGGGGCAGCGAGTACCGGGGGTGATGGGTCAGCGGGACTCGTTGCGAGTTGGGACACGGGGCACAGGGGGTGATGGGTGAGCGGGACTCCGTGCGGGTTAGGACACGGGTCAGCGAACACAGGAGGTGATGGGTGAGTGGGACTGGGTGCGAGTTAGGACACGGGTCAGCGAGCACAGGGGGTGATGGGTGAGCAGGTCTTGGTGTGAGTTAGGATACGGGTCAGCGAGCACAGAAGGTGATTGGTGAGCAGGTCTTGGTGCGAGTTAGGACACGGGTCAACGAGCACAGGGTGTGATGGGTGAGCAGGTCTTGGTGCGAGTTAGGACAAGGGTCAGCGAGCACAGGGTGTGATGGGTGAGTGGGACTGGGTGCGAGTTAGGACACGGGTCAGCGAGCACAGGAGGTGATGGGTGAGCAGGTCTTGGTGCAAGTTAGGACACGGGTCAGCGAGCACAGGAGGTGATGGGTGAGCAGGTCTTGGTGCAAGTTAGGAGACAGGTCAGCGAGCACAGGGTGTGATGGGTGAGCGGGACTGGGTGCGAGTTCGGACACGGGTCAGCGAGCACAGAGGGTGATGGGTGAACAGGACTCAGTGTGAGTTGGGACACGGGGCAGCAAGCACAGGAAGCGATACGTGAGCGGGACCCCTGGGTGTGAGTTAGGACACCTGGCACAGGGATTGATGGGTGAACAGGACTTGCTGCGAGTTAGGACATGGGGCAGTGAGCACAGCGGGTGATGGGTGAACAGGACTCACTGCGAGTTAGGACATGAGACAGTGAGCACAGGGGGTGATGGGTGAGTGGGACTCGTTGCGAGTTGGTACACGGGGCAGCGAGTACCGGGGGTGATGGGTGAGCGGGACTCGTTGCGAGTTGGGACACGGGGCAGCAAGCACAGGGGGTGATGGGTGAGTGGGACTGGTTGCGAGTTAGGACACGGGTCAGCGAGTACAGCGAGTGATGGGTGAGCAGGTCTTGGTGTGAATTAGGATACGGGTCAGCGAGCACAGAAGGTGATGGGTGAGCAGGTCTTGGTGTGAGTTAGGACATGGGTCAGCGAGCACAGGAGGTGATGGGTGAGCAGGTCTTGGTGCAAGTTAGGACACGGGTCAGCGAGGATAGAGGGTGATGGGTGAGTGGGACTCGGTGCGAGTTAGGACACGGGGTCAGTGAGCACAGGGGGTGATGGGTGAGCGGGACTGGGTGTGAGTTAGGACACGGGGCAGTGATCACAGGGGAGCGATGGGTGAGTGGGACTTGGTGCGAGTTAGGACACGGGGCAGTGAGCACAGGGGGTGATGGGTGAGTGGGACTGGGTGCGAGTTAGGACACGGGTCAGCGAGGACAGAGGGTGATGGGTGAGTGGGACTCGGTGCAAGTTAGGACACGGGACAGTGAGCACAGTGGGTGATGGGTGAGCGGGACTGGGTGTGAGTTAGGACACGGGTCAGCGAGCACATGAGGTGATGGGTGAGCGGGACTGTGTGTGAGTTAGGACACGGGGCAGTGATCACAGGGGGTGATGGGTGAGTGGGATTGGGTGCGAGTTAGGACACGGGTCAGCGGGCACAGGGGGTGATGGGTGAGCAGGTCTTGGTGTGAGTTAGGACACGGGTCAACGAGCACAGGGGGTGATGGGTGAGTGGGACTGGGTGCGAGTTAGGACACGGGTCAACGAGCACAGGGGGTGATGGGTGAGCGGGACTCGTTGCGAGTTGGGACACGGGGCAGTGAGAACCGGGGGTGATGGGTGAGTGGGACTCGGTGCGAGTTAGGACACGGGTCAACGAGCACAGGGGGTGATGGGTGAGCGGGACTGGGTGTGAGTTAGGACACGGGGCAGTGATCACAGGGGGTGATGGGTGAGTGGGATTGGGTGCGAGTTAGGACACGGGTCAGCGGGCACAGGGGGTGATGGGTGAGCGGGACTGGGTGTGAGTTAGGACACGGGGCAGTGATCACAGGGGGTGATGGGTGAGTGGGATTGGGTGCGAGTTAGGACACGGGTCAGCGAGCACATGAGGTGATGGGTGAGCGGGACTGGGTGCGAGTTAGGACACGGGTCAGCGAGCACAGCGGGTGATGGATGAACAGGTCTTGGTGCGAGTTAGGACACGGGTCAGCGAGCACAGGGGGTGATGGGTGAACAGGACTCAGTGCGAGTTAGGACACGAGACAGTGAGCACAGGGGGTGATGGGTGAGCGGGACTTGTTGCGAGTTGGGACACGGGGCAGCGAGTACCGGGGGTGATGGGTGAGCGGGACACGTTGCGAGTTGGGACACGGGGCAGCGAGTACTAGGGGTGATGGGTGAGCGGGACTCGTTGAGAGTTGGGACACGGGGCAGCAAGCACAGGAGGCGATAGGTGAACGGGACTGGGTGTGAGTTAGGACACGGGGCACAGGGGTTGATGGGTGAACAAGACTTGCTGCGAGTTAGGACATGGGGCAGTGAGCACAGCGGGTGATGGGTGAACAGGACTCGGTGCGAGTTAGGACATGAGACAGTGAGCACAGGGGGTGATGGGTGAGCAGGACTCGTTGCGAGTTGGGACACGGGTCAGCGAGTACCGGGGGTGATGGGTGAGCGGGACTCGTTGCGAGTTGGGACACGGGGCACAGGGGGTGGTGGGTGAGGGGGACTGGGTGTGAGTTAGGACATGGGTCAGCGAGCACAGGGGGTGATGGGTGAGTGGGACTGGGTGTGAGTTAGGACATGGGTCAGCGAGCACAGGGGGTGATGGGTGAGCGGGACTCGGTGCGGGTTAGGACACGGGGCAGCGAGCAGAGGGGGTGATGGGTGAGTGGGACTGGGTGCGAGTTAGGACACGGGTCAGCGAGCACAGGAGGTGATGGGTGAGCGGGACTGGGTGTGAGTTAGGACAAGGGTCAGCGAGCACAGGGGGTGATGGGTGAGCAGGTCTTGGTGCGAGTTGGGACACGGGGTAGCGAGTACCGGGGGTGATGGGTGAGCGGGACTCGTTGCGAGTTGGGACACGGGTCAGCGAACACAGGAGGTGATGGGTGAGTGGGACTGGGTGCGAGTTAGGACACGGGTCAGCGAGCACAGTGGGTGATGGGTGAGTGGGACTGGGTGTGAGTTAGGACACGGGGCACAGGGGGTGATGGGTGAGCAGGACTTTGTGCGAGTTGGGACACGGGTCAGTGAGCACAGGGGGTGATGGGTGAGCAGGTCTTGGTGTGAGTTAGGACACGGGTTAGCGAGCACAGTGGGTGATGGGTGAGTGGGACTGGGTGTGAGTTAGGACACGGGGCACAGGGGGTGATGGGTGAGCGGGACTTTGTGCGAGTTGGGACACGGGTCAGTGAGCACAGGGGGTGATGGGTGAGCGGGACTCGGTGCGAGTTAGGTCATGAGACAGTGAGCACAGGTGTTGATGGGTGAGCGGGACTCGGTGCGGGTTAGGACACGGGGCAGCGAGCACAGGGGGTGATGGGTGAGCAGGTCTTGGTGTTAGTTGGGACACGGGTCAGCGAGCACAGGAGGTGATGGGTGAGCAGATCTTGGTGCAAGTTAGGACATGGGTCAGCGAGCACATGAGGTGATGGGTGAGCGGGACTGGGTGTGAGTTAGGACACGGGGCAGTGATCACAGGGGAGCGATGAGTGAGTGGGACTGGGTGCGAGTTAGGACACGGGGCAGTGAGCACAGGGGGTGATGGGTGAGCAGGTCTTGGTGCGAGTTAGGACACGGGTCAACGAGCACAGGGGGTGATGGGTGAGCGGGACTGGGTGCGAGTTAGGACACGGGTCAGCGAGCACAGAGGGTGATGGGTGAACAGGACTCAGTGCGAGTTAGGACAAGAGACAGTGAGCACAGGGGGTGATGGGTGAGCGGGACTCGTTGCGAGTTGGGACACGGGGCAGCGAGCACAGGGGGTGATGGGTGAGCGGGACTCGGTGCGGGTTAGGACACGGGGCAGCGAGCACAGGGGGTGATGGGTGAGTGGGACTGGGTGCGAGTTAGGACACGGGTCAGCGAGCAGAGGGGGTGATGGGTGAGTGGGACTGGGTGCGAGTTAGGACAAGGGTCAGCGAGCACAGGAGGTGATGGGTGAGCAGGTCTTGGTGCAAGTTAGGACACGGGTCAACGAGCACAGGAGGTGATGGGTGAGTGGGACTGGGTGCGAGTTAGGACACGGGTCAGCGAGCACAGTGGGTGATGGGTGAACAGGTCTTGGTGCGAATTAGGACAAGGGTCAGCGAGCACAGGGGGTGATGGGTGAGCAGGTCTTGGTGCGAGTTGGGACACGGGGCAGCGAGTACCGGGGGTGATGGGTGAGCGGGACTCGTTGCTAATTGGGTCACGGGGCACATGGGGTGATGGGTGAACAGGACTCAGTGTGAGTTAGGACACGAGACAGTGAGCACAGGGGGTGATGGGTGAGCGGGACTCGTTGCAAGTTGGGACACAGGGCAGCGAGTACCGGGGGTGATAGGTGAGCGGGACTCGTTGCGAGTTGGGACACGGGGCAGCGAGTACCGGGGGTGATAGGTGAGCGGGACTCGTTGCGAGTTGGGACACGGGGCAGCGAGTACCGGGGGTGATGGGTCAGCGGGACTCGTTGCGAGTTGGGACACGGGACACAGGGGCTGATGGGTGAGCGGGACTCCGTGCGGGTTAGGACACGGGTCAGCGAACACAGGAGGTGATGGGTGAGTGGGACTGGGTGCGAGTTAGGACACGGGTCAGCGGGCACAGGGGGTGATGGGTGAGAATGTCTTGGTGTGAGTTAGGATACGGGTCAGCGAGCACAGAAGGTGATGGGTGAGCAGGTCTTGGTGCGAGTTAGGACACGGGTCAACGAGCACAGGGGGTGATGGGTGAGCAGGTCTTGGTGCGAGTTAGGACAAGGGTCAGCGAGCACAGGGTGTGATGGGTGAGCGGGACTGGGTGCGAGTTAGGACACGGGTCAGCGAGCACAGGAGGTGATGGGTGAGCAGGTCTTGGTGCAAGTTAGGACACGGGTCAGCGAGCACAGGAGGTGATGGGTGAGCGGGACTGGGTGCGCGTTCGGACACGGGTCAGCGAGCACAGAGGGTGATGGGTGAACAGGACTCAGTGCGAGTTGGGACACGGGGCAGCGAGCACAGGAGGCGATAGGTGAGCGGGACTCGGTGTGAGTTAGGACACGGGGCACAGGGATTGATGGGTGAACAGGACTTGCTGCAAGTTAGGACATGCGGCAGTGAGCACAGCGGGTGATGGGTGAACAGGACTCGGTGCGAGTTAGGACATGAGACAGTGAGCACAGGGGGTGATGGGTGAGTGGGACTCGTTGCGAGTTGGGTCACGGGGCAGCAAGCACAGAGGGTGATGGGTGAGTGGGACTGGTTGCGAGTTAGGACATGGGTCAGCGAGTACAGGGGGTGATGGGTGAGCAGGTCTTGGTGTGAGTTAGGACACGGGTCAGCGAGCACAGGGGGTGATGGGTGAGTTGTACTGGGTGCGAGTTAGGACACGGGATAGCAGGCACAGATGGTGATGGGTGAGCAGGTCTTGGTGTGAGTTAGGATACGGGTCAGCGAGCACAGGAGGTGATGGGTGAGCAAGTCTTGGTGCAAGTTAGGACATGGGTCAGCGAGCACAGGAGGTGATGGGTGAGCGGGACTGGGTGTGAGTTAGGACACGGGTCAGCGAGGACAGAGGGTGATGGGTGAGTGGGACTCGGTGCGAGTTAGGACACGGGACAGTGAGCACAGGGGGTGATGGGTGAGTGGGACTGGGTGTGAGTTAGGACACGGGGTCAGTGAGCACAGGGGGTGATGGGTGAGCGGGACTGGGTGTGAGTTAGGACACGGGGCAGTGATCACAGGGGAGCGATGGGTGAGTGGGACTGGGTGTGAGTTAGAACACGGGTCAGCGAGCACAGCGGGTGATGGGTGATCGGGACTGGGTGTGAGTTAGGACACGAGACAGTGAGCACAGGGGGTGATGGGTGAGCGGGATTGGTGTGAGTTAGGACACAGGTCAGTGAGCACAGGGGGTGATGGGTGAGCGGGACTGGGTGCGAGTTAGGACACGGGTCAGCGAGCACAGGGGGTGATGGGTGAGCGGGACTGGGTGTGAGTTAGGACACGGGTCAGCGAGCACAGGGGGTGATGGGTGAGCGGGACTTTGTGCGAGTTGGGACACGGGTCAGTGAGCACAGGGGGTGATGGGTGAGCGGGACTCGGTGCGAGTTAGGACATGAGACAGTGAGCACAAGGGGTGATGGGTGAGCGGGACTCGTTGCGAGTTGGGACACGGGGCAGCAAGCACAGGTGTTGATGGGTGAGCGGGACTCGGTGCGGGTTAGGACACGGGTCAGCGAGCACAGGGGGTGATGGGTGAGCAGGTCTTGGTGTGAGTTATGATACGGGTCAGCGAGCACAGAAGGTGATGGGTGAGCAGGTCTTGGTGTTAGTTGGGACACGGGTCAGCGAGCACAGGAGGTGATGGGTGAGCAGATCTTGGTGCAAGTTAGGACATGGGTCAGCGAGCACAGGAGGTGATGGGTGAGCGGGACTGGGTGCGAGTTAGGATACGGGTCAGCGAGCACAGCGGGTGATGGGTGAACAGGACTCAGTGCGGGTTAGGACACGGGGCAGCGAGTACCGGGGGTGATGGGTGAGCGGGACTCGTTGTGAGTTAGGATATGGGGCAGCGAGTACTGGGGGTGATGGGTGAGTGGGACTGGGTGCGAGTTAGGACATGGGTCAGCGAGCACAGGAGGTGATGGGTGAGCGGGACTGGGTGCGAGTTAGGATACGGGTCAGCGAGCACAGAAGGTGATGGGTGAGCAGGTCTTGGTGTGAGTTAGGACATGGGTCAGCGAGCACAGGAGGTGATGGGTGAACAGGTCTTGGTGCAAGTTAGGACACGGGTCAGCGAGGATAGAGGGTGATGGGTGAGTGGGACTCGGTGCGAGTTAGGACACGGGACAGTGAGCACAGGGGGTGATGGGTGAGTGGGACTGGGTGTAAGTTGGGACACGGGGTCAGTGAGCACAGGGGGTGATGGGTGAGCGGGACTGGGTGCGAGTTAGGACACGGGGCAGTGAGCACAGGGGGTGATGGGTGAGCGGGACTGGGTGTGAGTTAGGACACGGGGCAGTGATCACAGGGGGTGATGGATGAGTGGGATTGGGTGCGAGTTAGGACACGGGTCAGCGGGCACAGGGGGTGATGGGTGAGCAGGTCTTGGTGTGAGTTAGGACACGGGTCAACGAGCACAGGGGGTGATGGGTGAGTGGGACTGGGTGCGAGTTAGGACACGGGTCAACGAGCACAGGGGGTGATGGGTAAGCGGGACTGGGCGCGAGTTGGGACACGGGGCAGCGAGTACCGGGAGTGATGGGTGAGCGGGACTCGTTGTGAGTTAGGATATGGGGCAGCGAGTACTGGGGGTGATGGGTGAGTGGGACTGGGTGCGAGTTAGGATATGGGTCAGCGAGCACAGGGGGTGATGGGTGAGCAGGTCTTGGTGTGAGTTAGGACACGGGTCAGCGAACACATGGGGTGATGGGTGAGTGGGACTGGGTGCGAGTTAGGACACGGGTCAGCGAGCACAGGGGGTGATGGGTGAGCGGGTCTTGGTGCAAGTTAGGACACGGGTCAGCGAGCAGAGGGGGTGATGGGTGAGTGGGACTGGGTGCGAGTTAGGACACGGGTCAGCGAGCACAGGAGGTGATGGGTGAGCGGGACTGGGTGTGAGTTAGGACAAGGGTCAGCGAGCACAGGGGGTGATGGGTGAGCAGGTCTTGGTGCGAGTTGGGACACGGGGTAGCGAGTACCGGGGGTGATGGGTGAGCGGGACTCGTTGCGAGTTGGGACACGGGTCAGCGAACACAGGAGGTGATGGGTGAGTGGGACTGGGTGCGAGTTAGGACACGGGTCAGCGAGCACAGTGGGTGATGGGTGAGTGGGACTGGGTGTGAGTTAGGACACGGGGCACAGGGGGTGATGGGTGAGCAGGACTTTGTGCGAGTTGGGACACGGGTCAGTGAGCACAGGGGGTGATGGGTGAGCAGGTCTTGGTGTGAGTTAGGACACGGGTTAGCGAGCACAGTGGGTGATGGGTGAGTGGGACTGGGTGTGAGTTAGGACACGGGGCACAGGGGGTGATGGGTGAGCGGGACTTTGTGCGAGTTGGGACACGGGTCAGTGAGCACAGGGGGTGATGGGTGAGCGGGACTCGGTGCGAGTTAGGTCATGAGACAGTGAGCACAGGTGTTGATGGGTGAGCGGGACTCGGTGCGGGTTAGGACACGGGGCAGCGAGCACAGGGGGTGATGGGTGAGCAGGTCTTGGTGTTAGTTGGGACACGGGTCAGCGAGCACAGGAGGTGATGGGTGAGCAGATCTTGGTGCAAGTTAGGACATGGGTCAGCGAGCACATGAGGTGATGGGTGAGCGGGACTGGGTGTGAGTTAGGACACGGGGCAGTGATCACAGGGGAGCGATGAGTGAGTGGGACTGGGTGCGAGTTAGGACACGGGGCAGTGAGCACAGGGGGTGATGGGTGAGCAGGTCTTGGTGCGAGTTAGGACACGGGTCAACGAGCACAGGGGGTGATGGGTGAGCGGGACTGGGTGCGAGTTAGGACACGGGTCAGCGAGCACAGAGGGTGATGGGTGAACAGGACTCAGTGCGAGTTAGGACAAGAGACAGTGAGCACAGGGGGTGATGGGTGAGCGGGACTCGTTGCGAGTTGGGACACGGGGCAGCGAGCACAGGGGGTGATGGGTGAGCGGGACTCGGTGCGGGTTAGGACACGGGGCAGCGAGCACAGGGGGTGATGGGTGAGTGGGACTGGGTGCGAGTTAGGACACGGGTCAGCGAGCAGAGGGGGTGATGGGTGAGTGGGACTGGGTGCGAGTTAGGACAAGGGTCAGCGAGCACAGGAGGTGATGGGTGAGCAGGTCTTGGTGCAAGTTAGGACACGGGTCAACGAGCACAGGAGGTGATGGGTGAGTGGGACTGGGTGCGAGTTAGGACACGGGTCAGCGAGCACAGTGGGTGATGGGTGAACAGGTCTTGGTGCGAATTAGGACAAGGGTCAGCGAGCACAGGGGGTGATGGGTGAGCAGGTCTTGGTGCGAGTTGGGACACGGGGCAGCGAGTACCGGGGGTGATGGGTGAGCGGGACTCGTTGCTAATTGGGTCACGGGGCACATGGGGTGATGGGTGAACAGGACTCAGTGTGAGTTAGGACACGAGACAGTGAGCACAGGGGGTGATGGGTGAGCGGGACTCGTTGCAAGTTGGGACACAGGGCAGCGAGTACCGGGGGTGATAGGTGAGCGGGACTCGTTGCGAGTTGGGACACGGGGCAGCGAGTACCGGGGGTGATAGGTGAGCGGGACTCGTTGCGAGTTGGGACACGGGGCAGCGAGTACCGGGGGTGATGGGTCAGCGGGACTCGTTGCGAGTTGGGACACGGGACACAGGGGCTGATGGGTGAGCGGGACTCCGTGCGGGTTAGGACACGGGTCAGCGAACACAGGAGGTGATGGGTGAGTGGGACTGGGTGCGAGTTAGGACACGGGTCAGCGGGCACAGGGGGTGATGGGTGAGAATGTCTTGGTGTGAGTTAGGATACGGGTCAGCGAGCACAGAAGGTGATGGGTGAGCAGGTCTTGGTGCGAGTTAGGACACGGGTCAACGAGCACAGGGGGTGATGGGTGAGCAGGTCTTGGTGCGAGTTAGGACAAGGGTCAGCGAGCACAGGGTGTGATGGGTGAGCGGGACTGGGTGCGAGTTAGGACACGGGTCAGCGAGCACAGGAGGTGATGGGTGAGCAGGTCTTGGTGCAAGTTAGGACACGGGTCAGCGAGCACAGGAGGTGATGGGTGAGCGGGACTGGGTGCGAGTTCGGACACGGGTCAGCGAGCACAGAGGGTGATGGGTGAACAGGACTCAGTGCGAGTTGGGACACGGGGCAGCGAGCACAGGAGGCGATAGGTGAGCGGGACTCGGTGTGAGTTAGGACACGGGGCACAGGGATTGATGGGTGAACAGGACTTGCTGCAAGTTAGGACATGCGGCAGTGAGCACAGCGGGTGATGGGTGAACAGGACTCGGTGCGAGTTAGGACATGAGACAGTGAGCACAGGGGGTGATGGGTGAGTGGGACTCGTTGCGAGTTGGGTCACGGGGCAGCAAGCACAGAGGGTGATGGGTGAGTGGGACTGGTTGCGAGTTAGGACATGGGTCAGCGAGTACAGGGGGTGATGGGTGAGCAGGTCTTGGTGTGAGTTAGGACACGGGTCAGCGAGCACAGGGGGTGATGGGTGAGTTGTACTGGGTGCGAGTTAGGACACGGGATAGCAGGCACAGATGGTGATGGGTGAGCAGGTCTTGGTGTGAGTTAGGACACGGGTCAGCGAGCACAGGAGGTGATGGGTGAGCAAGTCTTGGTGCAAGTTAGGACATGGGTCAGCGAGCACAGGAGGTGATGGGTGAGCGGGACTGGGTGTGAGTTAGGACACGGGTCAGCGAGGACAGAGGGTGATGGGTGAGTGGGACTCGGTGCGAGTTAGGACACGGGACAGTGAGCACAGGGGGTGATGGGTGAGTGGGACTGGGTGTGAGTTAGGACACGGGGTCAGTGAGCACAGGGGGTGATGGGTGAGCGGGACTGGGTGTGAGTTAGGACACGGGGCAGTGATCACAGGGGAGCGATGGGTGAGTGGGACTGGGTGTGAGTTAGAACACGGGTCAGCGAGCACAGCGGGTGATGGGTGATCGGGACTGGGTGTGAGTTAGGACACGAGACAGTGAGCACAGGGGGTGATGGGTGAGCGGGATTGGTGTGAGTTAGGAAACAGCGCAGTGAGCACAGGGGGTGATGGGTGAGCGGGACTGGGTGCGAGTTAGGACACGGGTCAGCGAGCACAGGGGGTGATGGGTGATCGAGACTTGGTGTGAGTTAGAACACGGGTCAGCGAGCACAGCGGGTGATGGGTGAGCGGGACTGGGTGCGAGTTAGGACACGGGTCAGCGAGCACAGGGGGTGATGGGTGAGCGGGACTGGGTGTGAGTTAGGACACGGGTCAGCGAGCACAGGGGGTGATGGGTGAGCGGGACTTTGTGCGAGTTGGGACACGGGTCAGTGAGCACAGGGGGTGATGGGTGAGCGGGACTCGGTGCGAGTTAGGACATGAGACAGTGAGCACAAGGGGTGATGGGTGAGCGGGACTCGTTGCGAGTTGGGACACGGGGCAGCAAGCACAGGTGTTGATGGGTGAGCGGGACTCGGTGCGGGTTAGGACACGGGTCAGCGAGCACAGGGGGTGATGGGTGAGCAGGTCTTGGTGTGAGTTATGATACGGGTCAGCGAGCACAGAAGGTGATGGGTGAGCAGGTCTTGGTGTTAGTTGGGACACGGGTCAGCGAGCACAGGAGGTGATGGGTGAGCAGATCTTGGTGCAAGTTAGGACATGGGTCAGCGAGCACAGGAGGTGATGGGTGAGCGGGACTGGGTGCGAGTTAGGATACGGGTCAGCGAGCACAGCGGGTGATGGGTGAACAGGACTCAGTGCGGGTTAGGACACGGGGCAGCGAGTACCGGGGGTGATGGGTGAGCGGGACTCGTTGTGAGTTAGGATATGGGGCAGCGAGTACTGGGGGTGATGGGTGAGTGGGACTGGGTGCGAGTTAGGACATGGGTCAGCGAGCACAGGAGGTGATGGGTGAGCGGGACTGGGTGCGAGTTAGGATACGGGTCAGCGAGCACAGAAGGTGATGGGTGAGCAGGTCTTGGTGTGAGTTAGGACATGGGTCAGCGAGCACAGGAGGTGATGGGTGAACAGGTCTTGGTGCAAGTTAGGACACGGGTCAGCGAGGATAGAGGGTGATGGGTGAGTGGGACTCGGTGCGAGTTAGGACACGGGACAGTGAGCACAGGGGGTGATGGGTGAGTGGGACTGGGTGTAAGTTGGGACACGGGGTCAGTGAGCACAGGGGGTGATGGGTGAGCGGGACTGGGTGCGAGTTAGGACACGGGGCAGTGAGCACAGGGGGTGATGGGTGAGCGGGACTGGGTGTGAGTTAGGACACGGGGCAGTGATCACAGGGGGTGATGGATGAGTGGGATTGGGTGCGAGTTAGGACACGGGTCAGCGGGCACAGGGGGTGATGGGTGAGCAGGTCTTGGTGTGAGTTAGGACACGGGTCAACGAGCACAGGGGGTGATGGGTGAGTGGGACTGGGTGCGAGTTAGGACACGGGTCAACGAGCACAGGGGGTGATGGGTAAGCGGGACTGGGCGCGAGTTGGGACACGGGGCAGCGAGTACCGGGAGTGATGGGTGAGCGGGACTCGTTGTGAGTTAGGATATGGGGCAGCGAGTACTGGGGGTGATGGGTGAGTGGGACTGGGTGCGAGTTAGGATATGGGTCAGCGAGCACAGGGGGTGATGGGTGAGCAGGTCTTGGTGTGAGTTAGGACACGGGTCAGCGAACACATGGGGTGATGGGTGAGTGGGACTGGGTGCGAGTTAGGACACGGGTCAGCGAGCACAGGGGGTGATGGGTGAGCGGGTCTTGGTGCAAGTTAGGACACGGGTCAGCGAGCACAGGAGGTGATGGGTGAGCGGGACTGGGTGCGAGTTAGGACACGGGTCAGTGAGCACAGAGGGTGATGGGTGAACTGGACTGGTTGTGAGTTAGGACACGGGGCACAGGGGTTGATGGGTGAACAGGACTCGGTGCGAGTTAGGACATGGGAAAGTGAGCACAGCGGGTGATGGGTGAACAGGACTCGGTGCGAGTTAGGACATGAGACAGTGAGCACAGGGGGTGATGGGTGAGCAGGACTCGTTGCGAGTTGGGACACGGGGCAGCGAGCACAGAGGTGATGGGTGAGCAGGTCTTGGTGCAAGTTAAGACATGGGTCAGCGAGCACATGAGGTGATGGGTGTGCGGGACTGGGTGCGAGTTAGGACACGGGTCAGCGAGCACAGCGGGTGATGGATGAACAGGTCTTGGTGCGAATTAGGACACGGGTCAGAGAGCACAGGGGGTGATGGGTGAGCGGGACTCGTTGCGAGATTGGACACGGGGCAGCGAGTACCGGGGGTGATGGGTGAGCGGGACTTGTTGCGAGTTGGGACACGGGGCAGCGAGTACCGGGGGTGATGGGTGAGCGGGACACGTTGCGAGTTGGGACACGGGGCAGCGAGTACCGGGGGTGATGGGTGAGCGGGACTCGTTGAGAGTTGGGACACGGGGCAGCGAGTACCGGGGGTGATGGGTGAGCGGGACTCGTTGCGAGTTGGGACACGGGGCACAGGGGGTGGTGGGTGAGGGGGACTGGGTGTGAGTTAGGACATGGGTCAGCGAGCACAGGGAGTGATGGGTGAGCGGGACTCGGTGCGGGTTAGGACACGGGGCACCGAGCACAGGGGGTGATGGGTGAGTGGGACTGGGTGCGAGTTAGGACACGGGGCAGCGAGCACAGGGGGTGATGGGTGAGTGGGACTGGGTGCGAGTTAGGACACGGGGCAGCGAGCACAGGGGGTGATGGGTGAGTGGGACTGGGTGCAAGTTAGGACAAGGGTCAGCGAGCACAGGAGGTGATGGGTGAGCGGGACTGGGTGCGAGTTAGGACACGGGTCAGCGAGCACAGTGGGTGATGGGTGAACAGGTCTTGGTGCGAGTTAGGACAAGGGTCAGCGAGCACAGGGGGTGATGGGTGAGCGGGACTCGTTGCGAGATTGGACACGGGGCAGCGAGTACCGGGGGTGATGGGTGAGCGGGACTTGTTGCGAGTTGGGACACGGGGCAGCGAGTACCGGGGGTGATGGGTGAGCGGGACACGTTGCGAGTTGGGACACGGGGCAGCGAGTACTGGGGGTGATGGGTGAGCGAGACTCGTTGAGAGTTGGGACACGGGGCAGCAAGCACAGGAGGCGATAGGTGAGCGGGACTGGGTGTGAGTTAGGACACGGGGCACAGGGGTTGATGGGTGAACAGGACTTGCTGCGAGTTAGGACATGGGGCAGTGAGCACAGCGGGTGATGGGTGAACAGGACTCAGTGCGAGTTAGGACATGAGACAGTGAGCACAGGGGGTGATGGGTGAGCAGGACTCGTTGCGAGTTGGGACACGGGGCAGCGAGTACCGGGGGTGATGGGTGAGCGGGACTCGTTGCGAGTTGGGACACGGGGCACAGGGGGTGGTGGGTGAGGGGGACTGGGTGTGAGTTAGGACATGGGTCAGCGAGCACAGGGAGTGATGGGTGAGCGGGACTCGGTGCGGGTTAGGACACGGGGCAGCGAGCACAGAGGGTGATGGGTGAGTGGGACTGGGTGCGAGTTAGGACACGGGGCAGCGAGCACAGGGGGTGATGGGTGAGTGGGACTGGGTGCGAGTTAGGACAAGGGTCAGCGAGCACAGGAGGTGATGGGTGAGCGGGACTGGGTGCGAGTTAGGACACGGGTCAGCGAGCACAGTGGGTGATGGGTGAACAGGTCTTGGTGCGAGTTAGGACAAGGGTCAGCGAGCACAGGGGGTGATGGGTGAGCAGGTCTTGGTGCGAGTTGGGACACGGGGCAGCGAGTACCGGGGGTGATGGGTGAGCGGGACTCCGTTCGGGTTAGGACACGGGTCAGCGAGCACAGAAGGTGATGGATGAGCAGGTCTTGGTGCGAGTTAGGACACGGTCAACGAGCACAGGGGGTGATGGGTGAGCAGGTCTTGGTGCGAGTTAGGACAAGGGTCAGCGAGCACAGGGTGTGATGGGTGAGTGGGACTGGGTGCGAGTTAGGACACGGGTCAGCGAGCACAGGAGGTGATGGGTGAGCGGGACTGGGTGCGAGTTCGGACACGGGTCAGCGAGCACAGAGGGTGATGGGTGAACTGGACTCAGTGCGAGTTGGGACACGGGGCAGCAAGCACAGGAGGCGATACGTGAGCGGGACTGGGTGTGAGTTAGGACACGAGGCACAGGGATTGATGGGTGAATAGGACTTGCTGCGAGTTAGGACATGGGGCAGTGAGCACAGCGGGTGATGGGTGAACAGGACTCACTGCGAGTTAGGACATGAGACAGTGAGCACAGAGGGTGATGGGTGAGTGGGACTGGTTGCGAGTTAGGACATGGGTCAGCGAGTACAGGGGGTGATGGGTGAGCAGGTCTTGGTGTGAGTTAGGACACGGGGTCAGTGAGCACAGAAGGTGATGGGTGAGCAGGTCTTGGTGTGAGTTAAGACACGGGTCAGCGAGCACAGGAGGTGATGGGTGAACAGGTCTTGGTGCAAGTTAGGACATGGGTCAGCGAGCACAGGAGGTGATGGGTGAGCGGGACTGGGTGTGAGTTAGGACACGGGTCAGCGAGGACAGAGGGTGATGGGTGAGTGGGACTCGGTGCGAGTTAGGACACGGGACAGTGAGCACAGGGGGTGATGGGTGAGTGGGACTGGGTGTGAGTTAGGACACGGGGTCAGTGAGCACAGGGGGTGATGGGTGAGCGGGACTGGGTGTGAGTTAGGACACGGGGCAGTGATCACAGGGGAGCGATGGGTGAGTGGGACTTGGTGCGAGTTAGGACACGGGGCAGTGAGCACAGGGGGTGATGGGTGAGTGGGACTGGGTGTGAGTTAGGACACGGGGCAGTGAGCACAGGGGTGATGGGTGATCGGGACTGGGTGTGAGTTAGGACACGGGGCAGTGAGCACAGGGGGTGATGGGTGAGTGGGTCTGGGTGTGAGTTAGGACACGGGTCAGCGAGCACAGCGGGTGATGGGTGATCGGGACTGGGTGTGAGTTAGGAGACGGGGCAGTGAGCACAGGGGGTGATGGGTGAGTGGGACTGGGTGTGAGTTAGGACACGGGGTCAGTGAGCACAGGGGGTGATGGGTGAGCGGGACTGGGTGTGAGTTAGGACACGGGGCAGCGAGCACAGGGGGTGATGGGTGAGCGGGACTGGGTGTGAGTTAGGACACGGGGCACAGGGGTTGATGGGTGAACAGGACTTGCTGCGAGTTAGGACATGGGGCAGTGAGCACAGCGGGTGATGGGTGAACAGGACTCGGTGCGAGTTAGGACATGGGGCAGTGAGCACAGGGGGTGATGGGTGAGCGGGACTCGTTGCGAGTTGGGACACGGGGCAGCGAGCACAGGGGGTGATAGGTGAGCGGGACTGGGTGTGAGTTAGGACACGGGGCACAGGGGGTGATGGGTGAGCGGGACTTTGTGCGAGTTGGGACACGGGTCAGTGAGCACAGGGGGTGATGGGTGAGCGGGACTCGGTGCGAGTTCGGACATGAGACAGTGAGCACAAGGGGTGATGGGTGAGCGGGACTCGTTGCGAGTTGGGACACGGGGCAGCAAGCACAGGTGTTGATGGGTGAGCGGGACTCGGTGCGGGTTAGGACACGGGGCAGCGAGCACAGGGGGTGATGGGTGAGTGGGACTGGGTGCGAGTTAGGACACGGGTCAGCGAGCACAGGGGGTGATGGGTGAGCAGGTCTTGGTGTGAGTTATGATACGGGTCAGCGAGCACAGAAGGTGATGGGTGAGCAGGTCTTGGTGTTAGTTGGGACACGGGTCAGCGAGCACAGGAGGTGATGGGTGAGCGGGACTGGGCGCGAGTTAGGATACGGGTCAGCGAGCACAGAGGGTGATGGGTGAACAGGACTCAGTGCGAGTTAGGACACGGGGCAGCGAGTACCGGGGGTGATGGGTGAGCGGGACTCGTTGTGAGTTAGGATATGGGGCAGCGAGTACTGGGGGTGATGGGTGAGTGGGACTGGGTGCGAGTTAGGACATGGGTCAGCGAGCACAGGGGGTGATGGGTGAGCAGGTCTTGGTGTGAGTTAGGACACGGGTCAGCGAACACATGGGGTGATGGGTGAGTGGGACTGGGTGCGAGTTAGGACACGGGTCAGCGAGCACAGGGGGTGATGGGTGAGCAGGTCTTGGTGCAAGTTAGGACACGGGTCAGCGAGCACAGGAGGTGATGGGTGAGCGGGACTGGGTGCGAGTTAGGACACGGGTCAGCGAGCACAGCGGGTGATGGATGAACAGGTCTTGGTGCGAGTTAGGACACGGGTCAGCGAGCACAGAGGGTGATGGGTGAACAGGACTCAGTGCGAGTTAGGACACGAGACAGTGAGCACAGGGGGTGATGGGTGAGCGGGACTCGTGCGAGATTGGACACGGGGCAGCGAGTACCGGGGGTGATGGGTGAGCGGGACTTGTTGCGAGTTGGGACACGGGGCAGCGAGTACCGGAGGTGATGGGTGAGCGGGACTCGTTGCGAGTTGGGACACGGGGCAGCGAGTACTGGGGGTGATGGGTGAGCGGGACTCGTTGAGAGTTGGGACACGGGGCAGCAAGCACAGGAGGCGATAGGTGAGCGGGACTGGGTGTGAGTTAGGACACGGGGCACAGGGGTTGATGGGTGAACAAGACTTGCTGCGAGTTAGGACATGGGGCAGTGAGCACAGCGGGTGATGGGTGAACAGGACTCGGTGCGAGTTAGGACATGAGACAGTGAGCACAGGGGGTGATGGGTGAGCAGGACTCGTTGCGAGTTGGGACACGGGGCACAGGGGGTGGTGGGTGAGGGGGACTGGGTGTGAGTTAGGACATGGGTCAGCGAGCACAGGGAGTGATGGGTGATCGGGACTGGGTGTGAGTTAGGACACGGGTCAGCGAGCACAGGAGGTGTTGGGTGATCGGGACTGGGTGTGAGTTAGGACACGGGGCAGCGAGCACAGGGGGTGATGGGTGAGTGGGACTGGTTGCGAGTTAGGACATGGGTCAGCGAGTACAGGGGGTGATGGGTGAGCAGGTCTTGGTGTGAGTTAGGACACGGGGTCAGTGAGCACAGAAGGTGATGGGTGAGCAGGTCTTGGTGTGAGTTAAGACACGGGTCAGCGAGCACAGGAGGTGATGGGTGAACAGGTCTTGGTGCAAGTTAGGACATGGGTCAGCGAGCACAGGAGGTGATGGGTGAGCGGGACTGGGTGTGAGTTAGGACACGGGTCAGCGAGGACAGAGGGTGATGGGTGAGTGGGACTCGGTGCGAGTTAGGACACGGGACAGTGAGCACAGGGGGTGATGGGTGAGTGGGACTGGGTGTGAGTTAGGACACGGGGTCAGTGAGCACAGGGGGTGATGGGTGAGCGGGACTGGGTGTGAGTTAGGACACGGGGCAGTGATCACAGGGGAGCGATGGGTGAGTGGGACTTGGTGCGAGTTAGGACACGGGGCAGTGAGCACAGGGGGTGATGGGTGAGTGGGACTGGGTGTGAGTTAGGACACGGGGCAGTGAGCACAGGGGTGATGGGTGATCGGGACTGGGTGTGAGTTAGGACACGGGGCAGTGAGCACAGGGGGTGATGGGTGAGTGGGACTGGGTGTGAGTTAGGACACGGGTCAGCGAGCACAGCGGGTGATGGGTGATCGGGACTGGGTGTGAGTTAGGACACGGGGCAGTGAGCACAGGGGGTGATGGGTGAGTGGGACTGGGTGTGAGTTAGGACACGGGTCAGCGAGCACAGCGGGTGATGGGTGATCGGGACTGGGTGTGAGTTAGGACACGGGGCAGTGAGCACAGGGGGTGATGGGTGAGCGGGACTGGGTGTGAGTTAGGACACGGGGCACAGGGGTTGATTGGTGAACAGGACTTGCTGCGAGTTAGGACATGGGGCAGTGAGCACAGCGGGTGATGGGTGAACAGGACTCGGTGCGAGTTAGGACATGGGGCAGTGAGCACAGGGGGTGATGGGTGAGCGGGACTCGTTGCGAGTTGGGACACGGGGCAGCGAGCACAGGGGGTGATAGGTGAGCGGGACTGGGTGTGAGTTAGGACACGGGGCACAGGGGTTGATGGGTGAACAGGACTTGCTGCGAGTTAGGACATGGGGCAATGAGCACAGCGGGTGATGGGTGAACAGGACTCGGTGCGAGTTAGGACATGGGGCAGTGAGCACAGGGGGTGATGGGTGAGCGGGACTCGTTGCGAGTTGGGACACGGGGCAGCGAGCACAGGGGGTGATAGGTGAGCGGGACTGGGTGTGAGTTAGGACACGGGGCACAGGGGGTGATGGGTGAGCGGGACTTTGTGCGAGTTGGGACACGGGTCAGTGAGCACAGGGGGTGATGGGTGAGCGGGACTCGGTGCGAGTTCGGACATGAGACAGTGAGCACAAGGGGTGATGGGTGAGCGGGACTCGTTGCGAGTTGGGACACGGGGCAGCAAGCACAGGTGTTGATGGGTGAGCGGGACTCGGTGCGGGTTAGGACACGGGGCAGCGAGCACAGGGGGTGATGGGTGAGTGGGACTGGGTGGGAGTTAGGACACGGGTCAGCGAGCACAGGGGGTGATGGGTGAGCAGGTCTTGGTGTGAGTTATGATACGGGTCAGCGAGCACAGAAGGTGATGGGTGAGCAGGTCTTGGTGTTAGTTGGGACACGGGTCAGCGAGCACAGGAGGTGATGGGTGAGCGGGACTGGGCGCGAGTTAGGATACGGGTCAGCGAGCACAGAGGGTGATGGGTGAACAGGACTCAGTGCGAGTTAGGACACGGGGCAGCGAGTACCGGGGGTGATGGGTGAGCGGGACTCGTTGTGAGTTAGGATATGGGGCAGCGAGTACTGGGGGTGATGGGTGAGTGGGACTGGGTGCGAGTTAGGACATGGGTCAGCGAGCACAGGGGGTGATGGGTGAGCAGGTCTTGGTGTGAGTTAGGACACGGGTCAGCGAACACATGGGGTGATGGGTGAGTGGGACTGGGTGCGAGTTAGGACACGGGTCAGCGAGCACAGGGGGTGATGGGTGAGCAGGTCTTGGTGCAAGTTAGGACACGGGTCAGCGAGCACAGGAGGTGATGGGTGAGCGGGACTGGGTGCGAGTTAGGACACGGGTCAGCGAGCACAGCGGGTGATGGATGAACAGGTCTTGGTGCGAGTTAGGACACGGGTCAGCGAGCACAGAGGGTGATGGGTGAACAGGACTCAGTGCGAGTTAGGACACGAGACAGTGAGCACAGGGGGTGATGGGTGAGCGGGACTCGTGCGAGATTGGACACGGGGCAGCGAGTACCGGGGGTGATGGGTGAGCGGGACTTGTTGCGAGTTGGGACACGGGGCAGCGAGTACCGGGGGTGATGGGTGAGCGGGACTCGTTGCGAGTTGGGACACGGGGCAGCGAGTACTGGGGGTGATGGGTGAGCGGGACTCGTTGAGAGTTGGGACACGGGGCAGCAAGCACAGGAGGCGATAGGTGAGCGGGACTGGGTGTGAGTTAGGACACGGGGCACAGGGGTTGATGGGTGAACAAGACTTGCTGCGAGTTAGGACATGGGGCAGTGAGCACAGCGGGTGATGGGTGAACAGGACTCGGTGCGAGTTAGGACATGAGACAGTGAGCACAGGGGGTGATGGGTGAGCAGGACTCGTTGCGAGTTGGGACACGGGGCAGCGAGTACCGGGGGTGATGGGTGAGCGGGACTCGTTGCGAGTTGGGACACGGGGCACAGGGGGTGGTGGGTGAGGGGGACTGGGTGTGAGTTAGGACATGGGTCAGCGAGCACAGGGAGTGATGGGTGATCGGGACTGGGTGTGAGTTAGGACACGGGTCAGCGAGCACAGGAGGTGTTGGGTGATCGGGACTGGGTGTGAGTTAGGACACGGGGCAGCGAGCACAGGGGGTGATGGGTGAGTGGGACTGGGTGTGAGTTAGGACACGGGGTCAGCGAGCACAGCGGGTGATGGGTGATCGGGACTGGGTGTGAGTTAGGACACGAGACAGTGAGCACAGGGGGTGATGGGTGAGCGGGACTTGGTGTGAGTTAGGACACAGCGCAGCGAGCACAGGGGGTGATAGGTGAGCGGGACTGCGTGTGAGTGAGGACACGGGGCACAGGGGTTGATGGGTGAACAGGACTTGCTGCGAGTTAGGACGTGGGGCAGTGAGCACAGCGGGTGATGGGTGAACAGGACTCGGTGCGAGTTAGGACATGGGGCAGTGAGCACAGCGGGTGATGGGTGAGCGGGACTCGTTGCGAGTTGGGACACGGGGCAGCGAGCACAGGGGGTGATGGGTGAGTGGGACTGGGTGCGAGTTAGGACACGGGGCAGCGAGCACAGGGGGTGATGGGTGAGTGGGACTGGGTGCGAGTTAGGACACGGGTCAGCAAGCACAGGGGGTGATGGGTGAGCGGGACTCGTTGCGAGTTGGGACACGGGGCAGTGAGCACAGGGGGTGATGGGTGAGTGGGACTGGGTGTGAGTTAGGACATGAGACAGTGAGCACAGGTGTTGATGGGTGAGCGGGACTGGGTGTGAGTTAGGACATGAGACAGTGAGCACAAGTGTTGATGGGTGAGCGGGACTCGGTGCGGGTTAGGACACGGGGCAGCGAGCACAGGGGGTGATGGGTGAGTGGGACTGGGTGCGAGTTAGGACACGGGTCAGCGAGCACAGGGGGTGATGGGTGAGCAGGTCTTGGTGTGAGTTATGATACGGGTCAGCGAGCACAGAAGGTGATGGGTGAGCAGGTCTTGGTGTTAGTTGGGACACGGGTCAGCGAGCACAGGAGGTGATGGGTGAGTAGATCTTGGTGCAAGTTAGGACATGGGTCAGCGAGCACATGAGGTGATGGGTGAGCGGGACTGGGTGTGAGTTAGGACACGGGGCAGTGATCACAGGGGAGCGATGGGTGAGTGGGACTGGGTGCGAGTTAGGACACGGGGCAGTGAGCACAGGGGGTGATGGGTGAGTGGGACTGGGTGCGAGTTAGGACAGGGGTCAGCGGGCACAGGGGGTGATGGGTGAGCAGGTCTTGGTGTGAGTTATGATACGGGTCAGCGAACACAGAAGGTGATGAGTGAGCAGGTCTTGGTGCGAGTTAGGACACGGGTCAACGAGCACAGGGGGTGATGGGTGAGCAGGTCTTGGTGCGAGTTAGGACACGGGTCAACGAGCACAGGGGGTGATGGGTGAGCGGGACTGGGTGCGAGTTAGGACACGGGTCAGCGAGCACAGAGGGTGATGGGTGAACAGGACTCAGTGCGAGTTAGGACAAGAGACAGTGAGCACAGGGGGTGATGGGTGAGCGGGACTCGTTGCGAGTTGGGACACGGGGCAGCGAGCACAGGAGGCGATAGGTGAGCGGTAATGGGTGTGAGTTAGGACACGGGTCAGCGAGCACAGGGGTGATGGGTGAGCAGGTCTTGGTGCAAGTTAAGACATGGGTCAGCGAGCACATGAGGTGATGGGTGAGCGGGACTGGGTGCGAGTTAGGACACGGGTCAGCGAGCACAGCGGGTGATGGATGAACAGGTCTTGGTGCGAGTTAGGACACGGGTCAGCGAGCACAGGGGGTGATGGGTGAACAGGACTCAGTGCGAGTTAGGACACGAGACAGTGAGCACAGGGGGTGATGGGTGAGCGGGACTCGTTGCGAGATTGGACACGGTGCAGCGAGTACCGGGGATGATGGGTGAGCGGGACTTGTTGCGAGTTGGGACACGGGGCAGCGAGCACAGGGGGTGATGGGTGAGCGGGACACGTTGCGAGTTGGGACACGGGGCAGCGGGTACTGGGGGTGATGGGTGAGCGGGACTCGTTGAGAGTTGGGACACGGGGCAGCAAGCACAGGAGGCGATAGGTGAGCGGGACTGGGTGTGAGTTAGGACACGGGGCACAGGGGTTGATGGGTGAACAGGACTTGCTGCGAGTTAGGACATGGGGCAGTGAGCACAGCGGGTGATGGGTGAACAGGACTCGGTGCGAGTTAGGACATGAGACAGTGAGCACAGGCGGTGATGGGTGAGCAGGACTCGTTGCGAGTTGGGACACGGGGCAGCGAGTACCGGGGGTGATGGGTGAGCGGGACTCGTTGCGAGTTGGGACACGGGGCACAAGGGGTGGTGGGTGAGGGGGACTGGGTGTGAGTTAGGACATGGGTCAGCGAGCACAGGGGGTGATGGGTGAGCGGGACTCGGTGCGGGTTAGGACACGGGGCAGCGAGCACAGGGGGTGATGGGTGAGTGGGACTGGGTGCGAGTTAGGACATGGGTCAGCGAGCAGAGGGGGTGATGGGTGAGTGGGACTGGGTGCGAGTTAGGACAAGGGTCAGCGAGCACAGGAGGTGATGGGTGAGCAGGTCTTGGTGCAAGTTAGGACACGGGTCAACGAGCACAGGAGGTGATGGGTGAGCGGGACTGGGTGCGAGTTAGGACACGGGTCAGCGAGCACAGTGGGTGATGGGTGAACAGGTCTTGGTGCGAGTTAGGACAAGGGTCAGCGAGCACAGGGGGTGATGGGTGAGCAGGTCTTGGTGCGAGTTGGGACACGGGGCAGCGAGTACCGGGGGTGATGGGTGAGCGGGACTCGTTGCTAATTGGGTCATGGGGCACAGAGGGTGATGGGTGAACAGGACTCAGTGTGAGTTAGGACACGAGACAGTGAGCACAGGGGGTGATGGGTGAGCGGGACTCGTTGCAAGTTGGGACACAGGGCAGCGAGTACCGGGGGTGATGGGTGAGCGGGACTCGTTGCGAGTTGGGACACGGGGCAGCGAGTACCGGGGGTGATGGGTCAGCGGGACTCGTTGCGAGTTGGGACACGGGACACAGGGGGTGATGGGTGAGCGGGACTCCGTGCGGGTTAGGACACGGGTCAGCGAACACAGGAGGTGATGGGTGAGTGGGACTGGGTGCGAGTTAGGACACGGGTCAGCGAGCACAGGGGGTGATGGGTGAGCAGGTCTTGGTGTGAGTTAGGATACGGGTCAGCGAGCACAGAAGTTGATGGGTGAGCAGTTCTTGGTGCGAGTTAGGACACGGGTCAACGAGCACAGGGGGTGATGGGTGAGCAGGTCTTGGTGCGAGTTAGGACAAGGGTCAGCGAGCACAGGGTGTGATGGGTGAGCGGGACTGGGTGCGAGTTAGGACACGGGTCAGCGAGCACAGGAGGTGATGGGTGAGCAGGTCTTGGTGCAAGTTGGGACACGGGGCAGCAAGCACAGGAGGCGATAGGTGAGCGGGACTGGGTGTGAGTTAGGACACGGGGCACAGGAATTGATGGGTGAACAGGACTTGCTGCGAGTTAGGACATGGGGCAGTGAGCACAGCGGGTGATGGGTGAACAGGACTCGGTGCGAGTTAGGACATGGGGCAGCGAGTACCGGGGGTGATGGGTGAGCGGGACTCGTTGCGAGTTGGGTCACGGGGCAGCAAGCACAGAGGGTGATGGGTGAGTGGGACTGGTTGCGAGTTAGGACATGGGTCAGCGAGTACAGGGGGTGATGGGTGAGCAGGTCTTGGTGTGAGTTAGGATACGGGTCAGCGAGCACAGGAGGTGATGGGTGAGCAGGTCTTGGTGCAAGTTAGGACATGGGTCAGCGAGCACAGGAGGTGATGGGTGAGCGGGACTGGGTGTGAGTTAGGACACGGGTCAGCGAGGACAGAGGGTGATGGGTGAGTGGGACTCGGTGCGAGTTAGGACACGGGACAGTGAGCACAGGGGGTGATGGGTGAGTGGGACTGGGTGTGAGTTAGGACACGGGGTCAGTGAGCACAGGGGGTGATGGGTGAGCGGGACTGGGTGTGAGTTAGGACACGGGGCAGTGATCACAGGAGAGCGATGGGTGAGTGGGACTTGGTGCGAGTTAGGACACGAGACAGTGAGCACAGCGGGTGATGGGTGAGCGGGATTGGTGTGAGTTAGGACACAGCGCAGCGAGCACAGGGGGTGATGGGTGAGCGGGACTCGTTGCGAGTTGGGACACGGGGCAGCGAGTACCGGGGGTGATGGGCAACAGGACTCAGCGCGAGTTGGGACACGGGGCAGCGAGTACTGGGGGTGATGGGTGAGCGGGACTCGTTGAGAGTTGGGACACGGGGCAGCAAGCACAGGAGGCGATAGGTGAGCGGGACTGGGTGTGAGTTAGGACACGGGGCACAGGGGGTGATGACAAATCTTCTGGAATTTTTTGAGGATGTTTCCAGTAGAGTGGATAAGGGAGAACCAGTTGATGTGGTATATTTGGACTTTCAGAAGGCGTTCGACAAGGTCCCACACAAGAGATTGAAGTGCAAAGTTAGAGCACATGGGATTGGGGGTAGTGTGGTGACGTGGATTGAGAACTGGTTGTCAGACAGGAAGCAAAGAGTAGGAGTAAATGGGTACTTTTCAGAATGGCAGGCAGTGACTAGTGGGGTACCGCAAGGTTCTGTGCTGGGGCCCCAGCTGTTTACACTGTACATTAATGATTTAGATGAGGGGATTAAATGTAGTATCTCCAAATTTGCGGATGACACTAAGTTGGGTGGCAGTGTGAGCTGCGAGGAGGATGCTATGAGGCTGCAGAGTGACTTGGATAGGTTAGGTGAGTGGGCAAATGCATGGCAGATGAAGTATAATGTGGATAAATGTGAGGTTATCCACTTTGGTGGTAAAAACAGAGAGACAGACTATTATCTGAATGGTGACAGATTAGGAAAAGGGGAGGTGCAAAGAGACCTGGGTGTCATGGTACATCAGTCATTGAAGGTTGGCATGCAGGTACAGCAGGCGGTTAAGAAAGCAAATGGCATGTTGGCCTTCATAGCGAGGGGATTTGAGTACAGGGGCAGGGAGGTGTTGCTACAGTTGTACAGGGCATTGGTGAGGCCACACCTGGAGTATTGTGTACAGTTTTGGTCTCCTAACCTGAGGAAGGACATTCTTGCTATTGAGGGAGTGCAGCGAAGGTTCACCAGACTGATTCCCGGGATGGCGGGACTGACCTATCAAGAAAGACTGGATCAACTGGGCTTGTATTCACTGGAGTTCAGAAGAATGAGAGGGGACCTCATAGAAACATATAAAATTCTGACGGGGTTAGACAGGTTAGATGCAGGAAGAATGTTCCCAATGTTGGGGAAGTCCAGAACCAGGGGTCACAGTCTAAGGATAAGGGGTAAGCCATTTAGGACCGAGATGCGGAGGAACTTCTTCACCCAGAGAGTGGTGAACCTGTGGAATTCTCTACCACAGAAAGTTGTTGAGGCCAATTCACTAAATATATTCAAAAAGGAGTTAGATGAGGTCCTTACTGCTAGGGGGATCAAGGGGTATGGCGAGAAAGCAGGAATGGGGTACTGAAGTTGAATGTTCAGACATGAACTCATTGAATGGCGGTGCAGGCTAGAAGGGCCGAATGGCCTACTCCTGCACCTATTTTCTATGTTTCTATCTATGTTTCTATGTCTATGTTTCTATGTGAGCGGGACTTTGTGCGAGTTGGGACACGGGTCAGTGAGCACAGGGGGTGATGGGTGAGCGGGACTCGGTGCGAGTTAGGACATGAGACAGTGAGCACAAGGGGTGATGGGTGAGCGGGACTCGTTGCGAGTTGGGACACGGGGCAGCAAGCACAGGTGTTGATGGGTGAGCGGGACTCGGTGCGGGTTAGAACACGGGGCAGCGAGCACAGGGGGTGATGGGTGAATGGGACTGGGTGCGAGTTAGGACACGGGTCAGCGAGCACAGGGGGTGATGGGTGAGCAGGTCTTGGTGTGAGTTATGATACGGGTCAGCGAGCACAGAAGGTGATGGGTGAGCAGGTCTTGGTGTTAGTTGGGACACGGGTCAGCGAGCACAGGGGGTGATGGGTGAGCAGGTCTTGGTGTGAGTTAGGACACGGGTCAGCGAACACATGGGGTGATGGGTGAGTAGGACTGGGTGCGAGTTAGGACACGGGTCAGCGAGCACAGGGGGTGATGGGTGAGCAGGTCTTGGTGCAAGTTAGGACACGGGTCAGCGAGCACAGGAGGTGATGGGTGAGTGGGACTGGGTGCGAGTTAGGACACGGGTCAGCGAGCACAGAGGGTGATGGGTGAACTGGACTGGGTGTGAGTTAGGACACGGGGCACAGGGGTTGATGGGTGAACAGGACTCGGTGCGAGTTAGGACATGGGAAAGTGAGCACAGCGGGTGATGGGTGAACAGGACTCGGTGCGAGTTAGGACATGAGACAGTGAGCACAGGGGGTGATGGGTGAATAGGACTCGGTGCGAGTTAGGACATGAGACAGTGAGCACAGGGGGTGATGGGTGAGCGGGACTCGTTGCGAGTTGGGACACGGGGCAGCGAGTACCGGGGGTGATGGGTGAGCGGGACTCGGTGCGGGTTAGGACACGGGGTAGCGAGCACAGGTGGTGATGGGTGAGCAGGTCTTGATGCAAGTTAGGTCAAGGGTCAGTGAGCACAGGAGGTGATAGGTGAGCGGGACTGGGTGTGAGTTAGGACACGGGGCACAGGGGGTGATGGGTGAACAGGACTCGGTGCGAGTTAGGACATGGGGCAGTGAGCACAGGTGTTGATGGGTGAGCGGGACTCGGTGCGGGTTAGGACACGGGGCAGCGAGCACAGAAGGTAATGGGTGAGCAGGTCTTGGTGTGAGTTAGGACACGGGTCAGCGAGCACAGGGGGTGATGGGTGAGTGGGACTGGGTGCGAGTTAGGACACGGGTCAGCGAGCACAGGAGGTGATGGGTGAGCAGGTCTTGGTGCAAGTTAGGACACGGGTCAGCGAGCACAGGGGGTGATGGGTGAACAGGTCTTGGTGCGAGTTAGGACACGGGTCAGCGAGCACAGAGGGTGATGGGTGAGCAGGTCTTGGTGCGAGTTAGGACACGGGTCAGCGAGCACAGAGGGTGATGGGTGAACAGGGCTTGGTGCGAGTTAGGACACGGGTCAGCGAGCACAGAGCGTGATGGGTGAACAGGTCTTGCTGCGAGTTAGGACATGGGGCAGTGAGCACAGCGGGTGATGGGTGAACAGGACTCAGTGCGAGTTAGGACATGGGTCAGTGAGCACAGAAGGTGATGGGTGAACAGGACTCGTTGCGAGTTGAGACACGGGGCAGCGAGTTCCGGGGGTGATGGGTGAGCAGGACTCGTTGCGAGTTGGGACACGGGGCAGCGAGCACAGGAGGTGATGGGTGAGCAGGTCTTGGTGTGAGTTAGGACACGGGTCAGCGAGCACAGGAGGTGATGGGTGAGCGGGACTGGGTGCGAGTTAGGACACGGGTCAGCGAGCACAGGAGGTGATGGGTGAACAGGACTTGCTGCGAGTTAGGACATGGGGCAGTGAGCACAGAGGGTGATGGGTGAACAGGACTCGGTGCGAGTTAGGACATGAGACAGTGAGCACAGTGGGTGATAGGTGAGTGGGACTCATTGCGAGTTGGGACACGGGGCAGCGAGTACCGGGGGTGATGGGTGAGCGGGACTCGTTGCGAGTTGGGACACGGGGCAGCGAGTACCGGGGGTGATGGGTGAACAGGACTCAGTGCGAGTTGGGACAAAGCAGCAAGCACAGGAGGCGATAGGTGAGCGGGACTGGGTGTGAGTTAGGACACGGGGCACAGGGGTTGATGGGTGAGCGGGACTCGGTGCGGGTTAGGACACGGGGCAGCGAGCACAGAAGGTAATGGGTGAGCAGGTCTTGGTGTGAGTTAGGACACGGGTCAGCGAGCACAGGAGGTGATGGGTGAGCAGGTCTTGGTGCAAGTTAGGACACGGGTCAGCGAGCACAGTGGGTGATGGGTGAACAGGTCTTGGTGCGAGTTAGGACACGGGTCAGCGAGCACAGAGGGTGATGGGTGAGCAGGACTCAGTGCGAGTTAGGACATGGGGCAGTGAGCACAGCGGGTGATGGGTGAACAGGACTCAGTGCGAGTTAGGACATGGGTCAGTGAGCACAGAAGGTGATGGGTGAACAGGACTCGTTGCGAGTTGGGACACGGGGCAGCGAGTTCCGGGGGTGATGGGTGAGCAGGACTCGTTGCGAGTTGGGACACGGGGCAGCGAGCACAGGAGGTGATGGGTGAGCAGGTCTTGGTGTGAGTTAGGACACGGGTCAGCGAGCACAGGAGGTGATGGGTGAGCGGGACTGGGTGCGAGTTAGGACACGGGTCAGCGAGCACAGGAGGTGATGGGTGAACAGGACTTGCTGCGAGTTAGGACATGGGGCAGTGAGCACAGAGGGTGATGGGTGAACAGGACTCGGTGCGATATAGGACATGAGACAGTGAGCACAGTGGGTGATAGGTGAGTGGGACTCATTGCGAGTTGGGACACGGGGCAGCGAGTACCGGGGGTGATGGGTGAGCGGGACTCGTTGTGAGTTGGGACATGGGGTAGCAAGCACAGGGGGTGATGGGTGAGCGGGACTGGGTGCGAGTTAGGACACGGGTCAGCGAGCACAGTGGGTGATGGGTGAGCAGGTCTTGGTGCGAGTTAGGACACGGGTCAGCGAGCACAGAGGGTGATGGGTGAACAGGACTCAGTGCGAGTTAGGACACGAGACAGTGAGCACAGGGGGTGATGGGTGAGCGGGACTCGTTGCGAGTTGGGACACGGGGCAGCAAGCACAGGGGGTGATGGGTGAGTGGGACTGGGTGCGAGTTAGGACACGGGTCAGTGAGCACAGGGGGTGATGGGTGAGCGGGACTCGGTGCGGGTTAGGACACGGGGCAGTGAGAACAGGGGGTGATGGGTGAGTGGGACTGGGTGCGAGTTAGGACACGGGGCAGTGAGCACAGGGGGTGATGGGTGAGCGGGACTCGGTGCGGGTTAGGACACGGGGCAGCGAGCACAGGGGATGATGGGTGAGTGGGCTGGGTGCGAGTTAGGACACGGGTCAGCGAGCATTGGGGGTGATGGGTGAGCAGTTCTTGGTGTGAGTGAGGACATGGGTCAGCGAGCAGAGGGGGTGATGGGTGAGTGGCACTGGGTGCGAGTTAGGACACGGGTCAGCGAGCACAGCGGGTGATAGGTGAGCAGGTCTTGGTGTGAGTTAGGATACGGGTCAGCGAGCACAGAAGGTGATGGGTGAGCAGGTCTTGGTGCGAGTTAGGACACGGGTCAGCGAGCACAGGAGGTGATGGGTGAGCAGGTCTTGGTGCAAGTTAGGACACGGGTCAGCGAGCACAGGGGGTGATGGGTGAGCGGGACTGGGTGCGAGTTGGGACACGGGGCAGCGAGCACAGTGGGTGATGGGTGAGTGGGACTCGTTGCGAGTTGGGACACGGGGCAGCGAGTACCGGGGGTGATGGGTGAGCGGGACTCGTTGCGAGTTGGGACACGGGGCAGCGAGTATTGGGGGTGATGGGTGAGCGGGACTTGTTGCGAGTTGGGACACGGGGCAGCAAGCACAGGAGACGATAGGTGAGCGGGACTGGGTCTGAGTTAGGACACGGGGCACAGGGGTTGATGGGTGAACAGGACTTGCTCCGAGTTAGGACATGGGGCAGTGAGCACAGCGGGTGATGGGTGAACAGGACTCGGTGCGAGTTAGGACACGGGGCAACGAGCACAGAGGGTGATGGGTGAGCGGGACAGGGTGCGAGTTAGGACACGGGGCAACGAGCACAGAGGGTGATGGGTGAACAGGACTCGGTGCGAGTTAGGACATGAGACAGTGAGCACAGGGGGTCATGGGTGAGTGGGAGTTGTGCGAATTAGGACACGGGGCACAGGGGATGATTGGTGAGCGGGACTTGGTGTGAGTTAGGACACACGGCAGCGAGCACAGGGGGTGATGGTTGAGTGGGACTTGGTGCGAGTTAGGACACAGGGCACAGGGGGTGATGGGTGAGTGGGGCTTGGTGTGAGTTAGGACATGGGGCAGTGAGCACAGGGGGTGATGGGTGAACGGGACTCGCTGCTAGTTAGGACATGGGGCACAGGGGGTGATGGGTGAGTGGGGCTTGGTGTGAGTTAGGACACGGGGCAGTGAGCACAGGGGGTGATGGGTGAGCGGGACTCGGTGCGAGTTAGAACACGGGGCAGTGAGCACAGCGTGTGATGGGTGAACAGGACTCGGTGCGAGTTAGGACATGAGACAGTGAGCACAGGGGGTGATGGGTGAGCGGGACTCGTTGTGAGTTGGGACACGGAGCAGCGAGTACCGGGGGTGATGGGTGAGCAGGACTCATTGCGAGTTGGGACACGGGGCAGCGAGTTCCGGAGGTGATGGGTGAGCAGGACTCGTTGCGAGTTGGGACACGGGGCAGCAAGCACAGGAGGCGATAGGTGAGCGGGACTGGGTGTGAGTTAGGACACGGGGCACAGGGGGTGATGGGTGAACAGGACTTCGTGCGAGTTAGGACACGGGTCAGCGAGCACAGGGGGTGATGGGTGAGCAAGTCTTGGTGTGAGTTAGGACATGGGTCAGCGAACACATGGGGTGATGGGTGAGTGGGACTGGGTGCGAGTTAGGACACAGGTCAGCGAGCACAGGGGGTGATGGGTGAGCAGGTCTTGGTGTGAGTTAGGATACGGGTCAGCGAGCACAGAAGGTGATGGGTGAGCAGGTCTTGGTGCGAGTTAGGACACGGGTCAGCGAGCACAGGGGGTGATGGGTGAGCAGGTCTTGGTGCAAGTTAGGACACGGGTCAGCGAGCACAGGAGGTGATGGGTGAGCGGGACTGGGTGCGAGATAGTACACGGGTCAGCGAGCACAGAGGGTGATGGGTGAACTGGACTGGGTGTGAGTTAGGACATGGGGCACAGGGGTTGATGGGTGAACAGGACTCGGTGCGAGTTAGGACATGGGAAAGTGAGCACAGCGGGTGATGGGTGAACAGGACTCGGTACGAGTTAGGACATGAGACAGTGAGCACAGGGGGTGATGGGTGAGTGGGACTAGTTGCGAGTTGGGACACGTGGCAGCGAGTACCGGGGGTGATGGGTGAGCGGGACTCGTTGCGAGTTGGGACACGGGGTAGCAAGCACAGGGGGTGATGGGTGAGCGGGTCTCGGTGTGGGTTAGGACACGGGGCAGCGAGCACAGGGGGTGATGGGTGAGTGGGACTGGGTGTGAGTTAGGACACGGGTCAGCGAGCACAGGAGGTGATGGGTGAGCGGGACTCAGTGCGAGTTAGGACACGAGACAGTGAGCACAGGGGGTGATGGGTGAGCGGGACTCGTTGCGAGTTGGGACACGGGGCAGCGAGCACAGGGGGTGATGGGTGAGCAGGTCTTGGTGTGAGTTAGGACACGGGTCAGCGAACACATGGGGTGATGGGTGAGTTGGACTGGGTCCGAGTTAGGACACGGGTCAGCGAGCACAGTGGGTGATGGGTGAGCAGGTCTTGGTGTGAGTTAGGATACGGGTCAGCGAGCACAGGAGGTGATGGGTGAGCGGGACTGGGTGCGAGTTAGGACACGGGTCAGCGAGCACAGAGGGTGATGGGTGAACTGGACTGGGTGTGAGTTAGGACACGGGGCACAGGGGTTGATGGGTGAACAGGACTCGGTGCGAGTTAGGACATGGGAAAGTGAGCACAGCGGGTGATGGGTGAACAGGACTCGGTGCGAGTTAGGACATGAGGCAGTGAGCACAGTGGGTGATAGGTGAGTGGGACTCATTGCGAGTTGGGACACGGGACATCGAGTACCGGGGGTGATGGGTGAGCGGGACTCGTTGCAAGTTGGGACACGGGGTAGCAAGCACAGTGGGTGATGGGTGAGCGGGACTCAGTGCGGGTTAGGACACGGGGCAGCGAGCACAGGGGGTGATGGGTGAGTGGGACTGGGTGCGAGTTAGGACACGGGTCAGCGAGCACAGGGGGTGATGGTTGAGCAGGTCTTGGTGCGAGTTAGGACACGGGTCAGCGAGCACAGGAGGTGATGGGTGAGCATGTCTTGATGCAAGTTAGGACATGGGTCAGCGAGCACAGGAGGTGATGGGTGAGTGGGACTGGGTGCGAGTTAGGACACGGGTCAGCGAGCACAGGGGGTGATGGGTGAGCAGGTCTTGGTGCGAGTTAGGACACGGGTCAGCGAGCACAGAGTGTGATGGGTGATCGGGACTCAGTGCGAGTTAGGACACGAGACAGTGAGCACAGGGGGTGATGGGTGAGCGGGACACGTTGCGAGTTGGGACACGGGGCAGCAAGCACAGGAGGCGATAGGTGAGCGGGACTGGGTGTGAGTTAGGACACGGGGCACAGGGGTTGATGGGTGAACAGGACTCGGTGCGAGTTAGGACACGGGTCAGTGAGCACAGGGGGTGATGGGTGATCGGGACTGGGTGTGAGTTAGGACACGGGTCAGCGAGCATTGGGGGTGATGGGTGAGCAGGTCTTGGTGTGAGTTAGGACACGGGTCAGCGAGCAGAGGAGGTGATGGGTGAGTGGGACTGGGTGCGAGTTAGGACACGGGTCAGCGAGCACAGCGGGTGATAGGTGAGCAGGTCTTGGTGTGAGTTAGGATACGGGTCAGCGAGCACAGAAGGTGATGGGTGAGCAGTTCTTGTTGCGAGTTAGGACACGGTCAGCGAGCACAGGAGGTGATGGGTGAGCAGGTCTTGGTGCAAGTTAGGACATGGGTCAGTGAGCACAGGAGGTGATGGGTGAGCGGGACTGGGTGCGAGTTGGGACACGGGGCAGCGAGCATAGCGGGTGATGGGTGAACGGGACTCGCTGCGAGCTAGGACACGGGCAGTGAGCACAGCGGGTGATGGGTGAGTGGGACTGGGTGTGAGGTAGGACACGGGGCAGCGAGCACAGGGGGTGATGGGTGAGCGGGACTCGGTGCGAGTTAGGACACGGGGCAGTGAGCACAGGGGGTGATGGGTGAGCGGGACTCGCTGCCAGTTAGGACACGGGGCAGCGAGCCCAGGGGGTGATGGGTGAGTGGGATTGGTGTGAGTTAGGACACAGGGCAGCGAGCACAGGGGGTGATGAGTGAGCGGGACTTGGTGTGAGTTAGGACACGGGGCAGCGAGCATAGCGGGTGATGAGTGAACAGGACTCGGTGCGAGTTAGGACATGAGACAGTGAGCACAGGGGGTGATGGGTGAGCGGGACTCGTTGTGAGTTGGGACACGGAGCAGCGAGTACCGGGGGTGATGGGTGAGCAGGACTCATTGCGAGTTGGGACACGGGGCAGCGAGTTCCGGAGGTGATGGGTGAGCAGGACTCGTTGCGAGTTGGGACACGGGGCAGCAAGCACAGGAGGCGATAGGTGAGCGGGACTGGGTGTGAGTTAGGACACGGGGCACAGGGGGTGATGGGTGAACAGGACTTCGTGCGAGTTAGGACACGGGTCAGCGAGCACAGGGGGTGATGGGTGAGCAAGTCTTGGTGTGAGTTAGGACATGGGTCAGCGAACACATGGGGTGATGGGTGAGTGGGACTGGGTGCGAGTTAGGACACAGGTCAGCGAGCACAGGGGGTGATGGGTGAGCAGGTCTTGGTGTGAGTTAGGATACGGGTCAGCGAGCACAGAAGGTGATGGGTGAGCAGGTCTTGGTGCGAGTTAGGACACGGGTCAGCGAGCACAGGGGGTGATGGGTGAGCAGGTCTTGGTGCAAGTTAGGACACGGGTCAGCGAGCACAGGAGGTGATGGGTGAGCGGGACTGGGTGCGAGATAGTACACGGGTCAGCGAGCACAGAGGGTGATGGGTGAACTGGACTGGGTGTGAGTTAGGACATGGGGCACAGGGGTTGATGGGTGAACAGGACTCGGTGCGAGTTAGGACATGGGAAAGTGAGCACAGCGGGTGATGGGTGAACAGGACTCGGTACGAGTTAGGACATGAGACAGTGAGCACAGGGGGTGATGGGTGAGTGGGACTAGTTGCGAGTTGGGACACGTGGCAGCGAGTACCGGGGGTGATGGGTGAGCGGGACTCGTTGCGAGTTGGGACACGGGGTAGCAAGCACAGGGGGTGATGGGTGAGCGGGTCTCGGTGTGGGTTAGGACACGGGGCAGCGAGCACAGGGGGTGATGGGTGAGTGGGACTGGGTGTGAGTTAGGACACGGGTCAGCGAGCACAGGAGGTGATGGGTGAGCGGGACTCAGTGCGAGTTAGGACACGAGACAGTGAGCACAGGGGGTGATGGGTGAGCGGGACTCGTTGCGAGTTGGGACACGGGGCAGCGAGCACAGGGGGTGATGGGTGAGCAGGTCTTGGTGTGAGTTAGGACACGGGTCAGCGAACACATGGGGTGATGGGTGAGTTGGACTGGGTCCGAGTTAGGACACGGGTCAGCGAGCACAGTGGGTGATGGGTGAGCAGGTCTTGGTGTGAGTTAGGATACGGGTCAGCGAGCACAGGAGGTGATGGGTGAGCGGGACTGGGTGCGAGTTAGGACACGGGTCAGCGAGCACAGAGGGTGATGGGTGAACTGGACTGGGTGTGAGTTAGGACACGGGGCACAGGGGTTGATGGGTGAACAGGACTCGGTGCGAGTTAGGACATGGGAAAGTGAGCACAGCGGGTGATGGGTGAACAGGACTCGGTGCGAGTTAGGACATGAGGCAGTGAGCACAGTGGGTGATAGGTGAGTGGGACTCATTGCGAGTTGGGACACGGGACATCGAGTACCGGGGGTGATGGGTGAGCGGGACTCGTTGCAAGTTGGGACACGGGGTAGCAAGCACAGTGGGTGATGGGTGAGCGGGACTCAGTGCGGGTTAGGACACGGGGCAGCGAGCACAGGGGGTGATGGGTGAGTGGGACTGGGTGCGAGTTAGGACACGGGTCAGCGAGCACAGGGGGTGATGGTTGAGCAGGTCTTGGTGCGAGTTAGGACACGGGTCAGCGAGCACAGGAGGTGATGGGTGAGCATGTCTTGATGCAAGTTAGGACATGGGTCAGCGAGCACAGGAGGTGATGGGTGAGTGGGACTGGGTGCGAGTTAGGACACGGGTCAGCGAGCACAGGGGGTGATGGGTGAGCAGGTCTTGGTGCGAGTTAGGACACGGGTCAGCGAGCACAGAGTGTGATGGGTGATCGGGACTCAGTGCGAGTTAGGACACGAGACAGTGAGCACAGGGGGTGATGGGTGAGCGGGACACGTTGCGAGTTGGGACACGGGGCAGCAAGCACAGGAGGCGATAGGTGAGCGGGACTGGGTGTGAGTTAGGACACGGGGCACAGGGGTTGATGGGTGAACAGGACTCGGTGCGAGTTAGGACACGGGTCAGTGAGCACAGGGGGTGATGGGTGATCGGGACTGGGTGTGAGTTAGGACACGGGTCAGCGAGCATTGGGGGTGATGGGTGAGCAGGTCTTGGTGTGAGTTAGGACACGGGTCAGCGAGCAGAGGAGGTGATGGGTGAGTGGGACTGGGTGCGAGTTAGGACACGGGTCAGCGAGCACAGCGGGTGATAGGTGAGCAGGTCTTGGTGTGAGTTAGGATACGGGTCAGCGAGCACAGAAGGTGATGGGTGAGCAGTTCTTGTTGCGAGTTAGGACACGGTCAGCGAGCACAGGAGGTGATGGGTGAGCAGGTCTTGGTGCAAGTTAGGACATGGGTCAGTGAGCACAGGAGGTGATGGGTGAGCGGGACTGGGTGCGAGTTGGGACACGGGGCAGCGAGCATAGCGGGTGATGGGTGAACGGGACTCGCTGCGAGCTAGGACACGGGCAGTGAGCACAGCGGGTGATGGGTGAGTGGGACTGGGTGTGAGGTAGGACACGGGGCAGCGAGCACAGGGGGTGATGGGTGAGCGGGACTCGGTGCGAGTTAGGACACGGGGCAGTGAGCACAGGGGGTGATGGGTGAGCGGGACTCGCTGCCAGTTAGGACACGGGGCAGCGAGCCCAGGGGGTGATGGGTGAGTGGGATTGGTGTGAGTTAGGACACAGGGCAGCGAGCACAGGGGGTGATGAGTGAGCGGGACTTGGTGTGAGTTAGGACACGGGGCAGCGAGCATAGCGGGTGATGAGTGAACGGGACTCGCTGCGAGTTAGGACACGGGCAGTGAGCACAGCGGGTGATGGGTGAGCGGGACTTGGTGTGAGTTAGGACACGGGGTCAGCGAGCACAGGGGGTGATGGGTGAGTGGGACTGGGTGTGAGGTAGGACACGGGGCAGCGAGCACAGGAGGTGATGGGTGAGTGGGACTCGGTGCGAGTTAGGACACAGGGCACAGGGGGTGATGGGTGAGTGGGGCTTGGTGTGAGTTAGGACACGGGGCAGCGAGCACAGGGGGTGATGGGTGAGTGGGGCTTGGTGTGAGTTAGGACACAGGGCAGCGAGCACAGGGGGTGATGGGTGAGCGGGACTCGCTGCAAGTTAGGACATGGTGCACAGGGGGTGATGGGTGAGTGGGGCTTGGTCTGAGTTAGGACACGGGGCAGTGAGCACAGGGGGTGATGGGTGAGCGGGACTCGGTGCGAGTTAGGACACGGGGCTGTGAGCACAGGGGGTGATGGGTGAGCGGGACTCGCTGCCAGTTAGGACACGGGGCAGCGAGCCCAGGGGGTGATGGGTGAGTGGGACTTGGTGTGAGTTAGGACACAGGGCAGCGAGCACAGGGGGTGATGGGTGAACGGGACTTGGTGTGAGTTAGGACACGGAGCAGCGAGCACAGGGGGTGATTGGTGAACGGGACTGGGTGTGAGTTAGGACACAGGTCAGCGAGCACAGGGAGTGATGGGTGAACGGGACTGGGTGTGAGTTAGGACACGGGGCAGTGAGCACAGGGGGTGATGGGTGAACGGGATTGGGTGTGAGTTAGGACACGGGGCAGCGAGCACAGGGGGTGATGGGTGAGTGGGACTCGCTGCGAGTTAGGACATGGGGCAGCCAAGTTTTGGATCACCTCTAGTTTTCGTCGGGTAGAATGTCGGAGGCTGGCTAGGAGTGCGTTGGAATGGTCAAATCTGCAGGTAACAAAGGCACGGATGCGGGCTTCAGCAGCGGGTGAGCGGACGCGGCCAATGTTACGGAGGTGTGAGTATGACACTATCACTCAGTAACCCCTGGGATACTTACATTGAGCAGTCGGTAACAGCCAGCAAAGCGAGAAGGATGGGCAACACAGCCATGGTGGAGAGGGAGGCAGTCGGCTGCTCACAACTCCGTACGGTCGATCGGGACAATGAGGCTTTAATACACCCCGGGCAGGGGTTGGATCACGGGGCAGTCAGAATCATCATCAGTTGTGGTTGGGGCTGTTCAGCGTTTAGACGTCACAACGTTACACATTGCAGCCAGATCTCAGGCTGTTGCAGAGGTTCAGAGACAGAAATAGCAGCTACCGGAGGTGAGGTGGGGCGAGAACTGGAGAGATCTTGCGAAGGCAGTTGGTGACCACAGCCCGGTGGTTGAGAAGCAGTGGGTGATGATGTGACGTTATCAAACTCCTATCCATTGTTTTCACACCAGAACTAACCACACAAGGCCTATTTCTGTTCTCTTTGCCTCCTTCTAGATCAAGATTTCATAAAATCGTAGACAAGTACAGCACAGTGTTTGAAGACCAGGCCCTCAAATCCACCACCAAGCCCATGGTCTACAGGGGTGTAGTGATACCCGCCCTCCTGTATGGCTCAGAGACATGGACCATGTACAGTAGATACCTCAAATCGCTGGAGAAATACCACCAACGATGTCTCCGCACATTCACCCATACATACATATGTAAAGGAATGTGAGGCTTGCAGGAAACCAGAGCACCTAATGTTTACTGGCTGTTTAATCAGGTTGAGGACACTGAAGATCTACTTATCATAGGAACTCGAGCTTCATCAATTAGATCATGGCTGACCTGCACCTTGGCTACATAGCCCTGGATACCTTTGCCTAACAAACATCTATTGTTGATCAATCTTGAAAATTTTAATTGACCCAGCATCCACAGCCTTTTGGGGAGGGACTTCCAGCAGATTATTGGCTGAGGAACGGAGGGAAACTATTGGTCTCATATTGGCAAAATTGGGTGAGGATCATACTGTTGTGTCAGCTCAAATTGCTATACTGGAATAATTTATTATTATACTAGTTTAGTGGCAGAATTTTTGCTAACACCAGCTTAAATCTGTCACCAAATTGGGGAAATCCAGAACCAGGGGTCACAGTCTAAGGATAAGGGGTAAGCCATTTAGGACCGAGATGAAGAGAAACTTCTTCACCCAGAGAGTGGTGAACCTGTGGAATTCTCTACCACAGGAAGTTATTGAGGCCAATTCACTAAATATATTCAAAATGGAGTTAGATGTGGTCCTTACTACTCGGGGGATCAAGGGGTATGGTGAGAAAGCAGGAATGAGGTACTAAAGTTGCATGTTCAGCCATGAACTCATTGAATGGCGGTGCAGGCTCGAAGGGCCGAATGGCCTACTTCTGCACCTATTTTCTATGTTTCTATCCTACAAATCCCCTGGGAGGACAGACGCACCAACGTTAGTGTCCTCGACCAGGCCAACATCCCCAGCATCGAAGCACTGACCACACTCGATCAGCTCCGCTGGGCAGGGCCACATTGTTCACATGTCAGACATGAGACTCCCAAAGCAAGCGCTCTACTCAGAACTCCTTCACGGCAAGCGAGCCCCAGGTGGGCAGAGGAAACGTTACAGGGACACCCTCAAAGCCTCGCTGATAAAGTGCAACATCCCCACTGACACCTGGGAGTCCCTGGCCAAAGACCACCCTAAGTGGAGGAAGTGCATCCGGGAGGGCGCTGAGCACCTCGAGTCTCGTCGCCGAGAGCATGCAGAAACCAAGCGCAGGCAGCGGAAGGAGCGTGCGGCAAACCAGTCCCACCCTCCCCTTCCCTCAACCACTGTCTGTCCCACCTGTGACAGGGACTGTGGTTCTTGTATTGGACTATTCAGCCACCTAAGGACTCACTTTTAGAGTGGAAGCAAGTCTCCCTCGACCACGAGGGACTGCCTGTGATGATGATGATGATGGTGCACGAAAAGTTACATCCGAGCCAGGGTGTCCCTGGAGATGGAGCACGCGGTGTCCACCGGTACGCTCGCGGCCTTCCGCGAGAGGTGGGCGCCGGAGGGACTGGAGTGCATCATCACCCCCGGCAACCAAACTTTAATTTGATCCTAAATGTTTAAAGTTTAATTTGTCTATGTTTGTCGGTTTTAGTGACCGCCCCCCCCCCCGCCCTTTTAGCCATTGGGCACTTGTATAATTTGTGTTTCTGGTGCCCTCAAAAGAAAAACAAGGGGGCATTTGAAAGGTTTTTGGAATGTGACCCCCCTTGAATCAGGGGGCACTTGTTTAATGTTCACAACTAAAACAGTTGCAGACCAGCAGGTTGTGCTGCCATTAACTTGAGTCCCGCAGAACCCGCCTGGTCTGCTCGCAGTGCAGGCCCACGAGGCTGCAGCTCTGACAATTATGTTTGAAGCAAATGGGGACAGAAAATGCTGGAAATATATATTTTTTAATTCGTTCACGGGATGTGATCATCACTGCCCAGGCCGGCATTTATTGCCCATCCCCCTAACTGCCCCTTGAGAAGGTGGTGGTGAGCCGCCTTCTGGAACCGCTGCAGTCCGTGTGGTGAAGGTGCTCCCACAGAGCTGTTAGGGAGGGAGTTCCAGGATTGTGACCCAGCGACGATGAAGGAACGGCCGATATATTTCCCAGTCAGGATGGTGTGTGACTGGGAGGGGAACGTGGAGGTGGTGGTGTTCCCATGCGCCTGCTGCCCTTGTCCTTCTAGGTGGTAGAGGTCGTGGGTTTGGGAGGTGCTGCTGAAGAAGCCTTGGTGAGTTGCTGCAGTGCATCATCATCAACATCACAGGCAGTCCTTCGTATTGAGGATGACTTGCTTCCACGCCAAAAAGGGATGAGTTCACAGATGTTTCAATGAAGGACCTAATATTACAGATCCCGAGCTACATCCTGAAGGGTGGAAGAAGCCTGTGTGTGGATTGTTTAACGTGGGGTGACCGTTACACACCAGCCACCACACGGGATTGACAGAGCGAGGTCTTGGTCCAGTGGCAAGGGTTAACCAGGACAACTGCAGAGCATCGTGTAGACGGTACACACTGCAGCCACAGTACATCGGTGATGGAAGGATTGAATGTCGAAGGTGGTGGATGGGGTGTCAATCAGGCGGCTGCTTTGTCCTGGATGGTGTCGAGCTTCTCGAGTGTTGTTGGAGCTGCACCCATCCAGGCAAGTGGGGAGTATTTCATCACACTCCTGACTTGTGCCTTGTAGATGGTGGAGAGGCTTTGGGGAGTCAGGAGGTGAGATACTCACCACAGAATACCCAGCCTCTGACTTGCTCTTGTGGCCACAGTATTTATGTGTCTGGTTCAGTTAAGTTTCTGGTCAATGGTGACCCCCAGGATGTTGATGGTGGGTTATTCGGCGATGGTAATGCTGTTGAATGTCAAGGGACGGTGGTTAGACTCTTGATTGTTTTAGACAGTCATTGCCTGGCACTTGTGTGGCGCTAGAGGGATTTAGATATGGCCCTTATAGCTAAAGGGATCAAGGGGTATGGAGAGAAAGCAAAAGGGGTACTGAGGGAATGATCAGCCATGGTCTTATTGAATAGTGGTGCAGGCTCAAAGGGCCGAATGGCCTACTCCTCCACCTATTTTCTATGTTTCTATGAAACACAAAAGGTTAGTATGCAGGTACAGCAAGTGATCAGGACGGCCAATGGAATCTTAGCCTTTATTGCACAGGGGCTGGAGTATAAAAGCAGAGAAGTCATGCTACAATTATACAGGGTATTGGTGAGGCCACACCTGGAGTACTGCGTGCAGTTTTGGTTTCCATATTTAAGAAAGGATATACTTGCTTTGGAGGCAGTTCAGAGAAGGTTCACTGGGTTGATTCCTGAGATGAGGGGGTTGACTTATGAGGAAAGGTTGAGGAGGTTGGGCCTCTACTTATTGGAATTCAGAAGAATGAGAGGTGATCTTTTCAAAACATATAAGATTATGAAGAGGCTCGACAAGGTGGATGCAGAGAGGATGTTTCCACTGATGGGGGAGAGAGAACTAGGGGCATAATCTTAGAATAAGGGGCTGCCCATTTAAAACTGAGATGAGGAGGAATTTCTTCTCTCAGAGGGTTGTAAATCTGTGGAATTCTCTGCCTCAGAGAGCTGTGGAAGCTGGGACATTGAATAAATTTAAGACAGAGATAGACAGTTTCTGCAAAAGCTTCTATAGATATGTGAAGAGAAAAAGATTAGTGAATTTATAATTGGGAACAAAGAAATGGCAGACCAATTGAACAAATACTTTGGTTCTGTCTTCACGAAGGAAGACACAAATAACCTTCTGGTAGTACTAGGGGACCGAGTGTCTAGTGAGAAGGAGGAACTGAAGGATATCCTTATTAGGTGGGAAATTGTGTTAGGGAAATTGATGGGATTGAAGGCCAATAAATCCCCGGGCCTGATAGTCTGCATCCCAGAGTACTTAAGAAAGTGGCCCTAGAAATAGTGCATGCATTGGTGATCATTTTCCAACAGACTATCAACTCTGGATCAGTTCCTATGGACTGGAGGGTAGCTAATGTAACACCACTTTTTAAAAAGGGAGGGAGAGAAAAAGCGGGTAATTATAGACCGGTTAGCCTGACATCAGTAGTGGGGAAAATGTTGGAATCAATTATTAAGGATGAAATAGCAGCACATTTGGAAAGCAGTGACAGGATCGGTTCAAGTCAGCATGGATTTATGAAAGGGAAATCATGCTTGACAAATCTTCTGGAATTTTTTGACGATGTAACTAGTAGAGTGGACAAGGGATGTGGTGTATTTGAACTTTCAAAAGGCTCTTGACAAGGTCCCACACAAGAGATTGGTGTGCAACATTAAAGCACATGGTATTGGGTGTAATATACTGACGTGGATAGAGAACTGGTTGGCAGACAGGAAGCAGAGAGTCGGGATAAACGGGTCCTTTTCAGAATGGCAGGCAGTGACTAGTGGAGTGCCGCAGGGCTCAGTGCTGGGACCCCAGCTCTTTACAATATACATCAATGATTTGGATGAAGGAATTGAGTGTAATATCTCCAAGTTTGCGGATGACACTAAGCTGGGTGGCGGTGTGAGCTGTGAGGAGGACGCTAAGAGGCTGCAGGGTGACTTGGACAGGTTAGGTGAGTGGGCAAATGCATGGCAGATACAGTATAATGTGGATAAATGTGAGGTTATCCACTTTGGGGGAAAAAACACAAAGACAGAATATTATCTCAATGGCGGCAGATTAGGAAAGGGGGAGGTGCAACGAGAACTGGGTGTCATGGTTCATCAGTCATTGAAAGTTGGCATGCAGGTACAGCAGGCGGTGAAGAAGGCAAATGGTATGTTGGCCTTCATAGCGAGGGGATTTGAATATAGGAGCAGGGAGGTCTTACTGCAGTTGTACAGAACTTTGGTGAGGTGTCACCTGGAATATTGTGTTCAGTTTTGGTCTCCTAATCTGAGGAAGGACGTTCTTGCTATTGAGGGAGTGCAGCGAAGGTTCATCAAACTGATTCCAGGGATGGCTGGACTGACCTATGAGGAGAGACTGTATCGACTGGGCCTTTACACATTGGCGTTTAGAAAGATGAGAGGGGATCTCATCGAAACATATAAGATTCTGACGGGACGGGACAGGTTAGATGCGGGTAGAATGTTCCCGATGTTGCGGAAGTCCAGAACCAGGGGACACAGTCTTAGGATAAGGGGTAAGCCATTTAGGACTGAGATAAGGAGAAACTTCTTCACTCAGAGAATTGTTAACCTGTGGAATTCCCTGCCGCAGAGAGTTGTTGATGCCAGTTCATTGGGTATTTTCAAGAGGGAGTTAGATATGGCCCTTACGGCTAAAGGGATCAAGGGCTATGGAGAGAAAGCAGGAAAGGGGTACCGAGGGAATGATTAGCCATGATCTTCTTGAATGGTGGTGCAGGCTTGAAGGGCCGAATGGCCTACACCTGCACCTATTTTCTATGCTTCTATGTTTCTTAAACAATAAGGGAAAAAGGGGTTATGGGGAGCGGGCAGGGAAGTGGAGCTGAGTCCATGATCGGATCAGCCATGGTCGTATTAAATGACGGAGCAGGCTCGAGGGGCTGTGCCTCCTGCTCCTATTTCTTATGTACTTATGTTCTTAGAAGGAGGCCATTGGGCCCATCGGGTCTGTGCCAGCTCTTACACAGTGCAACCCAGTTAATCCCCTCCCAGCCCTGCTCCTTTCCCACATCTCTGCAATGTTTTTCCCGTTTAACTTTTTAACCAATTCCCTTTTGAAGGCTCCCATTGAGTCTGCCTCCACCAGCCTTTCAGGCAGAACATTCCCGATACTGACCACTCGGTGCGTAAAGCAGCTTTTCCTCATCTCCACTCTGGTTCTATTGCCAATCGCCTTAAATTTCTGCCCTCTGATTATCCACCCTTCAGCCACTGGGACAGTTTCTCTTTATTTACTCTGTCTAAACCCGTCAGGATTTTGAACACCTCTCTTGAACCTCCTCATGGCCTTCTCTGCTCCAAAGAGAACAATGGCAGCTTCTCCAGTCTATCCTCGCAACTGTAATCCCTCCATTTTATTTTTATTTGTTCACAGGATGTGGGCGTTGCTGCCAAGGCCGGCATTTATTGCCCATCCCCCTAACTGCCCCTTGAGAAGGTGGTGGTGAGCTGCCTTCTTGAACCGCTGCAGTCCGTGTGGTGAAGGTGCTCCCACAGTGCTGTTAGGGAGGGAGTTCCAGGATTGTGACCCAGCGACGATGAAGGAACGGCCGATATATTTCCAAGTCAGGATGGTGTGTGACTGGGAGGGGAACGTGGAGGTGATGGTGTTCCCATGCGCCTGCTGCCCTTGTCCCTCTAGGGGGTAGAGGTCGCGGGTTTGGGAAGTGCTGCCGAAGAAGCCTTGGCGAGTTGCTGCAGTGCATCTTGTAGACGGTGCACACTGCAGCCAGGGGGCGCCGGTGGTGGAGGGAGTGAGTGTTGAAGGTGGTGGATGGGGAGCCAATCAAGCGGCTGCTTTGTCCTGGATGGTGTCGAGCTTCTCGAGTGTTGTTGGAGCTGCACCATCCAGGCAAGTGGGGAGTATTCCATCACACTCCTGACTTGTGCCTTGTAGATGGTGGAAAGGCTTTGGGGAATCAGGAGGTGAGACACTCACCGCAGAATACCCAGCCTCTGACCCGCTCTTCTAACCACAGTATTTATGTGGCTGGTCCAGTTTAGTTTCTGGTCAATGGTGACCCCCAGGATGTTGATGGTGGGGGATTCGGCGATGGTAATAGAAACATAGAAACATAGAAAATAGGTGCAGGAGTAGGCCATTCGGCCCTTCTAGCCTGCACCGCCATTCAATGAGTTCATGGCTGAACATGCAACTTCAGTACCCCATTCCTGCTTTCTCACCATACCCCTTGATTCCCCTAGTAGTAAGGACTTCATCTAACTCCTTTTTGAATATATTTAGTGAATTGGCCTCAACAACTTTCTGTGGTAGAGAATTCCACAGGTTCACCACTCTCTGGGTGAAGAAATTCCTCCTCATCTCGGTCCTAAATGGCTTCCTCCTTATCCTTAGACTGTGTCCCCTGGTTCTGGACTTCCCCAACATTGGGAACATTCTTCCTGCATCTAACCTGTCTAACCCCGTCAGAATTTTAAACGTTTCTATGAGGTCCCCTCTCATTCTTCTGAACTCCAGTGAATACAAGCCCAGTTGATCCAGTCTTTCTTGATAGGTCAGTCCCGCCATCCCGGGAATCAGTCTGGTGAACCTTCGCTGCACTCCCTCAATAGCAAGAATGTCCTTCCTCAGGTTAGGAGACCAAAACTGTACACAATACTCCAGGTGTGGCCTCACCAAGGCCCTGTACAATTGTAGCAACACCTCCCTGCCCTTGTACTCAAATCCCCTCGCTAGGAAGGCCAACATGCCATTTGCTTTCTTAACCGCCTGCTGTACCTGCATGCCAACCTTCAATGACTGATGTACCATGACACCCAGGTCTCGTTGCACCTCCCCTTTTCCTAATCTGTCACCATTCAGATAATAGTCTGTCTCTCTTTTTTTACCACCAAAGTGGATAACCTCACATTTATCCACATTATACTTCATCTGCCATGCATTTGCCCACTCACCTAACCTATCCAAGTCGCTCTGCAGCCTCATAGAATCCTCCTTGCAGCTCACACTGCCACCCAACTTAGTGTCATCCGCAAATTTGGAGATACTACATTTAATCCCCTCGTCTAAATCATTAATGTACAATGTAAACAGCTGGGGCCCCAGCACAGAACCTTGCGGCACCCCACTAGTCACTGCCTGCCATTCTGGAAAGTCCCCATTTACTCCTACTCTTTGCTTCCTGTCTGACAACCAGTTCTCAATCCATGTCAGCACACTACCCCCAATCCCATGTGCTCTAACTTTGCACATCAATCTCTTGTGTGGGACCTTGTCGAAAGCCTTCTGAAAGTCCAAATATACCACATCAACTGGTTCTCCCTTGTCCACTCTACTGGAAACATCCTCAAAAAATTCCAGAAGATTTGTCAAGCATGATTTCCCTTTCACAAATCCATGCTGACTTGGACCTATCATATTACCTCTTTCCAAATGCACTGCAATGACATCCTTAATAATTGATTCCATCATTTTACCCACTACCGATGTCAGGCTGACCGGTCTATAATTCCCTGTTTTCTCTCTCCCTCCTTTTTTAAAAAGTGGGGTTACATTGGCTACCCTCCACTCCATAGGAACTGATCCAGAGTCAATGGACTGTCAATGCATCCACTATTTCCAAGGCCACCTCCTTAAGTACTCTGGGATGCAGTCCGTCAGGCCCTGGGGATTTATCGGCCTTCAATCCCATCAATTTCCCCAACACAATTTCCCGACTAATAAGAATTTCCCTAAGTTCCTCCTCCTTACTAGACCCTCCGACCCCTTTTATATCCGGAAGGTTGTTTGTGTCCTCCTCAGTGAATACCGAACCAAAGTACTTGTTCAATTGGTCCGCCATTTCTTTGTTCCCCGTGATGACTTCCCCTGATTCTGACTGCAGGGGACCTACGTTTGTCTGTTAAGGGGCGGTGGTTAGACTCTCGCTTGTTGGAGATGGTCATTGCCTGGCACTTGTGTGGTGCGAATGTTACTTGCCACTTATCAGCCCAAGCCTGAATGTTGTCCAGATCTTGTTGTATGCAGGCACGGACTGCTTCATTATCTGAGGAGTTGTGAATGGAACTGAACACTGTGCAGTCAGCAGCGAACATCCCCACTTCTGACCTTATGATGGAGGGAAGGTCATTGATGAAGCAGCTGAAGATGTTTGGGCCAAGGACACTGTCCTGAGGAACTCCTGCAGCGATATCCTGGGGCTGGGATGATTGACCTCCAACCACCACAAACACCTTCCTTTGTGCTCGGTGTGACTTCAGCCAGTGGAGAGTTTTCTCCCTGATTCCCATTGACTTCCCTTGATGTCACGCTCGGTCAAATGCTGCCTTGATGTCGAGGGCAGTCACTCTCACCTTACCTCTGGAATTCAGTTCTTTAGTCCATGTTTGGACCAAGGCTGTATGAGGTCTGGAGCCGAGTGGTCCTGGCGGTACACAAACTGAGCATCGGTGAGCAGGTTATTGGTGAGTAAGTGCTGTTTGATAGCACTGTTGACTACACCTTCCATCACTTTGCTGATGATTGAGAGTAGACCGATGGGACGGTAATTGGCCAGATTGGATTTGTCCTGCTTTGTGTTAACAGGACATACCCGGGCAGTTTTCCACATTGTCGGGTAGTTGCCAGTGTTGTCGCTGTACTGGAACAGCTTGGCGAGAGGTGCGGTTAGTTCTGGAGCACAAGTCTTCAGCATGACAGCCGGGATGTTGTCGGGGCCCATAGCCTTTGCTGTATCCAGTGCGCTCAGCCGTTTCTTGATATCTCGTGGAGTGAATCGAATTGGCTGAAGACCGGCTTCTGTGATGGTGGGGACCCCAGGAGGAGGCCGATATGGATCAGCCACTCGGCCCTTCTGGCTGAAGATGGTTGTAAACGCTTCAGCCTTGTCTCTTACACTCACGTGCTGGGTTCCGCCATCATTGAGGATGGGGATATTCATGGAGCCTCTTCCTCCCGTTAGTTGTTTAATTGTCCACCACCATTCACGACTGGATGTGGCAGGACTCCAGAGCTTTGATCTGATCCGTTGATTGTGGGATCGCTTAGCTCTGTCTATAGCATGCTGCTTCCGCTGTTTAGTATGCATGTAGTCCTGTGTTGCAGCTTCCCCGGGTTGGCACCTCATTTTTGGGTACACCTGGTACTGCTCCTGGTATGCTCTTCTACACTCCTCGTTGAACCAGGGTTGGTCTAGAACAATTAAGTAGTCAACTAAACTGTAAAGTAAATTACTTAAATACAAATTAAATTAAATGTAATTAAATAGAATGGCAGGGCAGGTGATGTGCCACAACTGCAGCATGTGGGAGTTTGTGGAGAGCATTGTGGACAACCATTTTGAGCAACTTCAGCTCAGAGTTGTTGAGCTGGAGTCTGAGGTGCAGACATTGCAAGGCATCATGGAGGGAGAGAGTTACCTGGACACTTTGATCCAGGAGGCAGTCACACCCCTTAGGTTAGGTAGTGATGCAGGTCAGTTTAGTGGTCAGGGACAGAAGGGTGTGACTGCAACTCAGGCAGGTAAGGGGATCCCAAATGCTGTGCTGGAGGAGCCTTTGCCCTTAGCTAACAGGTATGAGGTTCTTGCTGCCTGTGTGGATGAGGGATGTTGGCCTGGTCGGGGACGCTAACGTTGGTGTGTCTGTTCTCCCAGGGGATTTGTAGGATCTTGCGGAGACATCGTTGGTGGTATTTCTCCAGCAACATGAGGTGTCTACTGTACATGGTCCATGTCTCTGAGCCATACAGGAGGGCGGGTATTACTACAGCCCTGTAGACCATGAGCTTGGTGGCAGATTTGAGGGCCTGGTCTTCAAACACTCTTTTCCTCAGGTGGCCGAAGGCGCACTAGAGGCGGTGTTGAATCTCGTCACCAATGTCCGCTGGGCAGGCCACATGTCCGCATGCCAGACACGAGACGCCCAAAGCAAGCGCTCTACTTGGAACTCCTTCACGGCAAACGAGCCAAAGGTGGGAAGAGGGAACGTTACAAGGACATCCTCCCTGATAAAGTGCAACATCCCCACTGACACCTGGGAGTCCCTGGCCAAAGACCGCCCGAAGTGGAGGAAGTGCATCCGGGAGGGTGCTGAGCACTTTGAGTCTCGTTGCCGAGAGCATGCAGAAACCAAGCGCAGGCAGCGGAAGGAGCGTGCGGCAAACCAGTCCCACCCTCCCCTTCCCTCAACCACTGTCTGTCCCCCCTGTGACAGGGACTGTGGCTCTCGTATTGGGCTGTTCAGTCACCTAAGGACTCATTCTAAGAGTGGAAGCAAGTCTTCCTCAATTCCAAGGGACTGCCTATGATGATGATGATGATGATGGATGAGGGAAAATCCTGCAGGATGGATGAGCAGGTTGACCATGGCACCATGGTGCAGGAGGCCATTCAAGTGGGGGGGCTGGGGGGTGTGAAAGAGAGTGTAGTTGTGGTAGGGGACAGTATAGTCAGAGGGATAGATACTGTTCTCTGCAGCCGTGACCGGGAATTCCAAAGGCCATGTTGCCCGCCCGGTTCCAGGGTTAAGGACATCTCCTCGTGGCTGGAGAAGAACTTGGAGTGGGTGGGGGAAGATCCAGTTGTTGTGGTCCACCTTGGAACCAACGACATAGGTAGAACTAGGAACGAAGTTCTGCTGAAAGAGTTTGCGGAGTTGGGGTCCAAATTAAAAAGCAGAACCTCAAAGATAATAACGTCTGGATTGTTACCTGAGCCACGCACCAATTGGCATAGGGACAAACAGATGAGAGAGTTAAATGTGTGGCTCAGAGAGTGGTGTGGGAGGCTGGGCTTTCAGTTCATGGGGCACTGGCACCAGTACTGGGGAAAGAGGGAGCTATTCCTTTGGGATGGGCTTCACTAAAACCGGGCTGGGATCAGTATAATAGAGCCATGTTTGCTGATATAAAGGTGGGTGGGAGAGCAAGTTGTGAAGAGGACATAAAAAATCTGCAGAGGGATATAGACAGGCTAAGTGAGTGGGCAAAAATTTGGCCGATGGAGTATAATGTGGGAAAATGTGAGGTTATCCACTTTGGTAGAAATAATAGAAAAGCAAATTATAATTTAAATGGAGAAAGATTGCAAAGTGCTGCAATACAGCGGGACCTGGGGGTACTTGTGCATGAAACACAAAAGGTTAATATGCAGGTACAGCAAGTGATCAGGAAGGCCAATGGAATGTCGGCCTTTATTGCAAAGGGGATGGAGTATAAAAGCAGGGAAGTCTTGTTACAGTTATACAGGGTATTGGTGAGGTCACTCCTGGAATACTGCATACAGTTTTGGTCTCTGTATTTAAGGAAGGGGAAACTTGCATTGGAGGCTGTTCAGAGAAGGTTCACTAGATTGATTCCGGAGATGAGGAGGTTGACTTATGAGGAAAGGTTGAGGAGGTTGGGCCTCGACTCATTGGAATTCAGAAGAATGAGAGGTGATCTTATCGAAACATGTATAAGATTATGAGGGGGCTTGACAAGGTGGATGCAGAGAGGATGTTCCCACTGATGGGGGAGACTAGAACTAGGGGGCATGGTCTTGGAATAAGGGGCCGCCCATTTAAAACAGAGATGAGGAGGAATTTCTTCTCTCTGAGGGTTGTAAATCTGTGGAATTCTCTGCCCAGAGAGCTGTGGAGGCTGGGACATTGAATATATTAAGGTGGAGATAGACAGATTTTTGAACGATAAGGGAGTAAAGAGTTATGGGGAGTGGGTGGGGAAGTGGAGCTGAGTCCATGATCAGATCAGCCATGATCTTATTAAATGGTGGAGCAGGCTCGAGGGGCGTATGGCCTACTCCTGCTCCTATTTCTGATGCTCTTATGTCCCGGCAAATTGAATGACTCACGTAGTAAAAAGGACTTTAAACTAATGAGGGGGGCGGGGCGGTGGGCGGGGGAGGATTGAAAGGCAGCAGGACAAATGTCAAGGCTCTTGAGCAGGGCAGAGTTTTGCGTCAAATAAGCAGAGTGGGTCAGGAAGGGACAGAGAGAATAACAACGGTAATAGGGCATCAGTGACTAATGGTGACATCAGGGAATAATAGAAATGAGTCAAAGCTAATGGCACTATATCTAAATGAGCGAAGCATTCGCAACAAAAGAGATGAATTAATAGCGCAGATAGAAATTAATCATTTCATCTGCTCCTGATCACTGCCCAGTGACCCTTGGGTTAGAGAGAGGGAAATCAGCCAGGGTTCCTGCTCTGGATCACTGCCCAGTGACCCTTGGGTTAGAGAGAGGGAAATCAGCCAGGGTTCCTGCTCCTGATCACTGCCCAGTGACCCCTGGGTTAGAGAGAGAGGGGAAATCAGCCAGGGTTCCTGCTCCTGATCACTGCCCAGTGACCCTTGGGTTAGAGAGAGGGAAATCAGCCAGGGTTCCTGCTCCTGATCACTGCGCAGTGACCCTTGGGTTAGAGAGAGGGAAATCAGCCAGGGTTCCTGCTCCTGATCACTGCCCAGTAACCCCTGGGTTAGAGATAGGGGAAATCAGCCAGGCTTCCTGCTCCCGATCACTGCACAGTGACCCATGGGTTAGAGAGAGAGGGGAAACCAGCCAGGGTTCCTTCTCCTGATCACTGCACAGTGACCCCTGGGTCAGAGAGAGGGAAATCAGCCAGGGTTCCTGCCCCTGATCACTGCCCAGTGACTCCTGGGTTAGAGAGAGGGAATTCAGCCAGGGTTCCTGCTCCTGATCACTGCCCAGTGACCCCTGGGTTAGAGAGAGAGGGGAAAGTCAGCCAGGGTTCCTGCTCCTGATGTGGAAAGTATTTTTATCTAAGCTGATGCCATACGGTATTTGTGTGCCTTTTGATTAAAATGGAGTCCTGGCCCTTCCAGAACTTTCTGCATTTTAGCAGTCAGCTTGCATAAACAGCTAAACCTGCTGTGAGATGGCTGATGGCCATCAGACAGCTAGGAGACAAGTCATGCTGAGACAAGTAACCCCCCATGGTGCTCTCCTATTGTCTACACTACAGGAGTTCCATGTCACCCCACCCTTATCTTCTAGCCATTATCTCTTCCCGAGACCTCATCCATTTGATGCAAACAGATAAACTGACCAGGAAATTGGAACAATCCTGACACAATACAAGACAGGTGATAGCCCATTACCTATGACTCATGGAGTAATGGCCGTTTGGCTTCCTGATTACCCTCACAAAAGGAAATATCTGGATACCATGTCAGGACCAGGATATAGTAATTAACTCTTTATCTGTATTCACTGACTGTGAGACAGAGCAATACACAGGGAGAGGCCAGAACTTTGGTTTTACTGTATAAATATCTTGTTAAACTGAACCATTTCGGAGGTGTTCATTTAGCCCTTGACTGAGTGTGACCTACCCCTTGCGAGCAAGTAAATTAAAAAGGAAACTTCTACCGGAGCTGTAAGTGTCGGAGTCATTCTTTTCGGAGGTCGAGATTTCGACAGTTATTGGAGGTTCCACTGAGATGCATACTCTCTGTCCTGTGAGTAAAACGGATACAGGCATAGTGCCTCTCCAGTGAAAGGCTTCAGTGGCCAAACAAGGTGAGCCTTTGCTCACAAGAGGTTTCTTCACTGTTGAATCGCAGATGTAATCTGTTGTCCACAGCTGAGGTACTGCATCTACAAGACTCGGCATTTAAAAGTTAAAGGTATTTTTTTTATAACCATTTCTTTCTCAGCTCGCCAGCAGAAGAGAACAGGTTCTGGAAAAAATCTCGAGACAGCCCGGGGAAGGTTTCAGTAGGTAAGGGAGCGCTAGTCGATCGAAAAGGGTTCCAGGTTCTTATGTGATAAGATTTTTATTGTTTTTAATTCGGAAGGGGTTCTTATGTGATAAGACTATAAAAAAAAGAGCGCAATCGATCAAAGAGTTTGGGTATGGAACCTTAAGTTTAATCAGTTTTTATTAGGATAAGTTAAGGACTCGGTCTGTAGTGGCGTACAATGCAGACTGAGAATTTGTTTAGAGGTTATGATTTGTGTACTCACGGGAATATTGTTTGTTGTCCTTGCATTACTATTGGGTGCAATACCTTTGTGAGTCATTGCCATTAGAGAAACGGGAAGAGTCACTAGGGAAAGTTGTGATTAGGAAAAAAAAACACAAGGATTGATTAGGAAAAGAAACAGTAACTGATTGATCAACTACGGTTGGTTCGTGCCAACATATCTCACACACCCAGACTGAGCCCGAATTAAGAGCCTTTTCAGGCCACGTAACGGCCAGGAGAAGTGGGCGTAGAGAACTCGGTTGGCCGAAAGGATTGTGAGATCAGAAACTGTGGAAAAATCTTAAATCATCCAGAATGGGGGCTGGAGCAAGTTAAAACACCACAAAAGGCACACCAGCCTATGTCATGCTCCAGAATTGTGGTCAGTCTTCAATTGACCAAAGAAACAAAAACCGGTAAAGTGGACTAAGGGTGAAAACAGGCCATTTCCACCCGATGGTTCATTTAATTTAGAGAGAACAACATGTCTGGAGGAGTGTCTTATAAACAGAGATCCAGGTAAAAAAAAAAGGAAAGTAATAGAAAAGGCCTGGGTTCCGATTCTTCAAGTCCATGTAAAATTAACAGAGGAAGTAAATCAAATGTAAAAAAAAAAGAGAACCTGATAGTGACTTATGGATTAAAAAAAAAATGAAGCTAGCAAAAGAAAAAGCTTTATTGAATGGAGAGAGACTTGTGAATGTCTTGTCTTTGAATGAGAGTGCGTGAATGTCTTGTCTTTGAATGAGAGTGCTTCTGTCTTTTTTTCCTTGTGTCTGGAAACCTGTTTGGAAAGGTTGTGGAGCTGCCTGTTTGTTTTAGCTCCACCCACTTTTTCAAACAAAGTGAAGTTTTTTTTAACCCTTCATAGTGTTGTCCTGTATGTGGGAAGTTTAAGACATTTTAAGTTAGAAGCGCAGGTGTGAATTTATTCGGATGAGAGGTTACGGAGCTAGGAAAAGCACAAAGGATAGGTTTGTTGAGACATGGTCCCGGTGGTTATAAGTTGTAATGACTTTAAAAAAAAAAGCAGCCTTTGTGGGTCTCTCGAGGTGCAGGCTGGGGGAGTACACTTTCATTGTCCTTGGTGGAAAAATCTTGGTACAAAAGCTTCTAGCTCAGTAAGAGGATTTTTTTGGATAAAGAGTGGCAGTACAATAATTGAATTGGGATTTTGAGATATTTCAGGTGATCTCCTTGATCAACATTTTGAGTGCATTGGAAAAATCTTGGGTTTGGAAGCCTTTTAATAAAATTAGAAAACAAGTACTTTACATTCTGTGATCTGTGAATCACTATAAGCATAAATGAGAAGTCCGTGTAACACACAGATTTGTCCAGTTCAGAAGCCCACACAAATATTCTCACAATGCTTAAAGGATGTGGAATGAAGTATCCCAGAATGCTTTTCAGAGTCTTAAGCAGTTCCTCACTTCAGCACCCGCCTTGGGATTACCAGATTACACTAAGCTATTCAACTTATTTGTGCATCACAAGTCGGGTTTTGCACAATCTGTTTTGACTCAGTTACATGGGGACAGGCAGCGGCCGGTAGCATATTTCAGTACCCAACTAGACCCAGTGGCACGCGGACTACCAGGATGTCTTCCTTCATTGGCAGCAGCTTATTATGCTATGCAACAGGCTCAGACAATCAAAAATGCAGAACAAGTGGAAAATCTCCTGCGAGCCATTCAATGCCCTTTGAAACTTGCCATTATCAAATGCCAAGCACATACAGGTCAGTCGAATGAGGTGGCACTTGGGAATGCCAGAGCTGATAATGCAGCTAAGTCAGCAGCTCTGTCGAAAGGGGGGATGCAGGTGTCATTGTTCCCACTAAGGAAAAATAATTGCTCAGACCCGCCACCCACTATTAATGATGTGCTGGCCTTTCAGACACAGGCCAGTGCGGAGGAGGAGACAGACCCACCACCCACTATTAATGATGTGCTGACCTTTCAGACACAGGCCAGTACGGAGGAGGAGACAGACCCACCACCCACTATTAATGACGTGCTGACCTTTCAGACACAGGCCAGTACGGAGGAGGTGGTGACCTGGACGAAGGATCAGTGTTATAAAAATCCAGAAGGAATATGGGTTCACCATGACGGCCGCGTGGTGGCCCCTCGATCCTTACTTCCATGGATTGCCCGATGTGTTCATACATTCACACATGCAGGCAAAGGGGGATTGGCAGATTATATTTTGGCAACTTGGTATGCACCAGGTATTTCGGCAATTGCAAAACAAATCTGTGAAAATTGTGTTACCTGTCAGACAATGAATCCAGGTAAGACGGAAAAAGTAGAATCTGCCTCCCACCCAAATCCAGTCGGGCCTTTTGTACATTTACAAATGGATTTTATTGAATTACCTATGTGTATGGGATTCAAGTATGTATTAGTTATTGTAGATGTGTTCTCTAGATGGATTGAAACCTTTCCATGTAAAAAGGTCGATGCCACTACTGTTGCTAAATGTTTGTTAAAATAAATTGTACCGCGCTTCGGAATCCCTGCTAAGCTTTCTAGTGATAACGGGTCACATTTCACGGGAACTGTTATAAGAGAAATATGTAAAGCCTTACAGATTAATCAACGTTTTCATTGCAGTTATCATCCACAATCAGCTGGACTTGTTGAAAGATATAATGGAATGCTTAAAAATAAGCTGGCAAAACTATGCAATGACACTGGACTGAAATGGACAGAACTCTGCCCTTAGCTTTGATGGTAATGCGATCTGCAACCAACAGAACAACAGGCCTGTCACCACATGAGATAGTTATGGGACATCCCCAACGACTACCTTTTACAGCACCATTTACTGCAAAACAGATGGACATCCACAAAATGGAGGAAAATATGTTGAATTATTGTATTGCACTAACCAAATGTATTTCCAGCTTTCATTCACAGGTAAAGGAAGCCCAAGTCAAGCCAGCAGAAGGGAAGTGTCATAACCTGGAGCCAGGGGAATTCGTTTACATCAAGATTTTTAAAAGAAAAAGCAGTCTACAGCCAAGATTCGAAGGACCATACCAGGTCTTGCTGGCGACCAATACTGCAATCAAGGTAAAGGAAAGACCAACATGGATCCACGCATCCCATTGCAAACGGGCACCCGACCAGGAGGAAGGGACGAAGGAATCAGAGGAACAGAAAAAGGAAGACTGAATAAGGAACTGTATGGACTATGGGGACTGATGGTGCTGGGCTTGACAGGGTTTTACTTCACATTATTGATTACACCAGGGGTACAGACCCGCCACCGAAGGGAATTGCACGTAAACGTATTTATGGCACTGAGTCATAGGTATGCTCAAGAAAGAAACTTGTCGAGTTGTTGGATATGTTCCCATGTACCTGTCCACTCCAGGGGGGGTATTCCCCTGAGATCTGTCCCCTTTAACGAATCAGAAATGGTAGAATGGTTGACAGTGCAAAACAGGACAAAACTAACTAAGGGGCCAGAAACGAAGGAGCAAACAGAATGGAGGTCGGCAGGGTATAAACTCACAGTCTTCCAGGGATGGTACCAGCCCAATTATAATAATAACCATCAGCCTCCCTTCCTAAGCATTACTCCCAGAATAGGAAATCCTGAAGGTATAATATGCCGAGTGAGTAATGAAACTAAAGGACCAGAAATGGGATGCAGCAAGTGTTCCCAAATGACTAAATGGCAAGCCACAACTAATCCCACTAAGAGAAAGATAGCAACCGTTGGCTGGACAACGGTCCATAACAAAGCCCCAGGTGAAGGGTGGGAAGGTGAGACCACTCGAGTAGGGATAGTGCGAAAGGACCAGGAGCTGACGCCCTATAATTGCACCTACTTTATTTGTGGCCATAAAGCCTACCCATGGTTACCAGCCAACTGGACAGGGTCCTGTTACTTAGGATATGTGGTACCCCTTATCAGATCAGTAAGGACTCTAAGGGAGGCCTATGGAAGCCACAGATTTAAACGGGATTTGACGTGGCTAAACGGAATATTCAAGGTAATGGTGCCACCCTATGGAATAGCATCGACCGAATGGCAGTTACGGGAACTGGCTAACTTAGTCGAATCAGTAGCCAATGCAACTTCCCAAGCCTTTGAAGGGATAAATGACGAAATGGTAGCTATTCGAACAGTGGCTCTCCAAAATCGTATGGCCTTAGATTATCTCCTAGCCAAGGAGGGAGGAACATGCGCATTAATAGGTGGAGAATGCTGTACGTATATCCCAGATAAATCAGAAGATATCGGCAGTCTAGCTGAAAACATCAGGATGGTTGGGAGCCCTGGGGAAATCTGTGGTACAGGGTTTGATCATATTCCTGCTGATAGTCTTCGCCCTGTATCTATTATTTGTCATCGTTAAGTGTTGCTGTGCCAGGGTGGGAGAAACTATGTTACCTACTGAGACCACGGCTAGAGTTATGGTAGCAACAACTGCTGAAGGCTCTTGTGTGGAAATGGAAATGGAGAGACTATACAAGATCAGAATGGATTGAGTTGTCCTTGTGAAGGACAAAATGGGGGAATGTGGAAAGTATTTTTATCTAAGCTGATACCATACGGTATTTGTGTGCCTTTTGATTAAAATGGAGTCCTGGCCCTTCCAGAACTTTCTGCATTTTAGCAGTCAGCTTGCATAAACAGCTAAACCTGGTTTGAGATGGCTGATGGCCATCAGACAGCTAGGAGACAAGTCATGCTGAGACAAGTAACCCCCCCCCCCATGGTGCTCTCCTATTGTCTACACTACAGGAGTTCCATGTCACCCCACCCTTATCTTCTAGCCATTATCTCTTTCCGAGACCTCATCCATTTGATGCAAACAGATAAACTGACCAGGAAATTGGAACAATCCTGACACAATACAAGACAGGTGATAGCCCATTACCTGTGACTCATGGAGTAATGGCCGTTTGGCTTTCTGATTACCCTGACAAAAGGAAATATCTGGATACCATGTCAGGACCAGGATATAGTAATTAACTCTTTATCTGTATTCACTGACTGTGAGACAGAGCAATACACAGGGAGAGGCCAGAACTTTGGTTTTACTGTATAAATATCTTGTTTAACTGAACCATTTCGGAGGTGTTCACTTAGCCCTTGACTGAGTGAAACCTACCCCTTGCGAGCAAGTAAATTAAAAAGGAAACTTCTACCGGAGCTGTAAGTGTCGGAGTCATTCTTTTCGGAGGTCGAGATTTCGACACTGATCACTGACCAGTGACCCTGGGTTAGAGAGAGGGAAATCAGCAAGGCTTCCTGCTCCTGATCACTGCCCAGTGATCGCTAGGTTAGAGAGAGGGGAAATCAGCCAGGATTCATGCTCCTGATCATTGCACAGTGACCCCTGGGTTAGAGAGAGAGGAAATCAGCCAGGTTCCTGCACCTGATCACTGCACAGTGACCCCTGGGTTAGAGAGAGAGGAAATGAGCCAGTTTTCTGCACCTGATCACTGCCCAGTGATCCCTGGGTTAGAGAGAGGGAAATCAGCCAGGGTTCCTGCTCCCGATCACTGCCAGGTGATCCCTGGATTCGAGAGAGGGGAAATCAGCCAGGGTTCCTGCTCCTGATCAACTCCCAGTGACCACTAGGTTAGAGAGCGCAAAATCAGCCAGGGTTCCTGCTCCTGATCACTGCTCAGTGACCCCTGGGTTAGAGAGTGGGGACATCAGCCACGGTTCCTGCTCCCGATAACTGCCCAGTGACCCCTGATTTAGAGAGAGGGGGAAATTAGCCTGGGTTCCTGCTCCTGATTACTGCCCAGTGATCCCTGGGTTAGAGAGAGGGGAAATCATCCAGGGTTCCTGCTCCTGATCACTGACCAGTTACCCCTGGATTAGAGAGAGTGGGGGGAAATCAGCCAGGGTTCCTGATCCTGATCACTGCCCAGTGACCTCTGGGCTAGAGAGAGGGAAATCAGCCAGGGTTCCTGCTCCTGATCACTGCCCAGTGACACCTGGGTTAGAGAGAGTAAAATGAGCCAGGTTTCCTGCTCCTGATCACTGCCCAGTGACCCCTGGGTTAGAGAGAGAGGAAATCAGCCAGGTTTCCTGCACCTGATCACTGCACAGTGACCCCTGGGTTAGAGAGAGAGGAAATGAGCCAGTTTTCTGCACCTGATCACTGCCCAGTGATCCCTGATTTAGAGAGAGAGGGGGAAATCTGCCTGGGTTCCTGCTCCTGATCACTGCCCAGTGATCCCTGGGTTAGAGAGAGGGAAATCAGCCAGGGTTCCTGCTCCTGATCAACTCCCAGTGACCGCTAGGTTAGAGAGCGCAAAATCAGCCAGGGTTCCTGCTCCTGATCACTGCTCAGTGACCCCTTGGTGAGAGAGAGGGAAATCAGCCAGGGTTCCTGCTCCTGATCACTGCCCAGTGACCCCTGGGTTAGAGAGAGGGGGAAATTAGCCTGGGTTCCTGCTCCTGATCACTGTCCAGTGACCCCTGGGTTAGAGAGAGAGGAAATCAGCCAGGGTTCCTGCTCCCGATTACTGCCCAGTGATCCCTGGGTTAGAGAGAAGGGAAATCAGCCAGGATTCCTGCTCCTGATCACTGTCCAGTGATCCCTGGGTTAGAGAGAGAGGAAATCAGCCAGGGTTCCTGCTCCTGATCGCTGACCAGTGACCCCTGGGTTCGAGAGAGAGGGGAAATCAGCCAGGGTTCCTGCTCCTGATCGCTGACCAGTGACCCCTGGGTTAGAGAGAGGGGGAATCAGCCAGGGTTCCTGCTCCTGATCACTGCCCAGTGACCCCTGGGATAGAGAGAGGGAAATCAGCCAGGGTTCCTGCTCCTGATCACTGCCCAGTGACTCCTGGGTTAGAGAGGGAAATCAGCCTCGGTTCCTGCTCCTGATCACTGCCCAGTGACCCCTGAGCTAGAGAGAGTAAAATGAGTCAAGGTTCCTGCTCCTGATCACTTCCCAGTGACCCCTGGGTTAGAGAGAGGGGAAATCAGCCAGTGTTCCTGCTCCTGATCACTGCCCAGTGACCCCTGAGTGAGAGAGGGGGAAATCAGCCAGGGATCCTGCTCCTGATCACTGTTCAGTGAGCCCTGGGTTACAGAGAGAGGAAATCAGCCAGTGTTCCTGCTCCTGATCACTGCCGAGTGACCCCTGGGTTAGAGAGAGGGGAAATCAGCCAGGATTCCTGCTCATGATCACTGCCTAGTGATCCCTGAGTGAGAGAGGGGGAAATCAGCCAGGGTTCCTGCTCCTGATCACTGCCCAGTGACCCCTGGGATAGAGAGAGGGAAATCAGCCAGGGTTCCTGCTCCTGATCACTGCCCAGTGACTCCTGGGTTAGAGAGAGGGTAATCAGCCTCGGTTCCTGCTCCTGATCACTGCCCAGTGACCACTTGGTTAGAGAGAGAGGGGAAATCAGCCAGGGTTCCTACTCCTGTTCACTGCCCAGTGACCACTGGGTTAGAGAGAGAGGGGAAATCAGCCAGGGTTCCTGCTCCTGATCACTGCCCAGTGACCCCTGGGTTAGAGATTGAGGGGAAATCAGCCAGGGTTCCTGCTCCTGATCACTTCCCAGTGACCCCTGGGTTAGAGAGAGGGGAAATCAGCCAGGGTTCCTGCTCCTGATCACTGCCGGGTGACCGTGAGGTTAGAGAGAGAGGGGAAATCAGCCAGGGTTCCTGCTCCTGATCACTGCCCAGTGACCGCGAGGTTAGAGAGAGGGGAAATCAGCCAGGGTTCCTGCTCCTGATCACTGCCCAGTGACCCCTGGGTTAGAGAGAGGCTAAATCAGCCACGGTTCCTGCTCCTGATCACTGCCCAGTGACCACTGGGTTAGAGAGAGGGGAAATCAGCCAGGGTTCCTGCTCCTGATCACTGTCCAGTGACCCCTGAATTAGAGAGAGGGGAAATCAGCCAGGGTTCCTGCTCCAGATCACTTCCCAGTGACCCCTGGGTTAGAGAGAGGGAAATCAGCCAGGGTTCATGCTCCTGATCACTTCCCAGTGACCCCTGGGTTAGAGAGAGAGGGGAAATCAGCCAGGGTTCCTGCTCCTGATCACCGCCCAGTGACCCCTGGGTTAGAGAGAGGGAAATCAGCCAGGGTTCCTGCTCCTGATCACTGCCCAGTGACCCCTGGGTTAGAGAGAGGGGATATCAAGAAGGGTTCCTGCTCCTAATCACTGCCCAGTGACCTCTGGGTCAGTGAGAGGGAAATCAGCCAGGATTCATGCTCCTGATCACTGCCCAGTGGCCCCTGGGATAGAGAGAGGGAAATCAGCCAGGGTTTTTGATCCTGATCACTGCCCAGTGACTCCTGGGTTAGAGACAGGGAAATCAGCCTCGGTTCCCGCTCCTGATCACTGCCCAGTGATCCCTGGGTTAGAGAGAGAGGGGGAAATCAGTCAGGGTTCCTACTCCTGATCACTTCCCAGTGACCCCTGGGTTAGAGAGAAAGGGGGCAATCAGCCAGGGTTCCTGCTCCTGATCACTTCCCAGTGACCCGTGGGTTAGAGAGTGGGAAAATCAGCCAGGGTTCCTGCTCCCGATCACTGCCCAGTGACCCCTGGGTTAGAGAGAGGGAAATCAGCCAGGGTTCCTGCTCCTGATCACTGCCCAGTGACCCCTGGGTTAGGGAGAGGGGAAATCAGCCAGGGTTCCTGCTCCTGATCACTTCCCAGTGACCCCTGGGTTAGAGAGAGAGAGGAAATCAGCCAGGGTTCCTGCTCCTGATCACTGCCCAGTGACCACTGGATTAGAGAGAGGGGAATTCAGCCAGGGTTCCTGCTCCTGATCACTGCCCAGTGACCCCTGGTTTAGAGAGAGGTAAATCAGCCAGCGTTCCAGCTCCTGATCACTGCCCAGTGACTCCTGGGTTAGAGAGAGAGGAGAAATCAGCCAGGGTTCCTGCTCCTGATCACTGCCGAGTGACCGCGAGGTTAGAGAGAGAGGGGAAATCAGCCAGGATTCCGACTCCTGATCACAGCCCAGTGGCCCCTGGGTTAGAGAGAGAGGGGAAATCAGCCAGGGTTCCTGCTCCTAATCACTGCCCAGTGACCTCTGGGTCAGTGAGAGGGAAATCAGCCAGGATTCCTGCTCCTCATCACTGCCCAGTGACCCCTGGGATAGAGAGAGGGAAATCAGCCAGGGTTCCTGCTCCTGATCACCGCCCAGTGACCCCTGGGATCGAGAGAGGGAAATCAGCCTCGGTTCCCACTCCTGATCACTGCCCAGTGATCCCTGGGTGAGAGAGAGTGGAAATCAGCCAGGGTTCCTGCTCCTGATCACCGCCCAGTGATCCCTGGGTCAGAGAGAGGGGGAAATCAGCCAGGGTTCCTGCTCCTGATCACTGCCCAGTGACCCCTGGGTTAGAGAGAGTGGATATCAAGAAGGGTTCCTGCTCCTAATCACTGTCCAGTGACCTCTGGGTCAGTGAGAGGGAAATCAGCCAGGATTCCTACTCCTGATCACTGCCCAGTGGCCCCTGGGATAGAGAGAGGGAAATCAGCCAGGGTTTTTGATACTGATCACTGCCCAGTGACTCCTGGGTTAGAGAGAGAGGGGGAAATCAGTCAGGGTTCCTACTCCTGATCACTTCCCAGTGACCCCTGGGTTAGAGAGAAAGGGGGCAATCAGCCAGTGTTCCTGCTCCTGATCACTTCCCAGTGAACCCTGGGTTAGAGAGAGAGGGGGAAATCAGCCAGGTTCCTGCTCCTGATCACTGCCCTGTGACCCCTGGGATAGAGAGAGGGGGAAATCAGCTTGGGTTCCTGCTCCTGATCACTCCCCACTGACCCCTGGGATAGAGAGAGAGGGGAAATCAGCTCGGGTTTCTGCTCCTGATCACTGCCCAGTGACCCGTGGGTTAGAGAGAGTGGATATCAAGAAGGGTTCCTGCTCCTAATCACTGCCCAGTGATCCCTGGGTTAGGGAGAATGAAATCAGCACTGGTTCCTGCTCCCAATCACTGCCCAGTGATCCCTGGGTTAGAGAGAGGGGAAATCAGCCAGGGTTCCGGCTCCTGATCACTTCCCAGTGACCACTGGGTTAGAGAGAGAGGGGGAAATCAGCCAGGGTTCCTGCTCCTGATCACTTCCCAGTGACCCCTGGGTTAGAGAGAGAGGGGAAATCAGCCAGGTTCCTGCTCCTGATCACTGCCCTGTGACCCCTGGGATAGAGAGAGGGGGAAATCAGCTTGGGTTCCTGCTCCTGATCACTGCCCAGTGACCCCTGGGTTAGAGAGAGAGGGGAAATCAGCCAGGGTTCCTGCTCCTGATCACTGCCCAGTGACCCCTGGGTTAGAGAGAGAGGGGAAATCAGCCAGGGTTCCTGCTCCTGATCACTGCCCAGTGACCCCTGGGTTAGAGAGAGAGGGGAAATCAGCCAGGGTTCCTGCTCCTGATCACTGCCCAGTGACCCCTGGGTTAGAGAGAGGGGATATCAAGAAGGCTTCCTGCTCCTGATCACTGCCCAGTGACCTCTGGGTCAGTGAGAGGGGAAATCAGCCAGGGTTCCTGCTCCAGATCACTGCCCAGTGACCCCTGGGTTAGAGAGAGAGGGGAAATCAGCCAGGGTTCCTGCTCCTGATCACTGCCCAGTGACCTCTGGGTCAGTGAGAGGGGAAATCAGCCAGGATTCCTGCTCGTGATCACTGCCCAGTGGCCCCTGGGATAGAGAGAGGGAATCAGCCAGGGTTTTTGATCCTGATCACTGCCCAGTGACTCCTGGGTTAGAGACAGGGAAATCAGCCTCGGTTCCCGCTCCTGATCACTGCCCAGTGATCCCTGGGTTAGAGAGAGAGGGGCAATCAGCCAGTGTTCCTGCTCCTGATCACTTCCCAGTGACCCCTGGGTGAGAGAGGGGGAAATCAGCTAGGGTTTCTGCTCCTGATCACTGCCCTGTGACCCCTGGGTTAGAGAGAGAGGGGCAATCAGCCAGTGTTCCTGCTCCTAATCACTTCCCAGTGACCCCTGGGTGAGAGAGGGGGAAATCAGCCAGGGTGCTGCTCCCGATCACTGCCCAGTGACCCCTGGGTTAGAGAGAGGGAAATCAGGCAGGGTTCCTGCTCCTGATCACTGCCCAGTGACCCCTGGGTTAGGGAGAATGAAATCAGCACTGGTTCCTGCTCCCGATCACTGCCCAGTGATCCCTGGGTTAGAGAGAGGGGAAATCAGCCAGGATTCCGGCTCCTGATCACTTCCCAGTGACCACTGGGTTAGAGAGAGAGGGGGAAATCAGCCAGGATTCCTGCTGCTGATCACTGCCCAGTGACCCATGGGTTAGAAAGAGGGAAATCAGCCAGGGTTCCTGCTCCTGATCACCGCCCAGTGATCACTGGGTTGGAGTTAGAGGGAGGATATCAGCCAGTGTTCCTGCTCCTGATCACTTCCCAGTGACCGCTGGGTTAGAGAGAGAGGGGAAATCAGCCAGGGTTCCTGCTCCTGATCACTGCCCAGTGACCACTGGATTAGAGAGAGGGAAAATCAGCCAGCGTTCCTGCTCCTGATCACTGCCCAGTGACCCCTGGGTTAGAGAGAGGGGAAATCAGCCAGGGTTCCTGCTCCTGATCACTGCCGGGTGACCGTGAGGTTAGAGAGAGAGGGGAAATCAGCCAGGGTTCCTGCTCCTGATCACTGCCCAGTGACCGCGAGGTTAGAGAGAGGGGAAATCAGCCAGGGTTCCTGCTCCTGATCACTGCCCAGTGACCCCTGGGTTAGAGAGAGGCTAAATCAGCCACGGTTCCTGCTCCTGATCACTGCCCAGTGACCACTGGGTTAGAGAGAGGGGAAATCAGCCAGGGTTCCTGCTCCTGATCACTGTCCAGTGACCCCTGAATTAGAGAGAGGGGAAATCAGCCAGGGTTCCTGCTCCAGATCACTTCCCAGTGACCCCTGGGTTAGAGAGAGGGAAATCAGCCAGGGTTCATGCTCCTGATCACTTCCCAGTGACCCCTGGGTTAGAGAGAGAGGGGAAATCAGCCAGGGTTCCTGCTCCTGATCACCGCCCAGTGACCCCTGGGTTAGAGAGAGGGAAATCAGCCAGGGTTCCTGCTCCTGATCACTGCCCAGTGACCCCTGGGTTAGAGAGAGGGGATATCAAGAAGGGTTCCTGCTCCTAATCACTGCCCAGTGACCTCTGGGTCAGTGAGAGGGAAATCAGCCAGGATTCATGCTCCTGATCACTGCCCAGTGGCCCCTGGGATAGAGAGAGGGAAATCAGCCAGGGTTTTTGATCCTGATCACTGCCCAGTGACTCCTGGGTTAGAGACAGGGAAATCAGCCTCGGTTCCCGCTCCTGATCACTGCCCAGTGATCCCTGGGTTAGAGAGAGAGGGGGAAATCAGTCAGGGTTCCTACTCCTGATCACTTCCCAGTGACCCCTGGGTTAGAGAGAAAGGGGGCAATCAGCCAGGGTTCCTGCTCCTGATCACTTCCCAGTGACCCGTGGGTTAGAGAGTGGGAAAATCAGCCAGGGTTCCTGCTCCCGATCACTGCCCAGTGACCCCTGGGTTAGAGAGAGGGAAATCAGCCAGGGTTCCTGCTCCTGATCACTGCCCAGTGACCCCTGGGTTAGGGAGAGGGGAAATCAGCCAGGGTTCCTGCTCCTGATCACTTCCCAGTGACCCCTGGGTTAGAGAGAGAGAGGAAATCAGCCAGGGTTCCTGCTCCTGATCACTGCCCAGTGACCACTGGATTAGAGAGAGGGGAATTCAGCCAGGGTTCCTGCTCCTGATCACTGCCCAGTGACCCCTGGGTTAGAGAGAGGTAAATCAGCCAGCGTTCCAGCTCCTGATCACTGCCCAGTGACTCCTGGGTTAGAGAGAGAGGAGAAATCAGCCAGGGTTCCTGCTCCTGATCACTGCCGAGTGACCGCGAGGTTAGAGAGAGAGGGGAAATCAGCCAGGATTCCGACTCCTGATCACAGCCCAGTGGCCCCTGGGTTAGAGAGAGAGGGGAAATCAGCCAGGGTTCCTGCTCCTAATCACTGCCCAGTGACCTCTGGGTCAGTGAGAGGGAAATCAGCCAGGATTCCTGCTCCTCATCACTGCCCAGTGACCCCTGGGATAGAGAGAGGGAAATCAGCCAGGGTTCCTGCTCCTGATCACCGCCCAGTGACCCCTGGGATCGAGAGAGGGAAATCAGCCTCGGTTCCCACTCCTGATCACTGCCCAGTGATCCCTGGGTTAGAGAGAGTAAAATCAGCCAGGGTTCCTGCTCCTGATCACTGCCCAGTGACCCCTGGGTTAGAGAGAGGGAAATCAGCCAGGGTTCCTGCTCCTGATCACTGCCCAGTGACCCCTGGGTTAGAGAGAGAGGGGGAAGTCAGCCTGGGTTCCAGCTCCTGATCACTGCCCAATGATCCCTGGGTTGGAGAGAGGGGAAATCAGCCAGGATTCCTGCTCCTGATCACTGCCATTTGATCCCTGGGTTAGAGAGAGGGAAATCAGCCAGGGTTCCTGCTCCTGATCACCGCCCAGTGATCCCTGGGTCAGAGAGAGGGGGAAATCAGCCAGGGTTCCTGCTCCTGATCACTGCCCAGTGACCCCTGGGTTAGAGAGAGTGGATATCAAGAAGGGTTCCTGCTCCTAATCACTGTCCAGTGACCTCTGGGTCAGTGAGAGGGAAATCAGCCAGGATTCCTACTCCTGATCACTGCCCAGTGGCCCCTGGGATAGAGAGAGGGAAATCAGCCAGGGTTTTTGATACTGATCACTGCCCAGTGACTCCTGGGTTAGAGAGAGAGGGGGAAATCAGTCAGGGTTCCTACTCCTGATCACTTCCCAGTGACCCCTGGGTTAGAGAGAAAGGGGGCAATCAGCCAGTGTTCCTGCTCCTGATCACTTCCCAGTGAACCCTGGGTTAGAGAGAGAGGGGGAAATCAGCCAGGTTCCTGCTCCTGATCACTGCCCTGTGACCCCTGGGATAGAGAGAGGGGGAAATCAGCTTGGGTTCCTGCTCCTGATCACTCCCCACTGACCCCTGGGATAGAGAGAGAGGGGAAATCAGCTCGGGTTTCTGCTCCTGATCACTGCCCAGTGACCCGTGGGTTAGAGAGAGTGGATATCAAGAAGGGTTCCTGCTCCTAATCACTGCCCAGTGATCCCTGGGTTAGGGAGAATGAAATCAGCACTGGTTCCTGCTCCCGATCACTGCCCAGTGATCCCTGGGTTAGAGAGAGGGGAAATCAGCCAGGGTTCCGGCTCCTGATCACTTCCCAGTGACCACTGGGTTAGAGAGAGAGGGGGAAATCAGCCAGGGTTCCTGCTCCTGATCACTTCCCAGTGACCCCTGGGTTAGAGAGAGAGGGGAAATCAGCCAGGTTCCTGCTCCTGATCACTGCCCTGTGACCCCTGGGATAGAGAGAGGGGGAAATCAGCTTGGGTTCCTGCTCCTGATCACTGCCCAGTGACCCCTGGGTTAGAGAGAGAGGGGAAATCAGCCAGGGTTCCTGCTCCTGATCACTGCCCAGTGACCCCTGGGTTAGAGAGAGAGGGGAAATCAGCCAGGGTTCCTGCTCCTGATCACTGCCCAGTGACCCCTGGGTTAGAGAGAGAGGGGAAATCAGCCAGGGTTCCTGCTCCTGATCACTGCCCAGTGACCCCTGGGTTAGAGAGAGGGGATATCAAGAAGGCTTCCTGCTCCTGATCACTGCCCAGTGACCTCTGGGTCAGTGAGAGGGGAAATCAGCCAGGGTTCCTGCTCCAGATCACTGCCCAGTGACCCCTGGGTTAGAGAGAGAGGGGAAATCAGCCAGGGTTCCTGCTCGTGATCACTGCCCAGTGGCCCCTGGGATAGAGAGAGGGAATCAGCCAGGGTTTTTGATCCTGATCACTGCCCAGTGACTCCTGGGTTAGAGACAGGGAAATCAGCCTCGGTTCCCGCTCCTGATCACTGCCCAGTGATCCCTGGGTTAGAGAGAGAGGGGAAATCAGCCAGGGTTCCTACTCCTAATCACTTCCCAGTGACCCCTGGGTTAGAGAGAGAGGGGCAATCAGCCAGTGTTCCTGCTCCTGATCACTTCCCAGTGACCCCTGGGTGAGAGAGGGGGAAATCAGCTAGGGTTTCTGCTCCTGATCACTGCCCTGTGACCCCTGGGATAGAGAGAGAGGGGAAATCAGCCAGGGTTCCTGCTCCTGATCACTGCCCAGTGATCCCTGGGTTAGAGAGAGAGGGGCAATCAGCCAGTGTTCCTGCTCCTAATCACTTCCCAGTGACCCCTGGGTGAGAGAGGGGGAAATCAGCCAGGGTGCTGCTCCCGATCACTGCCCAGTGACCCCTGGGTTAGAGAGAGGGAAATCAGGCAGGGTTCCTGCTCCTGATCACTGCCCAGTGACCCCTGGGTTAGGGAGAATGAAATCAGCACTGGTTCCTGCTCCCGATCACTGCCCAGTGATCCCTGGGTTAGAGAGAGGGGAAATCAGCCAGGATTCCGGCTCCTGATCACTTCCCAGTGACCACTGGGTTAGAGAGAGAGGGGGAAATCAGCCAGGATTCCTGCTGCTGATCACTGCCCAGTGACCCATGGGTTAGAAAGAGGGAAATCAGCCAGGGTTCCTGCTCCTGATCACCGCCCAGTGATCACTGGGTTGGAGTTAGAGGGAGGATATCAGCCAGTGTTCCTGCTCCTGATCACTTCCCAGTGACCGCTGGGTTAGAGAGAGAGGGGAAATCAGCCAGGGTTCCTGCTCCTGATCACTGCCCAGTGACCACTGGATTAGAGAGAGGGAAAATCAGCCAGCGTTCCTGCTCCTGATCACTGCCCAGTGACCCCTGGGTTAGAGAGAGGTAAATCAGCCAGCATTCCTGCTCCTGATCACTTCCCAGTGACCCCTGGGTTAGAGAGAGAGGGGAAATCAGCCAGGGTTCCTGCTCCTGATCACTGCCCAGTGACCGCGAGGTTAGAGAGAGGGAAATCAGCCAGGGTTCCTGCTCCTGATCACTGCCCAGTTACCACTGGGTTAGAGAGAGGTTAAATCAGCCAAGGTTTTTGATCCTGATCACTGCCCAGTGACTCCTGGGTTAGAGAGAGAGGGGGAAATCAGCCAGGGTTCCTGCTCCTGATCACTGCCCAGTGGCCCCTGGGATAGAGAGAGGGAAATCAGCCAGGGTTTTTGATCCTGATCACTGCCCAGTGACTCCTGGGTTAGAGAGAGAGGGGGAAATCAGCCAGGGTTCCTACTCCTGATCACTTCCCAGTGACCCCTGGGTTAGAGAGAGAGGGGAAATCAGCCAGGGTTCCTGCTCCTGATCACTTCCCAGTGACCCCTGGGTTAGAGAGAGAGGGGAAATCAGCCAGGGTTCCTGCTCCTGATCACTGCCCAGTGACCCCTGGGTTAGAGAGAGAGGGGAAATCAGCCAGGGTTCCTGCTCCTGATCACTGCCCAGTGACCCCTGGGTTAGAGAGAGAGGGGAAATCAGCCAGGGTTCCTGCTCCTGATCACTGCCCAGTGACCCCTGGGTTAGAGAGAGAGAGGGGAAATCAGCTAGGGTTCCTGCTCCTGATCACTCCCCACTGACCCCTGGGATAGAGAGAGAGGGGAAGTCAGCTAGGGTTCCTGCTCCCGATCACTGCCCTGTGATCCCTGGGTTAGGGAGAATGAAATCAGCACTGGTTCCTGCTCCCGATCACTGCCCAGTGATCCCTGGGTTAGAGAGGGGAAATCAGCCAGGGTTCCGGCTCCTGATCACTTCCCAGTGACCCCTGGGTTAGAGAGAGAGGGGAAATCAGCCAGGGTTCCTGCTCCTGATCACTGCCCAGTGACCCCTGGGTTAGAGAGAGGGAAATCAGCCAGGGTTTTTGATCCTGATCACTGCCCAGTGACCCCTGGGCGAGAGAGAGTGGAAATCAGCCAGGGTTCCTTCTCCTGATCACCACCCAGTGACCCCTGGGTTAGAGAGAGGGAAATCAGCCAGGGTTCCTGCTCCTGATCACTGCCCAGTGACCCCTGGGTTAGAGAGAGGGGATATCAAGAAGGGTTCCTGCTCCTGATCACTGCCCAGTGACCCCTGGGATAGAGAGAGGGAAATCAGCCAGGGTTTTTGATCCTGATCACTGCCCAGTGATCCCTGGGTTAGAGAGAGAGGGGGAAATCAGTCAGGGTTCCTACTTCTGATCACTTCCCAGTGACCCCTGGGTTAGAGAGAAAGGGGGCAATCAGCCAGGGTTCCGGCTCCTGATCACTTCCCAGTGACCCATGGGTTAGGGAGAATGAAATCAGCACTGGTTCCTGCTCCCGATCACTGCCCAGTGATCCCTGGATTAGAGAGAGGGGAAATCAGCCAGGGTTCCGGCTCCTGATCACTTCCCAGTGACCACTGGGTTAGAGAGAGAGGGGGAAATCAGCCAGGGTTCCTGCTCCTGATCACCGCCCAGTGATCACTGGGTTATAGAGAGAGGGGAAAACAGCCAGGGTTCCTGCTCCTGATCACTGCCCAGTGAGCCCTGGGTTAGAGAGAGTAAAATCAGCCAGGGTTCCTGCTCCTGATCACTGCCCAGTGACCCCTGGGTTAGAGAGAGGGAAATCAGCCAGGGTTCCTGCTCCTGATCACTGCCCAGTGACCCCTGGGTTAGAGAGAGAGGGGGAAGTCAGCCTGGGTTCCAGCTCCTGATCACTGCCCAATGATCCCTGGGTTGGAGAGAGGGGAAATCAGCCAGGATTCCTGCTCCTGATCACTGCCATTTGATCCCTGGGTTAGAGAGAGGGAAATCAGCCAGGGTTCCTGCTCCTGATCACTGCCCATTGATCCCTGGGTTAGAGAGAGGGAAATCAGCCAGGGTTCCTGCTCCTGATCACTGCCCATTGATCCCTGGGTTAGAGAGAGGGAAATCAGCCAGGGTTTCTGCTCCTGATCACTGCCCAGTGATCCCTGGGTTCGAAAGAGTGGGGGGAAATCAGCCAGGGTTCCTGCTCCTGATCACTTCCCAATGGCCCCTGGGTTAGAGAGAGAGGGGGAAATCAGCCAGGGATCCTGCTCCTGATGACTGCCCAGTGACCACTAGGTTAGAGATAGAGGAGAAATCAGCCAGGATTCCTGCTCCTGATCACTGCCCAGTGACCCTGGGTTAGAGAGAGAGGGGAAATCAGCCAGGGTTCCTGCTCCTGATCACTGTCCAATGACCCCTGGGTTTGAGAGAGAAGGGAAATCAGCCAGGGTTCCTGCTCCTGATCACTCTCCAGTGACCTCTGGGTTAGAGAGAGAGGGGAAATCAGCTAGGGTTCCTGCTCCTGATCACTGCCCAATGACCCCTGGGTTAGAGAGAGAGGGAAAATCAGCAAGGTTTCCTGATCCTGATCACTGCCCAGTGACCCCTGAGTTGAAGAGAGTAAAATGAGCCAAGGTTCCTGCTCCTGATCACTTCCCAGTGACCCCTGGGTTAGAGAGAGGGGAAATCAGCCAGGGTTCCTGCTCCTGATCACTGCCCAGTGATCCCTGGGTGAGAGGGAGGGGAAATCAGCCAGGTTTCCTGCTCCCGATCACCGCCCAGTGATACCTGGGTTAGAGAGAGAGGAAATCAGCCAGGGTTCCTGCTCCCGATCACTGCCGAGTGACCCCTGGGTTAGAGAGAGAGGAAATCAGCCAGGATTCCTGCACCTGATCACTTCCCAGTGACCCCTGGGTTAGAGAGAGAGGAAATCAGCCAGGGTTCCTGCTCCCGATCACTGCCGAGTGACCCCTGGGTTCGAGAGAGAGGAATTCAGCCAGGGTGCCTGCTCCTGATCACTGCCCAGTGATCTCTGGGTTTGAGAGAGGGGGGAAATCAGCCAGGGTTCCCGTTCCTGATCAAAGCCCAGTGACCGCTAGGTTTGAGAGAGAGGGGAAATCAGCCAGGATTCCTGCTCATGATCACTGCCCAGTGACTCCTGGGTTAGAGAGAGGGAAATCAGCCTCGGTTCCTGCTCCTGATCACTGCCCAGTGATCCCTGGGTGAGAGAGGGGGAAATCAGCCAGGGTTCCTGCTCCTGATCACTGCCCAGTGACATCTGGGATAGAGAGAGGGAAATCAGCCAGGGTTCCGGCTCCTGATCATTGCCCAGTGACTCCTGGGTTAGAGAGAGAGGGGAAATCAGCCACTGTTCCTGCTCCTGATCACTGCCCAGTGACCACTGGGTTAGAGAGAGAGGGGAAATCAGCCAGGGTTTTTGATCCTGATCACTGCCCAGTGACTCCTGGGTTAGAGAGAGGGAAATCAGCCAGGGATCCTGCTCCTGATCACTGCCCAGTGACATCTGGGTTAGAGAGAAGGAAATCAGCCAGGGTTCCTGTCCTGATCACTGCCCGGTGACCCCTGGGATAGAGAGAGGGAAATCAGCCAGGGTTTTTGATCCTGATCACTGCCCAGTGACATCTGGGTTAGAGAGAAGGAAATCAGCCAGGGATCCTGCTCCTGATCACTGCCCAGTGACCCCTGGGATAGAGAGAGAGGGGAAATCAGCCGGGGTTCCTGATCCTGATCACTCCCCAGTGACCCCTGGGTTAGAGAGAGAGGGGGAAATCATCCTGAGTTCCTGCTCCTGATCACTGCCCAGTGGCCCCTGGGTTAGAGAGAGAGGAAATCAGCCCTGCTTCCTGCTCCTGATCACTGCCCAGTGACCCCTGGGATAGAGAGAGGGAAATCAGCCAGGGTTTCTGCTCCTGATCACTGCCCAGTGACCCCTGGGTTAGAGAGAGAGGGGGAAATCAGCCAGGTTCCTGCTGCTGATCACTGCCCAGTGAACGCTTGGTTGGAGAGAGAGGGGAAATCAGCCAGGGTTTCTGCACCTGATCACTGCCCAGTGACCCCTGGGTTAGAGAGAGGGAAATCAGCCCTGGTTCCTTCTCTGGTTCACTGCCCAGTGACCTCTGGGTTAGAGAGAGAGGAGGAAATCAGCCAGGGTTCCTGCTCCTGATCACTGCCCAGTGACCACTGGGTTAGAGAGAGAGGGGAAATCAGCCAGGATTCCTGCTCCTGATCACTGCCCAGTGACCCCTGGGTTAGAGAGAGGGGAAATCAGCCAGGGTTCGTGCTCCTGATCACTGCCCAGTGACCCCTGGGTTAGAGAGAGAGGAAATCAGCCCTGCTTCCTGCTCCTGATCACTGCCCAGTGACCCCTGGGATAGAGAGAGGGAAATCAGCCAGGGCTCCTGCTCCTGATCACTGCCCACTTACCACTGGGTTCGAGAGAGGGAAATCAGCCAGGGTTCCTGCTCCTGATCACTGCACAGTGACCCCTGCGTTGGAGAGAGGGGAAATCAGCCAGGGTTCCTGCTCCTGATCACTGCCCAGTGACCCTTGGGTTAGAGAGAGGGGGAAATCAGCCAGGGTTCCTGCTCCTGATCACTGCCCAGTGACCTCTGGGTTAGAGAGAGGGGAAATCAGCCAGGGTTCCTGCTCCTGATCACTGCCCAGTGACCCCTGGGTTATAGAGAGAGGGGAAATCAGCCAGGGTTCCTACTCCTGATCACTGCCCAGTGACCCCTGGGTTAGAGAGAGAGGGGAAATCAAGAAGTGTTCCTGCTCCTAATCACTGCCCAGTGACCCCTGGGTTAGAGAGAGGGGGAAATCAGCCAGGTTCCTGCTGCTGATCACTGCCCAGTGAACGCTTGGTTGGAGAGAGAGGGGAAATCAGCCAGGGTTTCTGCACCTGATCACTGCCCAGTGACCCCTGGATTAGAGAGAGGGAAATCAGCCCTGGTTCCTGCTCTGGTTCACTGCCCAGTGACCTCTGGGTTAGAGAGAGAGGGGGAAATCAGCCAGGATTCCTGCTCCTGATCACTGCCCAGTGACCCCTGGGTTAGAGAGAGGGGAAATCAGTCAGGATTCCTACTCCTGATCACTGCCCTGTGGCCCCTGGGATAGAGAGAGGGGGAAATCAGCTAGGGTTCCTGCTCCTGATCACTTCCCAGTGACCCCTGGGTTAGCGAGAGAGGGGAAATCAGCCAGGCTCCTGCTCCTGATCACTGTGACCCCTGGGCTAGAGAGAGGGAGATCAGCCAGGGTTCCTGCTCCTGATCACTGCCCAGTGACCCCTGGGATAGAGAGAGGGAAATCAGCCAGGGATTCTGCTCCTGATCACTGCCCAGTGACCCCTGGGTTCGAGAGAGAGGAAATCAGCCAGGGTTCCTGCTCCTGATCACTTCCCAGTGACCCCTGGGTTAGAGAGAGAGGGGGAAATCAGCCAGGGTTCCTGCTCCTGATCACTGCCCAGTGACCACTGGGTTAGAGAGAGAGGGGAAATCAGCCAGGGTTCCTGCTCCTGATCACTGCCCAGTGACCTCTGGGTTAGAGAGAGGGGAAATCAGCCAGGGTTCCTGCTCCTGATCACTGCCCAGTGACCCCTGGGTTATAGAGAGAGGGGAAATCAGCCAGGGTTCCTACTCCTGATCACTGCCCAGTGACCCCTGGGTTAGAGAGAGAGGGGAAATCAAGAAGTGTTCCTGCTCCTAATCACTGCCCAGTGACCCCTGGGTTAGGGAGAATGAAATCAGCACTGGTTCCTGCTCCCGATCACTGCCCAGTGATCCCTGGGTTAGAGAGAGGGGAAATCAGCCAGGATTCCGGCTCCTGATCACTTCCCAGTGACCACTGGGTTAGAGAGAGAGGGGGAAATCAGCCAGGATTCCTGCTGCTGATCACTGCCCAGTGACCCATGGGTTAGAAAGAGGGAAATCAGCCAGGGTTCCTGCTCCTGATCACCGCCCAGTGATCACTGGGTTGGAGTTAGAGGGAGGATATCAGCCAGTGTTCCTGCTCCTGATCACTTCCCAGTGACCGCTGGGTTAGAGAGAGAGGGGAAATCAGCCAGGGTTCCTGCTCCTGATCACTGCCCAGTGACCACTGGATTAGAGAGAGGGAAAATCAGCCAGCGTTCCTGCTCCTGATCACTGCCCAGTGACCCCTGGGTTAGAGAGAGGTAAATCAGCCAGCATTCCTGCTCCTGATCACTTCCCAGTGACCCCTGGGTTAGAGAGAGAGGGGAAATCAGCCAGGGTTCCTGCTCCTGATCACTGCCCAGTGACCGCGAGGTTAGAGAGAGGGAAATCAGCCAGGGTTCCTGCTCCTGATCACTGCCCAGTTACCACTGGGTTAGAGAGAGGGGAAATCAGCCAAGGTTTTTGATCCTGATCACTGCCCAGTGACTCCTGGGTTAGAGAGAGAGGGGGAAATCAGCCAGGGTTCCTGCTCCTGATCACTGCCCAGTGGCCCCTGGGATAGAGAGAGGGAAATCAGCCAGGGTTTTTGATCCTGATCACTGCCCAGTGACTCCTGGGTTAGAGAGAGAGGGGGAAATCAGCCAGGGTTCCTACTCCTGATCACTTCCCAGTGACCCCTGGGTTAGAGAGAGAGGGGAAATCAGCCAGGGTTCCTGCTCCTGATCACTTCCCAGTGACCCCTGGGTTAGAGAGAGAGGGGAAATCAGCCAGGGTTCCTGCTCCTGATCACTGCCCAGTGACCCCTGGGTTAGAGAGAGAGGGGAAATCAGCCAGGGTTCCTGCTCCTGATCACTGCCCAGTGACCCCTGGGTTAGAGAGAGAGGGGAAATCAGCCAGGGTTCCTGCTCCTGATCACTGCCCAGTGACCCCTGGGTTAGAGAGAGAGAGGGGAAATCAGCTAGGGTTCCTGCTCCTGATCACTCCCCACTGACCCCTGGGATAGAGAGAGAGGGGAAGTCAGCTAGGGTTCCTGCTCCCGATCACTGCCCTGTGATCCCTGGGTTAGGGAGAATGAAATCAGCACTGGTTCCTGCTCCCGATCACTGCCCAGTGATCCCTGGGTTAGAGAGAGGGGAAATCAGCCAGGGTTCCGGCTCCTGATCACTTCCCAGTGACCACTGGGTTAGAGAGAGAGGGGGAAATCAGCCAGGGTTCCTGCTCCTGATCACCGCCCAGTGATCACTGGGTTGGAGTTAGAGGGAGGAAATCAGCCAGGGTTCCTGCTCCTGATCACTTCCCATTGAACCCTGGGTTAGAGAGAGAGGGGAAATCAGCCAGGGTTCCTGCTCCTGATCACTGCCCAGTGACCCCTGGATTAGAGAGAGGGAAATCAGCCAGGGTTCCTGCTCCTGATCACTGCCCAGTGACCCCTGGGTTCAGAGAGAGAGGGGAAATCAGCCAGGGTTCCTGCTCCTGATCACTGCCCAGTGACCCCTGGGTTAGAGAGAGAGGGGGAAATCATCCTGAGTTCCTGCTCCTGATCACTGCCCAGTGACCCCTGGGTTAGAGAGAGAGGGGGAAATCATCCTGAGTTCCTGCTCCTGATCACTGCCCAGTGACCACTGGCTTGGGGTTAGAGGGAGGAAATCAGCCAGTTTTCCTGCTTCTGATCACTTTCCAGTGCCCCCTGGGTTAGAGAGAGAGGGTGAAATCAGCCAGGGTACCTGCTCCTGATCACTGCCAAGTGACCACTGGCTTGGAGTTAGAGGGAGGAAATCAGCCAGTTTTCCTGCTCCTGATCACTTCCCAGTGCCCCCTGGGTTAGAGAGAGAGGGTGAAATCAGCCATGGTTCCTGCTCCTGATCACTGCCCAGTGACCACTGCGTTAGAGCGAGAGGGGGAAATCAGCCAGGGTTCCTGCTCCTGATCACTGTCCAGTGACCACTGGGTTTGAGAGATGGGAAATCAGCCAGGTTTCCTGAACCTGATCACTGCCCAGTGAACACTGGGTTAGAGAGAGTAAAATCAGCCAGGTTTCTTGCTCCTGATCACTGCCCAGTGACCCCTGGGTTAGAGAGAGGGAAATCAGCCAGGGTTCCTGCTCCTGATCACTGCCCAGTGAGCCCTGGGTTAGAGAGAGTAAAATCAGCCAGGGTTCCTGCTCCTGATCACTGCCCAGTGACCCCTGGGTTAGAGAGAGGGAAATCAGCCAGGGTTCCTGCTCCTGATCACTGCCCAGTGACCCCTGGGTTAGCGAGAGGGAAATCAGCCAGGGATCCTGCACCTGATCACTGCCCAGTGACCCCTGGGTTAGAGAGAGGGGGAAATTAGCCAGGGTTCCTGCTCCTGATCACTGCCCAGTGATACCTGGGTTATAGAGAGAGGGGAAAACAGCCAGGGTTCCTGCTCCTGATCACTGCCCAGTGAGCCCTGGGTTAGAGAGAGTAAAATCAGCCAGGGTTCCTGCTCCTGATCACTGCCCAGTGACCCCTGGGTTAGAGAGAGGGAAATCAGCCAGGGTTCCTGCTCCTGATCACTGCCCAGTGACCCCTGGGTTAGAGAGAGAGGGGGAAGTCAGCCTGGGTTCCAGCTCCTGATCACTGCCCAATGATCCCTGGGTTGGAGAGAGGGGAAATCAGCCAGGATTCCTGCTCCTGATCACTGCCATTTGATCCCTGGGTTAGAGAGAGGGAAATCAGCCAGGGTTCCTGCTCCTGATCACTGCCCATTGATCCCTGGGTTAGAGAGAGGGAAATCAGCCAGGGTTCCTGCTCCTGATCACTGCCCATTGATCCCTGGGTTAGAGAGAGGGAAATCAGCCAGGGTTTCTGCTCCTGATCACTGCCCAGTGATCCCTGGGTTCGAAAGAGTGGGGGGAAATCAGCCAGGGTTCCTGCTCCTGATCACTTCCCAATGGCCCCTGGGTTAGAGAGAGAGGGGGAAATCAGCCAGGGATCCTGCTCCTGATGACTGCCCAGTGACCACTAGGTTAGAGATAGAGGAGAAATCAGCCAGGATTCCTGCTCCTGATCACTGCCCAGTGACCCTGGGTTAGAGAGAGAGGGGAAATCAGCCAGGGTTCCTGCTCCTGATCACTGTCCAATGACCCCTGGGTTTGAGAGAGAAGGGAAATCAGCCAGGGTTCCTGCTCCTGATCACTCTCCAGTGACCCCTGGGTTAGAGAGAGAGGGGAAATCAGCTAGGGTTCCTGCTCCTGATCACTGCCCAATGACCCCTGGGTTAGAGAGAGAGGGAAAATCAGCAAGGTTTCCTGATCCTGATCACTGCCCAGTGACCCCTGAGTTGAAGAGAGTAAAATGAGCCAAGGTTCCTGCTCCTGATCACTTCCCAGTGACCCCTGGGTTAGAGAGAGGGGAAATCAGCCAGGGTTCCTGCTCCTGATCACTGCCCAGTGATCCCTGGGTGAGAGGGAGGGGAAATCAGCCAGGTTTCCTGCTCCCGATCACCGCCCAGTGATACCTGGGTTAGAGAGAGAGGAAATCAGCCAGGGTTCCTGCTCCCGATCACTGCCGAGTGACCCCTGGGTTAGAGAGAGAGGAAATCAGCCAGGATTCCTGCACCTGATCACTTCCCAGTGACCCCTGGGTTAGAGAGAGAGGAAATCAGCCAGGGTTCCTGCTCCCGATCACTGCCGAGTGACCCCTGGGTTCGAGAGAGAGGAATTCAGCCAGGGTGCCTGCTCCTGATCACTGCCCAGTGATCTCTGGGTTTGAGAGAGGGGGGAAATCAGCCAGGGTTCCCGTTCCTGATCAAAGCCCAGTGACCGCTAGGTTTGAGAGAGAGGGGAAATCAGCCAGGATTCCTGCTCATGATCACTGCCCAGTGACTCCTGGGTTAGAGAGAGGGAAATCAGCCTCGGTTCCTGCTCCTGATCACTGCCCAGTGATCCCTGGGTGAGAGAGGGGGAAATCAGCCAGGGTTCCTGCTCCTGATCACTGCCCAGTGACATCTGGGATAGAGAGAGGGAAATCAGCCAGGGTTCCGGCTCCTGATCACTGCCCAGTGACTCCTGGGTTAGAGAGAGGGGAATCAGCCAGGGTTCCTGCTCCTGATCACTGCCCAGTGACCACTGGGTTAGAGAGAGAGGGGAAATCAGCCAGGGTTTTTGATCCTGATCACTGCCCAGTGACTCCTGGGTTAGAGAGAGGGAAATCAGCCAGGGATCCTGCTCCTGATCACTGCCCAGTGACATCTGGGTTAGAGAGAAGGAAATCAGCCAGGGTTCCTGTCCTGATCACTGCCCGGTGACCCCTGGGATAGAGAGAGGGAAATCAGCCGGGGTTCCTGATCCTGATCACTCCCCAGTGACCCCTGGGTTAGAGAGAGAGGGGGAAATCATCCTGAGTTCCTGCTCCTGATCACTGCCCAGTGGCCCCTGGGTTAGAGAGAGAGGAAATCAGCCCTGCTTCCTGCTCCTGATCACTGCCCAGTGACCCCTGGGATAGAGAGAGGGAAATCAGCCAGGGTTTCTGCTCCTGATCACTGCCCAGTGACCCCTGGGTTAGAGAGAGAGGGGGAAATCAGCCAGGTTCCTGCTGCTGATCACTGCCCAGTGAACGCTTGGTTGGAGAGAGAGGGGAAATCAGCCCTGGTTCCTTCTCTGGTTCACTGCCCAGTGACCTCTGGGTTAGAGAGAGAGGAGGAAATCAGCCAGGGTTCCTGCTCCTGATCACTGCCCAGTGACCACTGGGTTAGAGAGAGAGGGGAAATCAGCCAGGATTCCTGCTCCTGATCACTGCCCAGTGACCCCTGGGTTAGAGAGAGGGGAAATCAGCCAGGGTTCGTGCTCCTGATCACTGCCCAGTGGCCCCTGGGTTAGAGAGAGAGGAAATCAGCCCTGCTTCCTGCTCCTGATCACTGCCCAGTGACCCCTGGGATAGAGAGAGGGAAATCAGCCAGGGCTCCTGCTCCTGATCACTGCCCACTTACCACTGGGTTCGAGAGAGGGAAATCAGCCAGGGTTCCTGCTCCTGATCACTGCACAGTGACCCCTGCGTTGGAGAGAGGGGAAATCAGCCAGGGTTCCTGCTCCTGATCACTGCCCAGTGACCCTTGGGTTAGAGAGAGGGGGAAATCAGCCAGGGTTCCTGCTCCTGATCACTGCCCAGTGACCTCTGGGTTAGAGAGAGGGGAAATCAGCCAGGGTTCCTGCTCCTGATCACTGCCCAGTGACCCCTGGGTTATAGAGAGAGGGGAAATCAGCCAGGGTTCCTACTCCTGATCACTGCCCAGTGACCCCTGGGTAAGAGAGAGAGGGGGAAATCAGCCAGGTTCCTGCTGCTGATCACTGCCCAGTGAACGCTTGGTTGGAGAGAGAGGGGAAATCAGCCAGGGTTTCTGCACCTGATCACTGCCCAGTGACCCCTGGATTAGAGAGAGGGAAATCAGCCCTGGTTCCTGCTCTGGTTCACTGCCCAGTGACCTCTGGGTTAGAGAGAGAGGGGGAAATCAGCCAGGATTCCTGCTCCTGATCACTGCCCAGTGACCCCTGGGTTAGAGAGAGGGGAAATCAGTCAGGATTCCTACTCCTGATCACTGCCCTGTGGCCCCTGGGATAGAGAGAGGGGGAAATCAGCTAGGGTTCCTGCTCCTGATCACTTCCCAGTGACCCCTGGGTTAGCGAGAGAGGGGAAATCAGCCAGGCTCCTGCTCCTGATCACTGTGACCCCTGTGCTAGAGAGAGGGAGATCAGCCAGGGTTCCTGCTCCTGATCACTGCCCAGTGACCCCTGGGATAGAGAGAGGGAAATCAGCCAGGGATTCTGCTCCTGATCACTGCCCAGTGACCCCTGGGTTCGAGAGAGAGGAAATCAGCCAGGGTTCCTGCTCCTGATCACTTCCCAGTGACCCCTGGGTTAGAGAGAGAGGGGGAAATCAGCCAGGGTTCCTGCTCCTGATCACTGCCCAGTGACCACTGGGTTAGAGAGAGAGGGGAAATCAGCCAGGGTTCCTGCTCCTGATCACTGCCCAGTGACCTCTGGGTTAGAGAGAGGGGAAATAAGCCAGGGTTCCTGCTCCTGATCACTGCCCAGTGACCCCTGGGTTATAGAGAGAGGGGAAATCAGCCAGGGTTCCTACTCCTGATCACTGCCCAGTGACCCCTGGGTTAGAGAGAGAGGGGAAATCAAGAAGTGTTCCTGCTCCTAATCACTGCCCAGTGACCCCTGGGTTAGAGAGAGAGGGGGAAATCAGCCAGGTTCCTGCTGCTGATCACTGCCCAGTGAACGCTTGGTTGGAGAGAGAGGGGAAATCAGCCAGGGTTTCTGCACCTGATCACTGCCCAGTGACCCCTGGATTAGAGAGAGGGAAATCAGCCCTGGTTCCTGCTCTGGTTCACTGCCCAGTGACCTCTGGGTTAGAGAGAGAGGGGGAAATCAGCCAGGATTCCTGCTCCTGATCACTGCCCAGTGACCCCTGGGTTAGAGAGAGGGGAAATCAGCCAGTGTTCCTGCTCCTGATCACTGCCCTGTGGCCCCTGGGATAGAGAGAGGGGGAAATCAGCCAGGGTTCCTGCTCCTGATCACTTCCCAGTGACCCCTGGGTTAGAGAGAGAGGGGAAATCAGCCAGGCTCCTGCTCCTGATCACTGTGACCCCTGGGCTAGAGAGAGGGAGATCAGCCAGGGTTCCTGCTCCTGATCACTGCCCAGTGACCCCTGGGATAGAGAGAGGGAAATCAGCCAGGGATTCTGCTCCTGATCACTGCCCAGTGACCCCTGGGTTCGAGAGAGAGGAAATCAGCCAGGGTTCCTGCTCCTGATCACTTCCCAGTGACCCCTGGGTTAGAGAGAGAGGGGGAAATCAGCCAGGGTTCCTGCTCCTGATCACTGCCCAGTGACCACTGGGTTAGAGAGAGAGGGGAAATCAGCCAGGGTTCCTGCTCCTGATCACTGCCCAGTGACCACTGGGTTAGAGAGAGGGGAAATCAGCCAGGGTTCCTGCTCCTGATCACTGCCCAGTGACCCCTGGGTTAGAGAGAGGGGAAATCAGCCAGTGTTCCTGCTCCTGATCACTGCCCTGTGGCCCCTGGGATAGAGAGAGGGGGAAATCAGCCAGGGTTCCTGCTCCTGATCACTTCCCAGTGACCCCTGGGTTAGAGAGAGAGGGGAAATCAGCCAGGCTCCTGCTCCTGATCACTGTGACCCCTGGGCTAGAGAGAGGGAGATCAGCCAGGGTTCCTGCTCCTGATCACTGCCCAGTGACCCCTGGGATAGAGAGAGGGAAATCAGCCAGGGATTCTGCTCCTGATCACTGCCCAGTGACCCCTGGGTTCGAGAGAGAGGAAATCAGCCAGGGTTCCTGCTCCTGATCACTTCCCAGTGACCCCTGGGTTAGAGAGAGAGGGGGAAATCAGCCAGGGTTCCTGCTCCTGATCACTGCCCAGTGACCTCTGGGTTAGAGAGAGAGGGGGAAATCAGCCAGGATTCCTGCTCCTGATCACTGCCCAGTGACCCCTGGGTTAGAGAGAGGGGAAATCAGCCAGTGTTCCTGCTCCTGATCACTGCCCTGTGGCCCCTGGGATAGAGAGAGGGGGAAATCAGCCAGGGTTCCTGCTCCTGATCACTTCCCAGTGACCCCTGGGTTAGAGAGAGAGGGGAAATCAGCCAGGCTCCTGCTCCTGATCACTGTGACCCCTGGGCTAGAGAGAGGGAGATCAGCCAGGGATTCTGCTCCTGATCACTGCCCAGTGACCCCTGGGTTCGAGAGAGAGGAAATCAGCCAGGGTTCCTGCTCCTGATCACTTCCCAGTGACCCCTGGGTTAGAGAGAGAGGGGGAAATCAGCCAGGGTTCCTGCTCCTGATCACTGCCCAGTGACCACTGGGTTAGAGAGAGAGGGGAAATCAGCCAGGGTTCCTGCTCCTGATCACTGCCCAGTGACCACTGGGTTAGAGAGAGGGGAAATCAGCCAGGGTTCCTGCTCCTGATCACTGCCCAGTGACCCCTGGGTTAGAGAGAGGGGAAATCAGCCAGGGTTCCTGCTCCTGATCACTGCCCAGTGACCACTGGGTTAGAGAGAGGGGAAATCAGCCAGGGTTCCTGCTCCTGATCACTGCCCTGTGACCCTTGGGTTAGAGAGAAGGAAATCAGCCGTGGTTCCTGCTCTGGATCAATGCCCAGTGACCCCTGGGTAAGTGAGAGGGAAATAAGCCAGGGTTCCTGCTCCTGATCTCTGCCCAGTGACCCCTGGGTAAGTGAGAGGGAAATAAGCCAGGGTTCCTGCTCCTGATCACTGCGCAGTGAACGCTTGGTTGGAGAGCGAGGGGAAATTAGCCAGGATTCCTGCTCCTGATCACTCCCCACTGACCCCTGGGATAGAGAGAGAGGGGAAATCAGCCAGGGTTCCTGCTCCTGATCACTGCCCAGTGACCCTGGCTTAGAGACAGGGGGGAAATCAGCCAGGGTTCCTGCTCCTGATCACTGCCCAGTGACCACTGGGTTGGAGTTAGAGGGAGGAAATCAGCCAGTTTTCCGGCTCCTGATCACTTCCCAGTGATCCCTGGGTTAGAGAGAGAGGGTGAAATCAGCCAGTGTTTCTGCACCTGATCACTGCCCAGTGACCCCTGGGTTAGAGAGAGGGAAATCAGCCAGGGTTCCTGCTCCTGATCACTGCCCAGTGACCCCTGGGTTAGGGAGAGGGGAAATCAAGAAGGGTTCCTGCTCCTGATCACTGCCCAGTGACCTCTGGGATAGAGAGAGGGAAATCAGCCTGGGTTCCTGCTCCTGATCACTGCCCAGTGACCCCTGGGATAGAGAGAGGGAAATCAGCCAGGGTTTTTCATCCTGATCACTGCCCAGTGACTCCTGGGTTAGAGAGAGGGAAATCAGCCAGGGTTCCTGCTCCTGATCACTGCCCAGTGACCCCTGGGTTAGAGAGAGAGGGGGAAATCAGCCAGGGTTCCTGCTCCTGATCACTGTCCAGTGACCGCGAGGTTAGAGAGAGAGGTGAAATCAGCCAGGGTTCCTGCTCCTGATCACTGCCCAGTGACCCCTGGGTTAGAGAGAGGGGAAACCAGCCAGGGTTCCTGCTCCTGATCACTGCCGAGTGACCGCGAGGTTAGAGAGAGGGAAATCAGCCAGGATTCCTGCTCCTGATCACTGCCCAGTGACCCCTGGGTTAGAGAGAGGGAAATCAGCCAGGGTTCCTGCTCCTGATCACTGCCTAGTGACCACTGGGTTAGAGAGAGAGGGGAAATCAGCCAGGGTTCCTGCTCCTGATCACTTCCCAGTGACCCCTGGGTTGGAGAGAGAGGGGGAAATCAGCCAGGTTGCTGCTCCTGATCACTGCCCAGTGACCCCTGGGATCGAGAGAGGGAAATCAGCCAGTGTTTCTGCTCCTGATCACTGCCCAGTTACCCCTGGGTTCAAGAGAGGGAAATCAGCCAGGGTTCCTGCTCCTGATCACTGCCCAGTGACCCTTGGGTTAGAGAGAGGGAAATCAGCCAGGGTTCCTGCTCTGGATCACTGCCCAGTGACCCCTGGGTTAGAGAGAGGGGGGAAATCAGCCAGGGCTCCTGCTCCTGATCACTGCCCAGTGACCCTTGGGTTCAAGAGAGGGAAATCAGCCAGGGTTCCTTCTCCTGATCACTGCCAAGTGACCCTTGGGTTAGAGAGAGGGGAAATCAGCCAGGGTTCCTGCTGCTGATCACTGCCCAGTGAACGCTTGGTTGGAGAGAGAGGGGAAATCAGCCAGGGTTTCTGCACCTGATCACTGCCCAGTGACCCCTGGGTTAGAGAGAGGGAAATCAGCACTGGTTCCTGCTCTGGATCACTGCCCAGTGACCTCTGGGTTAGAGAGAGGGAAATTAGCCAGGGTTCCTACTCCTGATCACTGCCCAGTGACCCCTGGGTTAGAGAGAAGGAAATCAGCCCTGGTTCCTGCTCTGGATCACTGCCCAGTGACCTCTGGGTTGGAGAGAGAGGGGAAAATCAGCCAGGGTTCCTGCTCCTGATCACTGCCCAGTGACCCCTGGGTTAGAGAGAGGGGAAATCAGTCAGGATTCCTGCTCCTGATCACTGCCCAGTGAACCCTGGGTTCGAGGGGGGGGCGGAATCAGCTAGGGTTCCTGCTACTGATCACTGCCCAGCGACCCCTGGTTTAGAGAGAGGGGAAATCAGCCAGGGTTCCTGCTCCTGATCACTCCCCAGTGACCCCTGGGATAGAGAGAGAGGGGAAATCAGCCAGGGTTCCTGCTCCTGATCACTGCCCAGTGACCCCTGGGTTAGAGAGAGGGAAATCAGCCAGGGTTCCTGCTCCTGATCACTGCCCAGTGACCCCTGGGATAGAGAGAGGTAAATCAGCCAGGGATTCTGTTCCTGGTCACTGCCCAGTGACCCCCTGGGTTAGAGAGAGAGGGGAAATCAGCCAGTGTTCCTGCTCCTGATCACTTCCCAGTGACACCTGCGTTCGAGAGAGAGAGGGAAATCAGCCAGGGTTCCTGCTCCTGATCACTGCCCAGTGACCCCTGGGTTAGAGAGAGAGGGGGAAATCAGCCAGGTTCCTGCTCCTGATCACTTTCCAGTGACCCCTGGGTTAGAGAGAGAGGGGAAATCTGCCAGGTTCCTGCTCCTGATCACTGTCCAGTGACCCCTGGGTTAGAGAGAGAGGGGGAAATCAGCTAGGGTTCCTGCTCCTGATCACTGCCCAGTGACCACTGGGTTAGAGAGAGGGAAATCAGCCAGGGTTCCTGCTCCTGATCACTGCCCAGTGACCACTGGGTTAGAGAAAGAGGGGAAATAAGCCAGGGTTCCTGCTCCTGATCACTTCCCATTGACCCCTGGGTTAGAGAGAGAGGGGGAAATCAGCCAGGGTTCCTGCTCCTGATCACTGCCGAGTGACCGCGAGGTTAGAGAGAGAGGGGAAATCAGCCAGGGTTCCTGCTCCTGATCACTGCCCAGTGATCCCTGGGTGAGAGAGAGGGGAAATCAAGAAGGGTTCCTGCTCCTAATCACTGCCCAGTGACCTCTGGGTCAGAGAGAGGGAAATCAGCCAGGGTTCCTGCTCCTGATCACTTCCCAGTGACCTCTGGGTCAGAGAGGGGAAATCAGCCAGGGTTCCTGCTCCTGATCACTTCCCAGTGACCCCTGGGTTAGAGAGGGGAAATCAGCCAGTGTTCCAGCTCCTAATCACTGCCCAGTGACCTCTGGGTTAGAGAGAGGGAAATCAACCAGGGTTCCTGCTCCTGATCACTGCCCAGTGACCCCTGGGATAGAGAGAGGGAAATCAGCCAGGGTTTTTGCTCCTGAACACTGCCCAGTGACCCTTGGGTTAGAGAGAGGGAAATCAGCCAGCGTTCCTGCTCTGGATCACAGCCCAGTGATCCCTGGTTTTGAGAGAGAGGAAATCAGCCAGGGTTCCTGTTCCTGATCACTGCCCAGTGACCCCTGGGTTAGAGAGAGAGGGGGAAATCAGCCAGGGTCCCTGCTCCTGATCACTTCCCAGTGACCCCTGGGTTAGAGAGAGGGGAAATCAGCCAGGTTGCTGCTCCTGATCACTTCCCAGTGGCCCCTGGGTTAGAGAGAGGGGAATCAGCCCTGCTTCCTGCTCCTGATCACTGACCAGTGACCCCTGAGATAGAGAGAGGGAAATCAGCCAGGGTTTCTGCTCCTGATCACTGCCCAGTTACCCCTGGGTTCAAGAGAGGGAAATCAGCCAGGGTTCCTGCTCCTGATCACTGCCCAGTGACCCTTGGGTTAGAGAGAGGGAAATCAGCCAGGGTACCTGCTCTGGATCACTGCCCAGTGACCTCTGGGTTAGAGAGAGGGGGGAAATCAGTCAGGGTTCCTACTCCTGATCACTGCCTAGCGACCTGTGGGTTAGAGAGAGGGGGGAAATCAGCCAGGGTTCCTACTCCTGATCACTGCCCAGTGACCCCTGGGTTCGAGAGAGGGGAAATCAGCCAGTGTTCGTGCTCCTGATCACTGCCCAGTGACCCCTGGGTTAGAGAGAGAGGGAAATCAGCCCTGGTTCCTGCTCCTGATCACTGCCCAGTGATCCCTGGGATAGAGAGAGGGAAATCAGCCAGGGTTACTGCTCCTGATCACTGCCCAGTGACCCTTGGGTTAGAGAGAGGGAAATCAGCCAGTGTTCCTGCTCTGGATCACTGCCCAGTGACCCCTGGGTTAGAGAGAGAGGGGAAATCAGCCAGGGTTCCTACTCCTGATCACTTCCCAGTGACCCCTGGGTTAGAGAGAGGGGAAATCAGCCAGGGTTCCTACTCCTGATCACTGCCTAGCGACCCGTGGGTTAGAGAGAGGGGAAATCAGTCAGGGTTCCTGCTCCTGATCTCTGCCCAGTGACCCCTGGGTTAGAGAGAGAGGGGAAATCAAGAAGGGTTCCTGCTCCTGATCACTGCCCAGTGACTCCTGGGTTAGAGAGAGGGAAATCAGCCCTGGTTCCTGCTCTGGATCACTGCCCAGTGACCTCTGGGTTAGAGAGAGAGGGGAAAATCAGCCAGGGTTCCTGCTCCTGATCACTGCCCAGTGACCACTGGGTTAGAGAGAGAGGGGAAATCAGCCAGGATTCCTGCTCCTGATCACTGCCCAGTGACCCCTGGGTTAGAGAGAGGGGAAATCAGCCAGGATTCCTGCTCCTGATCACTGCCCAGTGAACCCTGGGTTAGAGGGGCGGGGCAATCAGCCAGGGTTCCTGCTCCTGATCACTCCCCAGTGACCCCTGGGATAGAGAGAGAGGGGAAATCAGCCAGGGTTCCTGCTCCTGATCACTCCCCAGTGACCCCTGGGATAGAGAGAGAGGGGAAATCAGCCAGGGTTCCTGCTCCTGATCACTGCCCTGTGACCCCTAGGTTCGAGAGAGGGGAAATCAGCCAGGATTCCTGCACCTGATCACTGCCCAGTGACCCCTGGGTTAGAGAGAGGGAAATCAGCCAGGGTTCCTGCTCCTGATCACTGCCCAGTGACCCCTGGGATCGAGAGAGGTAAATCAGCCAGGGATTCTGTTCCTGGTCACTGCCCAGTGACCCCCTGTGTTAGAGAGAGAGGGGAAATCAGCCAGTGTTCCTGCTCCTGATCACTTCCCAGTAACCACTGGGTTAGAGAGAGAGGGGGGAAATCAGCCAGTGTTCCTGCTCCTGATCACTTCCCAGTGACACCTGGGTTAGAGAGACAGAGGGAAATCAGCCAGGGTTCCTGCTCCTGATCACTGCCCAGTGACCTCTGGGTTAGAGAGAGAGGGGGAAATCAGCCAGGTTCCTGCTCCTGATCACTTTCCAGTGACCCCTGGGTTTGAGAGAGAGGGGGAAATCAGCCAGGTTCCTGCTCCTGATCACTGTCCAGTGAACGTTTGGTTGGAGAGAGAGGGGATATCAGCCAGGGTTTCTGCTCCTGATCACTGCCCAGTGACCCCTGGGTTAGAGAGAGGGAAATCAGCCAGGGTTCCTGCTCCTGATCACTGCCCAGTGACCACTGGGTTAGAGAAAGAGGGGAAATCAGCCAGGGTTCCTGCTCCTGATCACTTCCCATTGACCCCTGGGTTAGAGAGAGAGGGGGAAATCAGCCAGGGTTCCTGCTCCTGATCACTGCCGAGTGACCGCGAGGTTAGAGAGAGAGGGGAAATCAGCCAGGGTTCCTGCTCCTGATCACTGCCCAGTGATCCCTGGGTGAGAGAGAGGGGAAATCAAGAAGGGTTCCTGCTCCTAATCACTGCCCATTGACCTCTGGGTCAGAGAGAGGGAAATCAGCACGGAATCCTGCTCCTGATCACTGCCCAGTGACCTCTGGGTTAGAGAGAGGGAAATCAGCCAGGGTTCCTGCTCCTGATCAGTGCCCAGTGACCCCTGGGATAGAGAGAGGTAAATCAGCCAGGGATTCTGTTCCTGGTCTATGCCCAGTGACCCCCTGGGTTAGAGAGAGAGGGGAAATCAGCCAGTGTTCCTGCTCCTGATCACTTCCCAGTGACACCTGGGTTCGAGAGAGAGAGGGAAATCAGCCAGGGTTCCTGCTCCTGATCACTGCCCAGTGACCCCTGGGTTAGAGAGAGAGGGGGAAATCAGCCAGGTTCCTGCTCCTGATCACTTTCCAGTGACCCCTGGGTTAGAGAGAGAGGGGAAATCTGCCAGGTTCCTGCTCCTGATCACTGTCCAGTGACCCCTGGGTTAGAGAGAGAGGGGGAAATCAGCTAGGGTTCCTGCTCCTGATCACTGCCCAGTGACCACTGGGTTAGAGAGAGGGAAATCAGCCAGGGTTCCTGCTCCTGATCACTGCCCAGTGACCACTGGGTTAGAGAAAGAGGGGAAATAAGCCAGGGTTCCTGCTCCTGATCACTTCCCATTGACCCCTGGGTTAGAGAGAGAGGGGGAAATCAGCCAGGGTTCCTGCTCCTGATCACTGCCGAGTGACCGCGAGGTTAGAGAGAGAGGGGAAATCAGCCAGGGTTCCTGCTCCTGATCACTGCCCAGTGATCCCTGGGTGAGAGAGAGGGGAAATCAAGAAGGGTTCCTGCTCCTAATCACTGCCCAGTGACCTCTGGGTCAGAGAGAGGGAAATCAGCCAGGGTTCCTGCTCCTGATCACTTCCCAGTGACCTCTGGGTCAGAGAGGGGAAATCAGCCAGGGTTCCTGCTCCTGATCACTTCCCAGTGACCCCTGGGTTAGAGAGGGGAAATCAGCCAGTGTTCCAGCTCCTAATCACTGCCCAGTGACCTCTGGGTTAGAGAGAGGGAAATCAACCAGGGTTCCTGCTCCTGATCACTGCCCAGTGACCCCTGGGATAGAGAGAGGGAAATCAGCCAGGGTTTTTGCTCCTGAACACTGCCCAGTGACCCTTGGGTTAGAGAGAGGGAAATCAGCCAGCGTTCCTGCTCTGGATCACAGCCCAGTGATCCCTGGTTTTGAGAGAGAGGAAATCAGCCAGGGTTCCTGTTCCTGATCACTGCCCAGTGACCCCTGGGTTAGAGAGAGAGGGGGAAATCAGCCAGGGTCCCTGCTCCTGATCACTTCCCAGTGACCCCTGGGTTAGAGAGAGGGGAAATCAGCCAGGTTGCTGCTCCTGATCACTTCCCAGTGGCCCCTGGGTTAGAGAGAGGGGAATCAGCCCTGCTTCCTGCTCCTGATCACTGACCAGTGACCCCTGAGATAGAGAGAGGGAAATCAGCCAGGGTTTCTGCTCCTGATCACTGCCCAGTTACCCCTGGATTCAAGAGAGGGAAATCAGCCAGGGTTCCTGCTCCTGATCACTGCCCAGTGACCCTTGGGTTAGAGAGAGGGAAATCAGCCAGGGTACCTGCTCTGGATCACTGCCCAGTGACCCCTGGGTTAGAGAGAGGGGGGAAATCAGTCAGGGTTCCTACTCCTGATCACTGCCTAGCGACCTGTGGGTTAGAGAGAGGGGGGAAATCAGCCAGGGTTCCTACTCCTGATCACTGCCCAGTGACCCCTGGGTTCGAGAGAGGGGAAATCAGCCAGTGTTCGTGCTCCTGATCACTGCCCAGTGACCCCTGGGTTAGAGAGAGAGGGGAAATCAAGAAGTGTTCCTGCTCCTAATCACTGCCCAGTGACCCCTGGGTTGGAGAGAGAGGGAAATCAGCCCTGGTTCCTGCTCCTGATCACTGCCCAGTGACCCCTGGGATAGAGAGAGAGGAAATCAGCCAGGGTTCCTGCTCCTGATCACTGCCCAGTGACCCTTGGGTTAGAGAGAGGGAAATCAGCCAGTGTTCCTGCTCTGGATCACTGCCCAGTGACCCCTGGGTTAGAGAGAGAGGGGAAATCAGCCAGGGTTCCTACTCCTGATCACTTCCCAGTGACCCCTGGGTTAGAGAGAGGGGAAATCAGCCAGGGTTCCTACTCCTGATCACTGCCTAGCGACCCGTGGGTTAGAGAGAGGGGAAATCAGTCAGGGTTCCTGCTCCTGATCTCTGCCCAGTGACCCCTGGGTTAGAGAGAGAGGGGAAATCAAGAAGGGTTCCTGCTCCTGATCACTGCCCAGTGACTCCTGGGTTAGAGAGAGGGAAATCAGCCCTGGTTCCTGCTCTGGATCACTGCCCAGTGACCTCTGGGTTAGAGAGAGAGGGGAAAATCAGCCAGGGTTCCTGCTCCTGATCACTGCCCAGTGACCACTTGGTTAGAGAGAGAGGGGAAATCAGCCAGGATTCCTGCTCCTGATCACTGCCCAGTGACCCCTGGGTTAGAGAGAGGGGAAATCAGCCAGGATTCCTGCTCCTGATCACTGCCCAGTGAACCCTGGGTTAGAGAGAGGGGAAATCAGCCAGGGTTCCTGCTCCTGATCACTCCCCAGTGACCCCTGGGATAGAGAGAGAGGGGAAATCAGCCAGGGTTCCTGCTCCTGATCACTGCCCTGTGACCCCTAGGTTCGAGAGAGGGGAAATCAGCCAGGATTCCTGCACCTGATCACTGCCCAGTGACCCCTGGGTTAGAGAGAGGGAAATCAGCCAGGGTTCCTGCTCCTGATCACTGCCCAGTGACCCCTGGGATCGAGAGAGGTAAATCAGCCAGGGATTCTGTTCCTGGTCACTGCCCAGTGACCCCCTGTGTTAGAGAGAGAGGGGAAATCAGCCAGTGTTCCTGCTCCTGATCACTTCCCAGTAACCACTGGGTTAGAGAGAGAGGGGGGAAATCAGCCAGTGTTCCTGCTCCTGATCACTTCCCAGTGACACCTGGGTTAGAGAGACAGAGGGAAATCAGCCAGGGTTCCTGCTCCTGATCACTGCCCAGTGACCTCTGGGTTAGAGAGAGAGGGGGAAATCAGCCAGGTTCCTGCTCCTGATCACTTTCCAGTGACCCCTGGGTTAGAGAGAGAGGGGGAAATCAGCCAGGTTCCTGCTCCTGATCACTGTCCAGTGAACGTTTGGTTGGAGAGAGAGGGGATATCAGCCAGGGTTTCTGCTCCTGATCACTGCCCAGTGACCCCTGGGTTAGAGAGAGGGAAATCAGCCAGGGTTCCTGCTCCTGATCACTGCCCAGTGACCACTGGGTTAGAGAAAGAGGGGAAATCAGCCAGGGTTCCTGCTCCTGATCACTTCCCATTGACCCCTGGGTTAGAGAGAGAGGGGGAAATCAGCCAGGGTTCCTGCTCCTGATCACTGCCGAGTGACCGCGAGGTTAGAGAGAGAGGGGAAATCAGCCAGGGTTCCTGCTCCTGATCACTGCCCAGTGATCCCTGGGTGAGAGAGAGGGGAAATCAAGAAGGGTTCCTGCTCCTAATCACTGCCCATTGACCTCTGGGTCAGAGAGAGGGAAATCAGCACGGAATCCTGCTCCTGATCACTGCCCAGTGACCTCTGGGTTAGAGAGAGGGAAATCAGCCAGGGTTCCTGCTCCTGATCAGTGCCCAGTGACCTCTGGGTTAGAGAGAGGGGAAATCAGCCAGCGTTCCTGCTCTGGATCACAGCCCAGTGATCCCTGGTTTTGAGAGAGAGGAAATCAGCCAGGGTTCCTGCTCCTAATCAGTGCACAGTGACCTCTGGGTTAGAGAGAGGGAAATCAGCCAGGGTTTCTGCTCCTGATCACTGCCCAGTTACCCCTGGGTTCAAGAGAGGGAAATCAGCCAGGGTTCCTGCTCCTGATCACTGCCCAGTGACCCTTGGGTTAGAGAGAGGGAAATCAGCCAGGGTTCCTGCACCTGATCACTGCCCAGTGACCCCTGGGTTAGAAAGAGGGGAAATCAGTCAGGGTTCCTGCTCCTGATCACTGCCCAGTGACCCCTGGGTTAGAGAGAGTGGGGAAATCAGCCAGGGTTCCTGCTCCTGATCACTGCCCAGTGACCCCTGGGTTAGAGAGAGGGGAAATCAGCCAGGGTTCCTGCTCCTGATCACTGCCCAGTGACCCCTGGGTTAGAGAGAGGGGAAATCAGCCAGGGTTCCTGCTCCTGATCACTGCCCAGTGACCCCTGGGTTAGAGAGAGGGGAAATCAGCCAGGGTTCCTGCTCCTGATCACTGCCCAGTGACCCCTGGGTTAGAGAGAGTGGGGAAATCAGCCAGGGTTCCTGCTCCTGATCACTGCCCAGTGACCCCTGGGTTAGAGAGAGGGGAAATCAGCCAGGGTTCCTGCTCCTGATCACTGCCCAGTGACCCCTGGGTTAGAGAGAGGGGAAATCAGCCAGTGTTCGTGCTCCTGATCACTGCCCAGTGACCCCTGGGTTAGAGAGAGAGGGGAAATCAAGAAGTGTTCCTGCTCCTAATCACTGCCCAGTGACCCCTGGGTTAGAGAGAGAGGGGGAAATCAGCCAGGTTCCTGCTCCTGATCACTGCCCAGTGACCCCTGGGTTAGAGAGAGGGAAATCAGCCCTGGTTCCTGCTCTGGATCACTGCCCAGTGACCTCTGGGTTAGAGAGAGAGGGGAAAATCAGCCAGGGTTCCTGCTCCTGATCACTGCCCAGTGATCCCTGGGTTAGAGAGAGGGAAATCAGCCCTGGTTCCTGCTCTGGATCACTGCCCAGTGACCTCTGGGTTAGAGAGAGAGGGGAAAATCAGCCAGGATTCCTGCTCCTGATCACTGCCCAGTGATCCCTGGGTTAGAGAGAGGGGAAATCAGTCAGGATTCCTGCTCCTGATCACTGCCCAGTGAACCCTGGGTTAGAGGGGCGGGGGAATCAGCTAGGGTTCCTGCTCCTGATCACTGCCCTGTGACCCCTAGGTTCGAGAGAAGGGAAATCAGCCAGGGTTCCTGCTCCTGATCACTGCCCAGTGACCCCTGGGTTAGAGAGTGGGAAATCAGCCAGGGTTCCTGCTCCTGATCACTGCCCAGTGACCCCTGGGATAGAGAGAGGTAAATCAGCCAGGGTTTCTGCTCCTGATCACTGCCCAGTGACCCCTGGGTTAGAGAGAGAGGGAAATCAGCCAGGGTTCCTGCTCCTGGTCACTGCCCAGTGACCTCTGGGTTAGAGAGAGAGGGGAAATCAGCCAGTGTTCCTGCTCCTGATCACTTCCCAATAATCACTGGGTTAGAGAGAGAGGGGGGCAATCAGCCAGTGTTCCTGCTCCTGATCACTTCCCAGTGACCTCTGGGTTAGAGAGAGAGGGGGAAATCAGCCAGGTTCCTGCTCCTGATCACTTTCCAGTGACCCCTGGGTTAGAGAGAGAGGGGGAAATCAGCCAGGTTCCTGCTCCTGATCACTGTCCAGTGAACGCTTGGTTGGAGAGAGAGGGGAAATCAGCCAGTGTTTCTGCTCCTGATCACTGCCCAGTGACCCCTGGGTTAGAGAGAGGGAAATCAGCCAGGGTTCCTGCTCCTGATCACTGCCCAGTGACCACTGGGTTAGAGACAGAGGGGAAATCAGCCAGGGTTCCTGCTCCTGATCACTGCCCAGTGATCCCTGGTTGAGAGAGAGAGGAAATCAGCCAGTGTTCCTGCTCCTGATCACTTCCCAGTGACCCCTGGGTTAGAGAGAGAGGGGGAAATCAGCCAGGGTTCCTGCTCCTGATCACTGCCCAGTGGCCACTGGGTTAGAGAGAGAGGGGAAATCAGCCAGGATTCCTGCTCCTGATCACTGCCCAGTGACCCCTGGGTTAGAGAGAGGGAAAATCAGCCAGGTTTCCTGCTCTTGATCACTGCCCAGTGACCACTGGGTTAGAGAGAGAGGGGAAATCATTCAGTGTTCCTGCTCCTGATCACTGCCCAGTGACCCCTGGGTTAGAGAGAGGGAAAATCAGCCAGGGTTCCTGCTCTTGATCACTGCCCAGTGACCCCTGGGTTAGAGAGAGAGGGGAAATCAGCCAGGGTTCATGCTCCTGATCACTGCCCAGTGACCCCTGGTTTAGATGGAGGGAAATCAGCCAGAGTTCCTGCTCCTGATCACTGCCCAGTGACCTCTGGGTAAGTGAGAGGGAAATAAGCCAGGGTTCCTGCTCCTGATCACTGCCCAGTGACCCCTGGGATAGAGAGAGGGAAATCAGCCAGGGTTCCTGCTCCTGATCACTGCCCAGTGATCACTGGGTGAGAGAGAATGGAAATCAGCCAGGGTTCCTGCTCCGGATCACTGCCCAGTGACCCCTGGTGATAGAGAATTCAAACAGGCTGCATTTGGACAGGTTGTGAAAATTCACAGACAACAAGTCAGAGATGCTACGTGAGTGGTAGCATGTTGCATTAAGCCATCAATCAACTTGACATTTCCGGAGCTTGGGTAGTGAGCCAATAAGGTCAAAGAAGGCGAGTTCTTTTCTGTAAATTGATCCAGGTATAAAATACAGCCATTTTGACCATGTGTCTCAGTAAGAACAAAGACCTGGCTTGAAGCCAAGAAGTTTGTTGATCTCTGCCAAGATTAAAAAGTTAAAACTACCATCGGAGTTCGTATTTCATTGGAAATTAAGAGACCTAACAATTTTGTCGCTGCGAGCAGGGTCGCTGAGGAAAGAAACTGAATTTTGGACATCGGACCTACATATTGAGGTAAGGGCTCCTCTTTTTTAAAAAAAAGTCCTCGGTCAAAAGTCTAAATTCGCCTCTCCTTCTACGCGATTCCGAAAGCCTCCGGTTTGCGAACCCTTCGGTTGGTAGTCGGCTCGAGGTTCCATAGACGTCTAAATTTCGGCGGTGTGTTAGTTAATTAATCACCGACCTACTGATCGGCTGAAAGTCTACGACTCGAGACCCCAGTAAAGAAATGGCAGCAGGAGATAAGAGCAAAGAATTGCCTACAACTGTTAAAGGTGGGCAGGCACCACCTGAAGTTTCGCTAGATTTAATTCTCGAACAGTTGAAAGAATACAAAGAGCAACAATTCAACTTATCTAAAACCTGTATTAAGATCGAACAAAAGTACGGAACCTCCAAAGGACAATGGTCCTTGGACGAGATTAAAAGGGTCTGGGGAAAAACGACCCGTATGAAAAATAAAGAGCGAACTAGATGGTCCCTAGCGGTTATGGGCCAGATCTGAAAGCGGAATGAAATTATAATGCGTTCCCAACATGATCGAGAACTGACCAGTACAAAGGATCAATTGCAAGCAGTTTGTGTGCAGCTGCGACAGAAAAAACTTGAACTTGAAAAGCTGGAAGCGGAAGTTAAAGATCTTAAAGGTGAAATTAAAGAATGGAAAAAATCATTAGGTCAAGAGACAGTAATAGGAAAAGGAAAATGTATTGATCAATTCCCAGGGTACCCATGTTTGGATAAATTAAAAGCACAAACCCGAAGACACGACCGAGGAATAGATACGGTTTCTGAATCCTCCGACAATACAGTGTCGGAGGATGATGAAGAATTAGGGGTGCGCTTTGCCCCGTTTAAATAAAGACGAGTTGTAGTCAAATCAGAAGAGACTGCGGATGTGGGCGGAACCAAAAAAACAAAGAGAAGGGTGTATGCAGAATACTTAGTTCATGATCCGGCAGACCCAGAGAAAATTGATAAATGGTCCAAGGAATTGCCCAATCCAAAGAAAGGGGGAGTAAAAACGTGGGACCAATTGGACCGCTGAAGAAATATATATCAACTTCACCCCTGGGACGGAGTGCAATTTTTGACCATAATGGTGCCAAAAACACGGAAGAAAATTGCACGACAAGGAAGATGAAGCTTTGGGGCAGAATGAGCAAGAATTAGACGCAGGATGGGAGGCGATTAAACACTGGCTGCAAGCCTTCAGTCCAGCTAAGACAGACTGGGGAAAAATTGCAGCCTGCCAACAGAAAGGAACAGAGGAGGTCCTGGAGTAAGACGAGCGGTTTAGATGCACGTGGCTAGAACATTCGGGTATGAATAATACGGATGAGGAAATGGATGAACAAGTGTTTGGACCCCTGAAAGCAGCTTTCGTGGCAGGTCTAAAGCCAGAACTGTCCAAAAATGCTTAAGGTAGTGTTACCGGACTGGGAAGGTAGAGGAGCTACCTTTGCAACATTGGTGGATCGATGTAACCAATTAGATCGGGATATTGGAGCTAAAGTCCCAGCTGTACAGGCTATGGGATGGAAATCCCAGGATTCCGATAAACAGTCATTCGGAAAATTACCCGGAAAAGATTGTGGGAAAGAAGGTCACTGGGCCAAGACGTGCAGGGCAAAACAGCAAGGTCGTGGCTGGGGAAGAGGACGCAGCCAGGGATACAATTCAGCCAACAAGCCAGGCTTGTCACAAGATACCAACCTCATAGAAGCATTTAAGCGACTGACAAAACAACAACAGAAGGAGTTACTTGGGATAGCAAAAAACGATTAAAGCCCACCCTGGCCCCCCTCCTCGCACTAATACAACAAAGGGGAGATGGGCTATATATAACTGTGAGGGTGGGCGATAAGGATGTGGACTGTCTTTTAGACACAGGGGCAGAATTAACATGCTTACCCCTACAATATGGAGACTTTTTGCCGTTGGATGGTAGGGCACGTACAGCCTGTGGAGTTGGGGGCCATAAAATGGAAATTAAAAGGACAACACCGGTACTTATAGGGCTGGGTCCACATGAACTAACCACGCCGGTCTGGATAGGCCCAGTAGATCCACCCCTTTTGGGAATTGACGTCCTAATCCAAGTAGATTCATCGTTGCATTTCGAGGATGGTCAGGTGACATGGTCAATTAGAACTTTGAAGAAAGAAGAATTGAAGGAACACGCGATATGGGCTAAAGATAAGAACGATTGTGGCCTACTCCAGATGGAGCCTGCGTCATTTACCGGGACCAAGCCTCCATGCATTAAACAGTATCCCATCAGTCCAACTGCCATCGCGGGAATCTTACCGGTTATTCAGCAATTGGAGAAACAAGGGGTGCTTATTAAAACGCATAGCTCCTCCAATAGCCCCGTGTGGCCAGTACAGAAATCTAATGAGACTTGGCGTTTGACTGTCGATTATAGGAAAGCTAACCAGTGTATTGATCAAAAAGCTCCTTTGGTCGCAGATCCCTCCACCATTTTTAATGCCCTCAAACCGGAACATAAATATTTCTCGGTTATAGATATGGCCAACGGATTTTGGTCGGTGCCTCTGGCACCGGAGGTTCGACAGTGGTTTGCTTTCATGGTCCAAGGACAACAGTATACTTGGACCCGGTTACCGCAGGGTTTCCACAACAGCCCTACGGTATTCCACATGGCTTTACAAAGCCATTTGCGAGAATTACCTCCCCTGTCATCCACAGTCATCCAATATGTAGACGATATCCTGCTAGCTTCAAACACGGAAGACCAGCATGAACAAGATTTACGAGCTTTGCTGGATCACCTTCGGCTGAAAGGACATAAAGCCAGCATCGACAGAGCACAAATATCCCAAGAAGAGGTTGTATACCTGGGACAAAAGATTTCACAAGGAAAGAGAGAACTTACCCAGGATAGAACTGCAGCCATTCGAGCTGCTAAAAAACCCACCACTATTCAGGAACTAAGGTCTTTTTTGGGATTGTGTAACTTTAACAGAAATTGGATTGACTCCTTCACACAGCTTGCTCAACCATTGAATGATATTTTAAAGAGGAAACGTGCCTCTAAAGAAGCCATCACCCTCACTAAGGAACAGCAAGAGGCCTTCCTGAGTTTGAAAAAGGCTTTGTGTTCGGCACCGGCTCTGGGAATCCCCGACAGTGGTAAGCCATTTACCCTGTTTGTCCATGAGAAAGAAGGATATATGACAGCTATACTGACACAAGAACATGGGGATCGGCAAAGACCTATTGGCTATTATTCGGCAAAACTGGATGCGGTAGCCCTCGGATGGGGAAGTTGCCCAAGGGCCATGGAAGCTAAATGTCGAGCTGTAATGATCACTGCGGGTCTAGTCCTCGACCAAAAGCTGATTGTCAAGTGTCCCCACACTGTACACACTTTGCTGTCTATGAATAGAATGTCTCAGGTGACGGCAGCAAGATGGACCCGCTGGACAGCAGTTTTGGAAGCTCCTAATCTCCATATCGTCCGGGCCAGCCCGGTTAATCCCGCAACTATGCTCCCGATGTCAGAATCGAGGGAGCAAGAGGGGGGAGAATGTGAAGAGCATGACTGCGTGGAGATTTTAAAAGAAACTGAAGAAGCAGCCTTAGCAGCAGAGGAGCCTCTGCACAACCCAGACCTCATCCTGTTTACAGATGGTTCCTCCTTTGTGGACAATGGTCCCAGAAAAGCAGGATGGGCAGTTACAACCTTATATGAGGTAGTGGCAAAAGGATGTTTACCCTCAGGAACGTCAGCACAACAGGCCAAGTTACGGGCCCTGTCAGAAGCATGTCGAATAGCAGAAGGACAGACAGCTAATGTCTACACAGATTCGCGTTATGCTTTTGGAGTCGCTCACGACTTTGGTATGTTATGGCGGCAAAGAGGATTCCTCACTGCTGCTGGTATACCTATCCTAAATGGAAAAGAAGTCTGAGACTTACTGGAGGCCATACAATTACCTCAGGAAGTGTCCATCCTGAAGTGTAAGGCCCATACCAAGGACAATACCACAGAAGCTCAGGGAAATGCCCTAGCCGACCAGGCAGCTAAAGATGCCGCCTCACAGGGCGTTCCCCCAGAAGAACCAACACAGATGTGCAGATTGAAAGCACTCAGGACTCTGACACGAGACCTACAAACAATGCAAGGCGAGTGTTCCCGAGAGGAAAAATGGTCAAGGATTGCGGCAGGAATTAAGCTATGTGAAGATGGTGTCTGGAGACAAAGAGTTACCGACAAGCCAGTCGCGCCACAAGCGCTTATGGCTTTTTTAGCCCAACAGATCCACTCGTGGGGACACTTGGCCTCACAACAGATGACGGCACGGTTCCAGAAAAGCTGGTGGGGTCGGGGATTTAAAAAACATGTCCAGCTGGTAACAGACCGTTGTGTGGTCTGCCAGAAAAATTATTCTGGGCCCATCACAGTAATGCCCCAACTGAGGCCCCCTGTCCCTGTCGGACCATTCCAGCATCTGCAGGTTGATTATATATCTCTTCCTTCATGCCAAGGATACACTAACATTCGTGTCATGGTCGACAGATTCTCTAGATGGGTAGAAGCTGTCCCAACTAAAAGAGCCACAGCCAATCACACAGCAAAGGTCTTGTGTAAGGATTACATTCCCCGATGGGGAGTCCCGAGTAGCATTGACTCAGATCAGGGAACACACTTCACAGGTGCTGTCTGCCAAGAAGTCTGTAGGTTACTGAACATTACGTGGGATTTACACTGTCCTTATCATCCATAATCATCAGGACAAGTAGAGCGAATGAATCGAACTCTGAAACAACGGCTTGCCAAATATCACCAAGAAGGAACACCATGGCCCCAGGCACTACCAATAGTGCTATGTAGCATTAGGGCAACCCCGAACAGAACTACAGGTCTAAGCCCATTTGAAATTATAACAGGAAGACCCATGTCGCTGCCAGGAACTATCGATTTACGGAAAGCTGATGTTCACTTAATGAGTGACACTTTGTTATCATACTGTCAGAACTTAACCAATGCTATTAGTTCTGTTTCCCGACAGGTATCGGCAGCTTGGGGTAATCCACCCGAAGGAGGACACGACATCATCCCGGGAGTCTGGGTCTATGTGAAAAAGTTGCATAAAGAACCTTTGGGTGCCAAGTGGGAGGGACCTTATCAAGTGTTATTGACCACCCAGGCAGTTGTTAAAGTCCAAGGAAAGAAAGCCTGGATCCACGCATCACACGTTAAATGAGCACCCGTAACTGAAGCTGAAATCTAATAAGGACAATTACTTTTTGCCAAAATGTATAAATTTACTGTAGTATTGATTGTAGGTATTCTAGGCATAGGCCTACTTCTTACTAGCTGACCTTCTGCACCAAAGGGAAATAGTAGGGTAGCAAGGGAATTACATGTAAATACCTTTTTATATATGTCATACATTTATGCCAAACAAGGTAAAAGTTCTAGTTGTTGGGTGTGTGCGCATATTCCTATTCACTCAAAGGGAGGGATTCCCTTGAGGCCAGTTCCCTTGAATATCTCGGAAATGGCTGAGTGGATAATTAATCAAAACAAAACAGGCAATGCGTTTCAGGATACGGAAAACTGGGCACGTAAATGGAAGTCAGCAGGTTGCAATCTGACTACCTTTGAAGGGGGATACCAACCGTGGTACAATAATTCCAAATGGCCCCCATTTTTTGTTATCACTAATACAACGGGAATAGGAAGACAATGGGAATCGGTCTGTCTGATTAGAAACATCAAAGGAGGCCAAAATATGGGGTATAGTAACTGCTCCCGGAATTATAATATAATCAAGCCACGGAACCGTCCAAACTGGGCCGATGTGGGAATTTTTAACGTAACGGGGATTCTGAATAAAACAGATGGAAAAGCCTGGACAGGCCCCGGAGTGTTGCTGAGAAAGAAACAGCTAACATTCATTGCATATAATGGCACCTATTGGGTGTGTGGCCACAAGGCCTACCCTTGGCTGCCCCAGAATTGGACGGGATCCTGCTATTTAGCCTACATTGTGCCTTATATGTATCATATAAAGTCACTGTCGGAACATTTACACCGGCCTAAGAGAGCTATCAAAGAAACAGAGAGGTTCTTTGCTATTCTGATCCCCAGGTATGGGACCACCAGACTGGCAAGGGAATCCATTAACATGGCATCCGTTGTGGAACGGGTAGCCAATGATACCTCAGAGGCCCTAGTTAAAATCAATGCAGAAATGGTAGCAATCCACACAGTAGCCCTACAGAATAGACTGGCCCTTGACCACATCCTGGCTAAAAAGGGAGGTACTTGCGCCCTACTCGGAACTGAGTGTTGCACGTATATCCCAGATAGCTCCGAAGAAATGACCCACTTAGCGGAGCATATCCAAAAGGAGGTAGAAAAACTTAAGCAACCCCCATCATTCACTTTGTGGAGCGGAGCCACTGAATGGCTCGGTTCAATAGGAACTTCATTGGTGGAAGGTTTAATTCTATTTGTTGTAATTGTTTTACTTTTATATTGTTTGTTTATGTTGATTAAATGTTGTTGCGACCAGGCGACTGTAGCTGCTGTCCCACAGGTGAGACACCTTGCAGGTCCCAGCAGACCGTCTGTACGTGGCACAGGGGTATATTATGCTTAAGGGAAGGTTGTTTACTGGTTGAATTAAGATATTGATTTGGATTAAATTGGAATAAGGTTAATTAACTTATTAAAACCAGACTTCCATTGTGGCCATGATGGAACTCGGGTTGGTGTAAATTTGTGTGGAAGCTACAAGTCCGGACATGTGGCGAAACACATCAACAAATTTTGGAAGGAAACTCTATTAACATGTATGAAATTATTTTGTGGAATGTTGAACCAGTGATACCTGAAGTTTTATGATTCAGTTTGTGAAAGAATCAAAGGGGGGATTGATAGATAATTCAAACAGGCTGCATTTGGACAGGTTGTGAAAATTTACAGACAACAAGTCAGAGATGCTACGTGAGTGGTAGCATGTTGCATTAAGCCATCAATCAACTTGACATTTTCGGACCTTGGGTAGTGAGCCAATAAGGTCAAAGAAGGCGAGTTCTTTTCTGTAAATTGATCCAGGTATAAAATACAGCCATTTTGACCATGTGTCTCAGTAAGAACAAAGACCTGGCTTGAAGCCAAGAAATTTGTTGCTCTCTGCCAAGATTAAAAAGTTAAAACTACCATCGGAGTTCGTATTTCATTGGAAATTAAGAGATCTAACACCTGGGTTAGAGAGAGAGGGGGAAATCATCCTGGGTTCCTGCTCCTGATCACTGCCCAGTGACCCCTGGGATAGAGAGAGGGGGAGATCAGCCAATGTTTCTGCTCCTGATCACTGCCCAGTGATCCCTGGGTTAGAGAGAGAGGGGGAAATCAGCCAGGGTTCCTGCTCCTGATCACTTCCCAGTGACCCCTGCGTTGGAGAGGGGGGAAATCAGCCAGGATTCCTGCTCCTGATCAGTGCCGAGTGACCGCGAGGTTAGAGAGAGAGGGGAAATCAGCCAGGGTTCCTGCTCCTGATCACTGCCCAGTGACCTCTGGGTAAGAGAGAGGGAAATCAGCCAGGGTTCCTGCTCCTGATCACTGCCCAGTGACTCCTGGGATAGAGAGAGGGAAATCAGACAGGGTTCCTGCTCTTGATCACTTCCCAGTGGCCCCTGGGTTAGAGAGAGGGAAAATCAGCAAGAGTTCCTGCTCCTGATCACTGCCCAGTGACCCCTGGATGAGAGAGAGGGGAAATCAGCCAGGGTTCCTGCTCCTGATCACTGCCCAGTGACCTCTGGGTGAAAGAGAGGAAAATCAGCCAGGGTTCCTGCTCCTGATCACTGCCCAGTGAACCCTGGGATAGGGAGATGGAAATCAGCCTGGGTTTTTGCTCCTGATCACTGCCCAGTGACCCCTGGGTTAGAGAGAGGGAAATCAGCCAGGGTTCCTGCTCTTGATCACTGCCCAGTGCCTCCTGGGTTAGAGAGAGAGGGGGAAATCAGCCAGGGTTCCTGCTCCTGATCACTTCCCAGTGACCCCTGGGTTAGAGAGAGAGGGGGAAATCAGCCAGGGTTCCTGCTCCTGATCACTTCCCAGTGACCCCTGGGTTAGAAAGAGGGGGGAAATCAGCCAGGGTTTCTACTCCTGATCACTTCCCAGTGATCCCTGGGTTAGAGAGAGAGGGGAAATCAACCAGGCTACTGCTGCTGATCACTGCCCAGTGACCCCTGGGTTTGAGAGAGAGGGGAAATCAGCAAGGGTTCCTGCTCCTGATCACTGCCCAGTGACCCCTGGGTTAGAGAGAGGGGTAATCAGCCAGGGTTCCTGCTCCCGATCACTGCCCAGTGACCCCTGGGTTAGAAACATCGAAACATAGAAAATAGTTGGAGTAGGCCTTTCGGCCCTTCTAGCCTGCACCTCCATTCAATGAGTTCATGGCTGAACATGCATCTTCAGTCCCCCATTCCTGCTTTCGCGCCATACCCCTTGATCCCCCTAGTAGGACTTCATCGAACTATTTTTTGAATATATTTAGTGAATTGGCCTCAACAACTTTCTGGGGTAGAGAATTCCACAGGTTCACCACTCTCTGGGTGAAGAAGTTTCTCCTCATCTCGGTCCTAGACTGTGACCCCTGGTTCTGGACTTCCCCAACGTTGGGAACATTCTTTCTGCATCTAACCTGTCTGAACCCATCAGAATTTTAAACGTTTCTATGAGGTCTCCTCTCATTCTTCTGAACTCCAGTGAATACAAGCCCAGTTGATCCAGTCTTTCTTGATAGGTCAGTCCCGCCATCACGGTAATCAGTCTGGTGAACCTTCGCTGCACTCCCTCAATAGCAAGAATGTCCTTCCTCAGGTTAGGAGACCAAAACTGTACACAATACTCCAGGTGTGGCCTCACCAAGGCCCTGTACAACTGTAGTAACACCTCCCTGCCCCTGCACTCAAATCCCCTCGCTAAGAAGGCCAACATGCCATTTGCTTTCTTAACCGCCTGCTGTACCTGCATGCCAACCTTCAATGACTGATGTACCATGACACCCAGGTCTCGTTGCACCTCCCCTTTTCCTAATCTGTCACCATTCAGATAATAGTCTGTTTCTCTGTTTTTACCACCAAAGTGGATAACCTCACATTTATCCACATTATACTTCATCCCACTCACCTAACCTATCCAAGTCGCTCTGCAGCCTCATAGCATCCTCCTCGCAGCTCACACTGCCACCCAACTTAGTGTCATCCGCAAATTTGGAGATACTACATTTAATCCCCTCGTCTAAATCATTAATGTACAGTGTAAACAGCTGGGGCCCCAGCACACAACCTTGCGGTACCCCACTAGTCACTGACTGCCATTCTGAGGTTAGAGAGAGGGGAAATCAGCTAGGCTTCCAGCTTCTGATCAACTCCCACTGACCTCTGGGTTCGAGAGGGGGAAATCAGCCATGGTTCCTGTTCCTGATCACTGTCCAGTGACCCCTGGGTTGGAAAGAGATGGGAAATCAGCCAAGGTTCCTGCTCCTGATCACTGCCCAGTGACCCCTGGGTTAGAGAGAGAGGGGGAAATCAGCCAGGGTTCCTGCTCCTGATCACTGCCCAGTGATCACTGGGTTAGAGAGAGAGGGGAAATCAGCCAGGGTTCCTGCTCCTGATCACTGCCCAGTGATCCTTGGGTTAGAGAGAAGGAAATCAGCCCTGGTTCCTGCTCTGGATCACTGCCCAGTGACCTCTGGGTTAGAGAGAGAGGGGTAAATCAGCCAGGGTTCCTGCTCCTGATCACTTCCCAGTGACCGCTGGGTTAGAGAGAGAGGGGTAAATCAGCCAGGGTTCCTGCTCCTGATCACTTCCCAGTGACCGCTGGGTTAGAGAGAGAGGGGGAAATCAGCCAGGTTTCCTGCTCCTGATCACTGCCCAGTGACCACTGGGTTAGAGAGAGAGGGGAAATCAGCCAGGGTTCCTGCTCCTGATCACTGCCCAGTGACCACTGGGTTAGAGAGAGAGGGGAAATCAGCCAGGATTCCTGCTCCTGATCACTGCCCAGTGACCACTGGGTTAGAGAGAGAGGGGGGAAATCAGTCAGTGTTCCTGCTCCTGATCACTGCCCAGTGACCCCTGGGTTAGAGAGAGGGAAAATCAGCCAGGGTTCGTGCTCCTGATCACTGCCCAGTGACCCCTGGTTTAGAGAGAGGGAAATCAGCCAGGGTTCCTGCTCCTGATCAGTGCCGAGTGACCGCGAGGTTAGAGAGAGAGGGGAAATCAGCCAGTGTTCCTGCTCCTGATCACTGACCAGTGACCCCTGGGTTAGAGAGAGAGGGGGAAATCAGCCAGGGTCCCTGCTCCTGATCACTTCCCAGTGACCTCTGGGTTAGAGAGACAGGGGGAAATCAGCCAGTGTTCCTGCTCCTGATCACTGCCCAGTGACCTCTGGGTAAGATAGAGGGAAATCAGCCAGGGTTCCTGCTCCTAATCACTGCCCAGTGATCACTGGGTGAGGGAGAGTGGAAATCAGCCATGGTTCCTGCTCCTGATCACTGTCCAGTGACCACTGGGTTAGAGAGAGAGAGGGGAAATCAGCCAGTGTTCCTGCTCCTGATCACTTCCCATTGACCCCTGGGTTAAAGAGAGGGAAAATCAGCAAGGGTTCCTGCTCCTGATCATTGCTTAGTGGTTTCTGGATTAGAGAGAGGGGAAATCAGCCAGGTTTCCTGCTCCTGATCACTGCCCAGTGACCACTGGGTTAGAGAGAGAGGGGAAATCAGCCAGGGTTCCTGCTCCTGATCACTGCCCAGTGACCACTGGGTTAGAGAGAGAGGGGAAATCAGCCAGGATTCCTGCTCCTGATCACTGCCCAGTGACCACTGGGTTAGAGAGAGAGGGGGGAAATCAGTCAGTGTTCCTGCTCCTGATCACTGCCCAGTGACCCCTGGGTTAGAGAGAGGGAAAATCAGCCAGGGTTCGTGCTCCTGATCACTGCCCAGTGACCCCTGGGTTAGAGAGAGGGAAATCAGCCAGGGTCCCTGCTCCTGATCACTACCCATTGACCCCTGGGTTAGAGAGAGCGGAAATCAGCCAGGGTTCCTGCTCCTGATCACTGCCAAGTGACCCCTGGGTTAGAGAGAGAGGGGGGAAATCAGCCAGTGTTCCTGCTCCTGATCACTTCCCAGTGACCCCTGGGTTAGAGAGAGAGGGGAAAGTCAGCCAGGGTTTCTGCTCCTGATCACTGTCCAGTGACCCCTGGGTTCGAGAGAGGGGAAATCAGCCAGGGTTCCTGCTCCTCATCACTGCCCAGTGACCCCTGGGTTGGAGAGAGAGGGAAAATCAGCCAGGGTTCCTGCTCCTGATCACTGCCCAGTGGCCCCTGGGTTAGAGAAAGAGGGGGGAAATCAGCCAGTGTTCCTGCTCCTGATCACTTCCCAGTGACCCCTGGGTTCCAGAGAGAGGGGAAAGTCAGCCAGGGTTACTGCTCCTGATCACTTCCCAGTGACCCCTGGGTTAGAGAGAGAGGGGAAATCAGCCAGGATTCCTGCTCCTGATCACTTCCCAGTGACCCCTGCGTTAGAGAGAGAGAGGGGAAATCAGCCAGGGTTCCTGCTCCTGATCACTGCCCAGTGACCACTGGGTTAGAGAGAGAGGGGAAATCAGCCAGGATTCCTGCTCCCGATCACTGCCCAGTGACCACTGGGTTAGAGAGAGAGGGGGGAAATCAGTCAGTGTTCCTGCTCCTGATCACTGCCCAGTGACCCCTGGGTTAGAGAGAGGGAAAATCAGCCAGGGTTCGTGCTCCTGATCACTGCCCAGTGACCCCTGGTTTAGAGAGAGGGAAATCAGCCAGGGTTCCTGCTCCTGATCAGTGCCGAGTGACCGCGAGGTTAGAGAGAGAGGGGAAATCAGCCAGTGTTCCTGCTCCTGATCACTGACCAGTGACCCCTGGGTTAGAGAGAGAGGGGGAAATCAGCCAGGGTCCCTGCTCCTGATCACTTCCCAGTGACCTCTGGGTTAGAGAGACAGGGGGAAATCAGCCAGTGTTCCTGCTCCTGATCACTGCCCAGTGACCTCTGGGTAAGATAGAGGGAAACCAGCCAGGGTTCCTGCTCCTAATCACTGCCCAGTGATCACTGGGTGAGGGAGAGTGGAAATCAGCCATGGTTCCTGCTCCTGATCACTGTCCAGTGACCACTGGGTTAGAGAGAGAGAGGGGAAATCAGCCAGTGTTCCTGCTCCTGATCACTTCCCATTGACCCCTGGGTTAAAGAGAGGGAAAATCAGCAAGGGTTCCTGCTCCTGATCATTGCTTAGTGGTTTCTGGATTAGAGAGAGGGGAAATCAGCCAGGTTTCCTGCTCCTGATCACTGCCCAGTGACCACTGGGTTAGAGAGAGAGGGGAAATCAGCCAGGGTTCCTGCTCCTGATCACTGCCCAGTGACCACTGGGTTAGAGAGAGAGGGGAAATCAGCCAGGATTCCTGCTCCTGATCACTGCCCAGTGACCACTGGGTTAGAGAGAGAGGGGGGAAATCAGTCAGTGTTCCTGCTCCTGATCACTGCCCAGTGACCCCTGGGTTAGAGAGAGGGAAAATCAGCCAGGGTTCGTGCTCCTGATCACTGCCCAGTGACCCCTGGGTTAGAGAGATGGAAATCAGCCAGGGTCCCTGCTCCTGATCACTACCCATTGACCCCTGGGTTAGAGAGAGCGGAAATCAGCCAGGGTTCCTGCTCCTGATCACTGCCAAGTGACCCCTGGGTTAGAGAGAGAGGGGGGAAATCAGCCAGTGTTCCTGCTCCTGATCACTTCCCAGTGACCCCTGGGTTAGAGAGAGAGGGGAAAGTCAGCCAGGGTTTCTGCTCCTGATCACTGTCCAGTGACCCCTGGGTTCGAGAGAGGGGAAATCAGCCAGGGTTCCTGCTCCTCATCACTGCCCAGTGACCCCTGGGTTGGAGAGAGAGGGAAAATCAGCCAGGGTTCCTGCTCCTGATCACTGCCCAGTGGCCCCTGGGTTAGAGAAAGAGGGGGGAAATCAGCCAGTGTTCCTGCTCCTGATCACTTCCCAGTGACCCCTGGGTTCCAGAGAGAGGGGAAAGTCAGCCAGGGTTACTGCTCCTGATCACTTCCCAGTGACCCCTGGGTTAGAGAGAGAGGGGAAATCAGCCAGGATTCCTGCTCCTGATCACTTCCCAGTGACCCCTGCGTTAGAGAGAGAGAGGGGAAATCAGTCAGGGTTCCTGCTCCTGATCACTGCCCAGTGACCACTGGGTTAGAGAGAGAGGGGAAATCAGCCAGGATTCCTGCTCCTGATCACTGCCCAGTGACCACTGGGTTAGAGAGAGAGGGGGGAAATCAGTCAGTGTTCCTGCTCCTGATCACTGCCCAGTGACCCCTGGGTTAGAGAGAGGGAAAATCAGCCAGGGTTCGTGCTCCTGATCACTGTCCAGTGACCCCTGGTTTAGAGAGAGGGAAATCAGCCAGGGTTCCTGCTCCTGATCAGTGCCGAGTGACCGCGAGGTTAGAGAGAGAGGGGAAATCAGCCAGTGTTCCTGCTCCTGATCACTGACCAGTGACCCCTGGGTTAGAGAGAGAGGGGGAAATCAGCCAGGGTCCCTGCTCCTGATCACTTCCCAGTGACCTCTGGGTTAGAGAGACAGGGGGAAATCAGCCAGTGTTCCTGCTCCTGATCACTGCCCAGTATCCTCTGGGTAAGATAGAGGGAAATCAGCCAGGGTTCCTGCTCCTAATCACTGCCCAGTGATCACTGGGTGAGGGAGAGTGGAAATCAGCCATGGTTCCTGCTCCTGATCACTGTCCAGTGACCACTGGGTTAGAGAGAGAGAGGGGAAATCAGCCAGTGTTCCTGCTCCTGATCACTTCCCATTGACCCCTGGGTTAAAGAGAGGGAAAATCAGCAAGGGTTCCTGCTCCTGATCATTGCTTAGTGGTTTCTGGATTAGAGAGAGGGGAAATCAGCCAGGTTTCCTGCTCCAGATCACTGCCCAGTGACCACTGGGTTAGAGAGAGAGGGGAAATCAGCCAGGGTTCCTGCTCCTGATCACTGCCCAGTGACCACTGGGTTAGAGAGAGAGGGGAAATCAGCCAGGATTCCTGCTCCTGATCACTGCCCAGTGACCACTGGGTTAGAGAGAGAGGGGGGAAATCAGTCAGTGTTCCTGCTCCTGATCACTGCCCAGTGACCCCTGGGTTAGAGAGAGGGAAAATCAGCCAGGGTTCGTGCTCCTGATCACTGCCCAGTGACCCCTGGTTTAGAGAGAGGGAAATCAGCCAGGGTTCCTGCTCCTGATCACTGCCCAGTGACCCCTGGGTTAGAGAGAGGGAAATCAGCCAGGGTCCCTGCTCCTGATCACTGCCCATTGACCCCTGGGTTAGAGAGAGCGGAAATCAGCCAGGGTTCCTGCTCCTGATCACTGCCAAGTGACCCCTGGGTTAGAGAGAGAGGGGGGAAATCAGCCAGTGTTCCTGCTCCTGATCACTTCCCAGTGACCCCTGGGTTAGAGAGAGAGGGGAAAGTCAGCCAGGGTTTCTGCTCCTGATCACTGTCCAGTGACCCCTGGGTTCGAGAGAGGGGAAATCAGCCAGGGTTCCTGCTCCTCATCACTGCCCAGTGACCCCTGGGTTGGAGAGAGAGGGAAAATCAGCCAGGGTTCCTGCTCCTGATCACTGCCCAGTGGCCCCTGGGTTAGAGAAAGAGGGGGGAAATCAGCCAGTGTTCCTGCTCCTGATCACTTCCCAGTGACCCCTGGGTTCCAGAGAGAGGGGAAAGTCAGCCAGGGTTACTGCTCCTGATCACTTCCCAGTGACCCCTGGGTTAGAGAGAGAGGGGAAATCAGCCAGGATTCCTGCTCCTGATCACTTCCCAGTGACCCCTGCGTTAGAGAGAGAGGGGGGAAATCAGCCAGGGTTCCTGCTCCTGATCACTGCCCAGTGACCTCTGGGTAAGATAGAGGGAAATCAGCCAGGGTTCCTGCTCCTGATCACTGCCCAGTGACCTCTGGGTAAGATAGAGGGAAATCAGCCAGGTTTCCTGCTCCTGATCACTTCCCATTGACCCCTGGGTTAGAGAGAGGAAAAATCAGCCAGGGTTCCTGCTCCTGATCATTGCTTCGTGGTTTCTGGATTAGAGAGAGGGGAAAATCAGCCAGGGTTCCTGCTCCCGATCACTGCCAAGTGACCCCTGGGTTAGAGAGAGAGGGGAAATCATCTAGGGTTCCTGCTCCTGATCACTGCCCAGTGACCCCCGGGTTAGAGAGAGAGGGGGGAAATCAGCCAGTATTCCTGCTCATGATCACTGCCCAGTGATCCCTGCTTTAGAGAGAGGGGGGGAAATCAGCCATGTGTTCCTGCTCCTGATCACTTCCCAGTGACCTCTGGGTTAGAGAGAGGGAAATAAGCGAGGGTTCCTGTTCCTGATCACTGACCAGTGACCTCTGGGTTAGAGAGAGGGAATTCAGCCAGGGTTCCTGCTCCTGATCACTGCCCAGTGACCCCTGGGTTAGAGAGAGAGGGGAAAGTCAGGCAGGGTTTCTGCTCCTGATCACTGTCCAGTGACCCATGGGTTAGAGAGAGGGGAAATCAGCCAGGGTTCCTGCTCCTGATCACTGCCCAGTGACCCCTGGGTTAGAGAGATGGAAATCAGCCAGGGTTCCTGCTCCTGATCACTGCCCATTGACCCCTGGGTTAGAGAGAGCGGAAATCAGCCAGGGTTCCTGCTCCTGATCACTGCCAAGTGACCCCTGGGTTCGAGAGAGAGGGGGGAAATCAGCCAGTGTTCCTGCTCCTGATCACTTCCCAGTGACCCCTGGGTTAGAGAGAGAGGGGAAAGTCAGCCAGGGTTTCTGCTCCTGATCACTGTCCAGTGACCCCTGGGTTCGAGAGAGGGGAAATCAGCCAGGGTTCCTGCTCCTCATCACTGCCCAGTGACCCCTGGGTTGGAGAGAGAGGGAAAATCAGCCAGGGTTCCTGCTCCTGATCACTGCCCAGTGGCCCCTGGGTTAGAGAAAGAGGGGGGAAATCAGCCAGTGTTCCTGCTCCTGATCACTTCCCAGTGACCCCTGGGTTCCAGAGAGAGGGGAAAGTCAGCCAGGGTTACTGCTCCTGATCACTTCCCAGTGACCCCTGGGTTAGAGAGAGAGGGGAAATCAGCCAGGATTCCTGCTCCTGATCACTTCCCAGTGACCCCTGCGTTAGAGAGAGAGGGGGGAAATCAGCCAGGGTTCCTGCTCCTGATCACTGCCCAGTGACCCCCGGGTTAGAGAGAGAGGGGGGAAATCAGCCAGTATTCCTGCTCCTGATCACTGCCCAGTGATCCCTGGGTTAGAGAGACGGGGGAAATCAGCCAGTGTTCCTGCTCCTGATCACTTCCCAGTGACCTCTGGGTTAGAGAGAGGGAAATAAGCGAGGGTTCCTGTTCCTGATCACTGACCAGTGACCTCTGGGTTAGAGAGAGGGAATTCAGCCAGGGTTCCTGCTCCTGATCACTGCCCAGTGACCCCTGGGTTAGAGAGAGAGGGGAAAGTCAGGCAGGGTTTCTGCTCCTGATCACTGTCCAGTGACCCATGGGTTAGAGAGAGGGGAAATCAGCCAGGGTTCCTGCTCCTGATCACTGCCAAGTGACCCCTGGGTTAGAGAGAGAGGGGGGACAGCAGCCAGTGTTCCTGCTCCTGATCACTTCCCAGTGACCTCTGGGTTAGAGAGAGAGGGGAAAGTCAGGCAGGGTTTCTGCTCCTGATCACTGTCCAATGACCCCTGGGTTAGAGAGAGGGGAAATCAGCCAGGGTTCCTGCTCCTGATCACTGCCCAGTGACCCCTGGGTTAGAGAGAGAGGGAAAATCAGCCAGGGTTCCTGCTCCTGATCACTGCCCAGTGGCCCCTGGGTTAGTGAAAGAGGGGGGAAATCAGCCAGTGTTCCTGCTCCTGATCACTTCCCAGTGACCCCTGGGTTCGAGAGAGAGGGGAAAGTCAGCCAGGTTTCCTGCTCCTGATCACTGCCCAGTGACCACTACGTTAGAGAGAGAGGGGAAATCAGCCAGGATTCCTGCTCCTGATCACTTCCCAGTGACCACTGCGTTAGAGAGAGAGGGGGGAAATCAGCAAGGGTTCCTGCTCCTGATCAGTGCCGAGTGACCGCGAGGTTAGAGAGAGAGGGGAAATCAGCCAGTGTTCCTGCTCCTGATCACTGACCAGTGACCCCTGGGTTAGAGAGAGAGGGGGAAATCAGCCAGGGTCCCTGCTCCTGATCACTTCCCAGTGACCTCTGGGTTAGAGAGACAGGGGGAAATCAGCCAGTGTTCCTGCTCCTGATCACTGCCCAGTGACCTCTGGGTAAGATAGAGGGAAATCAGCCAGGGTTCCTGCTCCTAATCACTGCCCAGTGATCACTGGGTGAGGGAGAGTGGAAATCAGCCATGGTTCCTGCTCCTGATCACTGTCCAGTGACCACTGGGTTAGAGAGAGAGAGGGGAAATCAGCCAGTGTTCCTGCTCCTGATCACTTCCCATTGACCCCTGGGTTAAAGAGAGGGAAAATCAGCAAGGGTTCCTGCTCCTGATCATTGCTTAGTGGTTTCTGGATTAGAGAGAGGGGAAATCAGCCAGGTTTCCTGCTCCTGATCACTGTCCAGTGACCTCTGGGTTAGAGAGAGGGAAATCAGCCAGGGTTCCTGCTCCTGATCACTGCCCAGTGACCCCTGGGATAGGGATATGAAAATCAGCCTGGGTTTTTGCTCCTGATCACTGCCCAGTGACCCCTGGGTTAGAGAGAGAGGGGGAAATCAGCCAGGGTTCCTGCTCCTGATCACTTCCCAGTGACCTCTGGGTTAGAGTGAGGGAAATAAGCGAGGGTTCCTGTTCCTGATCACTGCCCAGTGACCTCTGGGTTAGAGAGAGGGAATTCAGCCAGGGTTCCTGCTCCTGATCACTGCCCATTGACCTCTGGGTTAGAGAGAGAGGGAAAATCAGCCAGGGTTCCTGCTCTTGATCACTGCCAAGTGACCCCTGGGTTAGAGAGGGGGGAAATCAGCCAGTGTTCCTGCTCCTGATCACTGCCAAGTGACCCCTGGGTTAGAGAGAGAGGGGAAATCAGCCAGGGTTCCTGCTTCTGATCACTGCCCAGTGACCCCTGGGTTAGAGAGAGAGGGAAAATCAGCCAGTGTTCCTGCTCCTGATCACTGCCCAGTGACCCCTGGGTTCGAGAGAGAGGGAAAGTCAGCCAGGGTTCCTGCTACTGATCTCTGCCCAGTGACCACTACGTTAGAGAGAGAGGGGAAATCAGCCAGGTTTCCTGCTCCTGATCACTGTCCAGTGATCCCTGGTTTAGAGAGAGAGGGGGAAATCAGACAGTGTTCCTGTTCCTGATCACTACCCAGTGACCCCTGCGTTAGAGAGAGAGGGGGGAAATCAGCCAGTGTTCCTGCTCCTGATCACTGCCCAGTGATCCCTGGGTTAGAGAGAGAGGGGAAATCAGCCATGTGTTCCTGCTCCTGATCACTTCCCAGTGACCTCTGGGTTAGAGAGAGGGAAATCAGCGAGGGTTCCTGTTCCTGATCACTGCCCAGTGACCCCTGGGTTAGAGAGAGGGAAATCAGCCAGGGTTCCTGCTCCTGATCACTGCCCATAGACCGTGGGTTAGAGAGAGAGGCAAAATCAGCCGGGATTCCTGCTCCTGATCACTGTCCAGTGACCCCTGGGTTTGCGAGAGGGGGGAAAACAGCCAGGGTTCCTGCTCCTGATCACTGCCCAGTGGCAACTGGGTTAGAGAAAGAGGGGGGAAATCAGCCAGTGTTCCTGCTCCTGATCACTTCCCAGTGACCCCTGGGTTCGAGAGAGAGTGGAAAGTCAGCCGGGGTTCCTGCTCCTGATCACTGCCGAGTGACCCCTGGGTTAGACAGACGGGGGAAATCAGCCAGTGTTCCTGCTCCTGATCACTTCCCAGTGACCTCTGGGTTAGAGAGAGGGAAATAAGCGAGGGTTCCTGTTCCTGATCACTGCCCAGTGACCTCTGGGTTAGAGAGAGGTAATTCAGCCAGGGTTTCTGCTCCTGATCACTGCCCATTGACCGTGGGTTAGAGAGAGAGGGAAAATCAGCCAGGGTTCCTGCTCCTGATCACTGCCAAGTGACCCCTGGGTTAGAGAGAGAGGGGGGAAATCAGCCAGTGTTCCTGCTCCTGATCACTTCCCAGTGACCCCTGGGTTAGAGAGAGAGGGGAAAATCAGCCAGGGTTTCTGCTCCTGATCACTGTCCAGTGACCCCTGGGTTAGAGAGGGGGGAAATCAGCCAGGGTTCCTGCTCCTGATCACTGCCCAGTGACCCCTGGGTTAGAGAGAGAGGGAAAATCAGCCAGGGTTCCTGCTACTGATCACTTCCCAGTGACCCGTGCGTTAGAGAGAGAGGGGGGAAATCAGCCAGGGTTCCTGCTCCTGATCACTGCCCAGTGATCCCTGGGTTTGAGAGAGGGGAGAAATCAGCCATGGTTCCTGCTCCTCATCACTGCCCAGTGACCCCTGGGTTAGAGAGAGAGGGGGGGAAATCAGCCATGTGTTCCTGCTCCTGATCACTTCCCAGTGACCTCTGGGTTAGAGAGAGGGAAATCAGCGAGGGTTCCTGTTCCTGATCACTGCCCAGTGACCCCTGGGTTAGAGAGAGGGAAATCAGCCAGGGTTCCTGCTCCTGATCACTGCCCATTGACCGTGGGTTAGAGAGAGAGGGAAAATCAGCCAGGAATCCTGCTTCTGATCACTGTCCAGTGATCCCTGGGTTAGAGAGAGGGGAAATCAGCCAGGGTTCCTGCTCCTGATCACTGCCCAGTGACCACTACGTTAGAGAGAGAGGGGAAATCAGCCAGGATTCCTGCTCCTGATCACTTCCCAGTGACCACTGCGTTAGAGAGAGAGGGGGGAAATCAGCAAGGGTTCCTGCTCCTGATCAGTGCCGAGTGACCGCGAGGTTAGAGAGAGAGGGGAAATCAGCCAGTGTTCCTGCTCCTGATCACTGACCAGTGACCCCTGGGTTAGAGAGAGAGGGGGAAATCAGCCAGGGTCCCTGCTCCTGATCACTTCCCAGTGACCTCTGGGTTAGAGAGACAGGGGGAAATCAGCCAGTGTTCCTGCTCCTGATCACTGCCCAGTGACCTCTGGGTAAGATAGAGGGAAATCAGCCAGGGTTCCTGCTCCTAATCACTGCCCAGTGATCACTGGGTGAGGGAGAGTGGAAATCAGCCATGGTTCCTGCTCCTGATCACTGTCCAGTGACCACTGGGTTAGAGAGAGAGAGGGGAAATCAGCCAGTGTTCCTGCTCCTGATCACTTCCCATTGACCCCTGGGTTAAAGAGAGGGAAAATCAGCAAGGGTTCCTGCTCCTGATCATTGCTTAGTGGTTTCTGGATTAGAGAGAGGGGAAATCAGCCAGGTTTCCTGCTCCTGATCACTGTCCAGTGACCTCTGGGTTAGAGAGAGGGAAATCAGCCAGGGTTCCTGCTCCTGATCACTGCCCAGTGACCCCTGGGATAGGGATATGAAAATCAGCCTGGGTTTTTGCTCCTGATCACTGCCCAGTGACCCCTGGGTTAGAGAGAGAGGGGGAAATCAGCCAGGGTTCCTGCTCCTGATCACTTCCCAGTGACCTCTGGGTTAGAGTGAGGGAAATAAGCGAGGGTTCCTGTTCCTGATCACTGCCCAGTGACCTCTGGGTTAGAGAGAGGGAATTCAGCCAGGGTTCCTGCTCCTGATCACTGCCCATTGACCTCTGGGTTAGAGAGAGAGGGAAAATCAGCCAGGGTTCCTGCTCTTGATCACTGCCAAGTGACCCCTGGGTTAGAGAGGGGGGAAATCAGCCAGTGTTCCTGCTCCTGATCACTGCCAAGTGACCCCTGGGTTAGAGAGAGAGGGGAAATCAGCCAGGGTTCCTGCTTCTGATCACTGCCCAGTGACCCCTGGGTTAGAGAGAGAGGGAAAATCAGCCAGTGTTCCTGCTCCTGATCACTGCCCAGTGACCCCTGGGTTCGAGAGAGAGGGAAAGTCAGCCAGGGTTCCTGCTACTGATCTCTGCCCAGTGACCACTACGTTAGAGAGAGAGGGGAAATCAGCCAGGTTTCCTGCTCCTGATCACTGTCCAGTGATCCCTGGTTTAGAGAGAGAGGGGGAAATCAGACAGTGTTCCTGTTCCTGATCACTACCCAGTGACCCCTGCGTTAGAGAGAGAGGGGGGAAATCAGCCAGTGTTCCTGCTCCTGATCACTGCCCAGTGATCCCTGGGTTAGAGAGAGAGGGGAAATCAGCCATGTGTTCCTGCTCCTGATCACTTCCCAGTGACCTCTGGGTTAGAGAGAGGGAAATCAGCCAGGGTTCCTGCTCCTGATCACTGCCCAGTGACCCCTGGGTTAGAGAGAGGGAAATCAGCCAGGGTTCCTGCTCCTGATCACTGCCCATAGACCGTGGGTTAGAGAGAGAGGCAAAATCAGCCGGGATTCCTGCTCCTGATCACTGTCCAGTGACCCCTGGGTTTGCGAGAGGGGGGAAAACAGCCAGGGTTCCTGCTCCTGATCACTGCCCAGTGGCAACTGGGTTAGAGAAAGAGGGGGGAAATCAGCCAGTGTTCCTGCTCCTGATCACTTCCCAGTGACCCCTGGGTTCGAGAGAGAGTGGAAAGTCAGCCGGGGTTCCTGCTCCTGATCACTGCCGAGTGACCCCTGGGTTAGACAGACGGGGGAAATCAGCCAGTGTTCCTGCTCCTGATCACTTCCCAGTGACCTCTGGGTTAGAGAGAGGGAAATAAGCGAGGGTTCCTGTTCCTGATCACTGCCCAGTGACCTCTGGGTTAGAGAGAGGTAATTCAGCCAGGGTTCCTGCTCCTGATCACTGCCCATTGACCGTGGGTTAGAGAGAGAGGGAAAATCAGCCAGGGTTCCTGCTCCTGATCACTGCCAAGTGACCCCTGGGTTAGAGAGAGAGGGGGGAAATCAGCCAGTGTTCCTGCTCCTGATCACTTCCCAGTGACCCCTGGGTTAGAGAGAGAGGGGAAAATCAGCCAGGGTTTCTGCTCCTGATCACTGTCCAGTGACCCCTGGGTTAGAGAGGGGGGAAATCAGCCAGGGTTCCTGCTCCTGATCACTGCCCAGTGACCCCTGGGTTAGAGAGAGAGGGAAAATCAGCCAGGGTTCCTGCTACTGATCACTTCCCAGTGACCCGTGCGTTAGAGAGAGAGGGGGGAAATCAGCCAGGGTTCCTGCTCCTGATCACTGCCCAGTGATCCCTGGGTTAGAGAGAGGGGAGAAATCAGCCATGGTTCCTGCTCCTCATCACTGCCCAGTGACCCCTGGGTTAGAGAGAGAGGGGGGGAAATCAGCCATGTGTTCCTGCTCCTGATCACTTCCCAGTGACCTCTGGGTTAGAGAGAGGGAAATCAGCGAGGGTTCCTGTTCCTGATCACTGCCCAGTGACCCCTGGGTTAGAGAGAGGGAAATCAGCCAGGGTTCCTGCTCCTGATCACTGCCCATTGACCGTGGGTTAGAGAGAGAGGGAAAATCAGCCAGGAATCCTGCTTCTGATCACTGTCCAGTGATCCCTGGGTTAGAGAGAGGGGAAATCAGCCAGGGTTCCTGCTCCTGATCACTGCCAAGTGAACCCTGGGTTAGAGAGAGAGGGGGGAAATCAGCCAGTGTTCCTGCTCCTGATCACTTCCCAGTGACCCCTGGGTTAGAGAGAGAGGGGAAATCAGCCATGTGTTCCTGCTCCTGATCACTTCCCAGTGACCTCTGGGTTAGAGAGAGGGAAATCAGCGAGGGTTCCTGTTCCTGATCACTGCCCAGTGACCTCTGGGTTAGAGAGAGGGAATTCAGCCAGGGTTCCTGCTCCTGATCATTGCCCATTGACCGTGGGTTAGAGAGAGAGGGAAAATCAGCCAGGGTTCCTGCTCCTGATCACTGCCAAGTGACCCCTGGGTTAGAGAGAGAGGGGGGAAATCAGCCAGTGTTCCTGCTCCTGATCACTTCCAAGTGACCCCTGGGTTAGAGAGAGAGGGGGAAATCAGCCAGGGTTTCTGCTCCTGATCACTGTCCAGTGACCCCTGGGTTAGAGAGGGGGGAAATCAGCCAGGGTTCCTGCTCCTGATCACTGCCCAGTGACCCCTGGGTTCGAGAGAGAGGGAAAATCAGCCAGGGTTCCTGCTACTGATCACTTCCCAGTAACCCCTGGGTTCGAGAGAGAGGGGAAAGTCAGCCAGAGTTCCTGCTCCTGATCTCTGCCCAGTGACCACTACGTTAGAGAGACGGGGGAAATCAGCCAGGGTTCCTGCTCCTGATCACTGCCCAGTGATCCCTGGGTTAGAGAGAGGGGAGAAATCAGCCATGGTTCCTGCTCCTGATCACTGCCCAGTGATCCCTGGGTTAGAGAGAGGGGAGAAATCAGCCAGGGTTCCTGCTCCTGATCACTGCCCATTGACCGTGGGTTAGAGAGAGAGGGGGGAAATCAGCCAGTGTTCCTGCTCCTGATCACTTCCCAGTGACCCCTGGGTTAGAGAGAGGGGAAATCAGCCAGGGTTCCTGCTCCTGATCACTGCCCAGTGACCCCTGGGTTCGAGAGAGAGGGATAATCAGCCAGGGTTCCTGCTACTGATCACTGCCCAGTGACCCCTGCGTTAGAGAGAGAGGGGGGAAATCAGCAAGGGTTCCTGCTCCTGATCAGTGCCGAGTGACCGCGAGGTTAGAGAGGGGAAATCAGCCAGTGTTCCTGCTCCTGATCACTGCCCAGTGACCCCTGGGTTAGAGAGAGAGGGGGAAATCAGCCAGGGTTCCTGCTCCTGATCACTGCCCAGTGACCCCTGGGTTAGAGAGACAGGGGGAAATCAGCCAGTGTTCCTGCTCCTGATCACTGCCCAGTGACCCCTGGGATAGGGAGAGAGGGGGGAAATCAGCCAGTGTTCCTGCTCCTAATCACTGCCCAGTGACCACTGGGTTAGAGAGAGAGGGGGGAAATCAGCCAGTGTTCCTGCTCCTGATCACTTCCCATTGACCCCTGGGTTAGAGAGAGGGAAAATCAGCAAGGGTTCCTGCTCCTGATCATTGCTTAGTGGTTTCTGGATTAGAGAGAGGGGAAATCAGCCAGGGTTCCTGCTCCTGATCACTGCCCAGTGACCTCTGGGTTAGAGAGAGGGAAATCAGCCAGGGTTCCTGCTCCTGATCACTGCCCAGTGACCCCTGGGATAGGGAGATGGAAATCAGCCTGGGTTTTTGCTCCTGATCACTGCCCAGTGACCACTGGGTTAGAGAGAGTGAGGGGGAAATCAGCCAGGGTTCCTGCTCCTGATCACTTCCCAGTGACCCCTGGGTTAGAGAGAGAGGGAAAATCAGCCAGGTTTCCTGCTCCTGATCACTTCCCAGTGACCTCTGGGTTAGAGAGAGGGAAATCAGTGAGGGTTCCTGTTCCTGATCACTGCCCAGTGACCTCTGGGTTAGAGAGAGGGAATTCAGCCAGGGTTCCTGCTCCTGATCACTGCCCATTGACCGTGGGTTAGAGAGAGAGGGAAAATCAGCCAGGGTTCCTGCTCCTGATCACTTCCCAGTGACCCCTGGGTTCGAGAGAGAGGGGAAAGTCAGCCAGAGTTGCTGCTCCGGATCTCTGCCCAGTGACCACTACGTTAGAGAGAGAGGGGAAATCAGCCAGGTTTCCTGCTCCTGATCACTGTCCAGTGATCCCTGGGTTAGAGAGAGAGGGGGGGAAATCAGCCATGTGTTCCTGCTCCTGATCACTTCCCAGTGACCTTTGGGTTAGAGAGAGGGAAATCAGCGAGGGTTCCTGTTCCTGATCAGTGCCCAGTGACCCCTGGGTTAGAGAGAGAGAAATCAGCCAGGGTTCCTGCTCCTGATCACTGCCCATTGACCGTGGGTTAGAGAGAGAGGGAAAATCAGCCAGGATTCCTGCTCCTGATCACTGTCCAGTGACCCCTGTGTTAGAGAGAGGGGGGAAATCAGCCAGGGTTCCTTCTCCCGATCACTGCCCAGTGATCCCTGGGTTAGAGAGAGAGGGAAAAGTCAGCCAGGGTTCCTTCTCCCGATCACTGCCAAGTGACCCCTGGGTTAGAGAGGGGGGAAATCAGCCAGGATTCCTGCTCCTGATCACTGCCCAGTGATCCCTGGGTTAGAGAGAGAGGGAAAAGTCAGCCAGGGTTCCTTCTCCCGATCACTGCCAAGTGACCCCTGGGTTAGAGAGGGGGGAAATCAGCCAGGGTTCCTGCTCCTGATCACTGCCCATTGACCGTGGGTTAGAGAGAGAGGGAAAATCAGCCAGGGTTCCTGCTCCTGATCACTGCCCAGTGACCCCCGGGTTAGAGAGAGAGGGGGAAATCAGCCAGTGTTCCAGCTCCTGATCACTGCCCAGTGATCCCTGGGTTAGAGAGAGGGGGGAAATCAGCCAGGGTTCCTGCTCCTGATCACTTCCCAGTGACCTCTGGGTTAGAGAGAAGGAAATCAGAGAGGGTTCCTGTTCCTGATCACTGCCCAGTGACCCCTGGGTTAGAGAGAGGGGGGAAAACAGCCAGGGTTCCTGCTCCTGATCACTGCCCATTGGCAACTGGGTTAGAGAAAGAGGGGGGAAATCAGCCAGTATTCCTGCTCCTGATCACTTCCCAGTGACCCCTGGGTTCGAGAGAGAGTGGAAAGTCAGCCAGGGTTCCTGCTCTTGATCACTGCGCAGTGACCACTACGCTAGAGAGAGAGGGGAAATCAGCCAGGATTCCTGCTCCTGATCACTGTCCAGTGACCCCTGGGTTAGAGAGAGGGGAAATCAGCCAGGGTTCCTGCTCCTGATCACTGCCCAGTGAAGACTGGGTTAGAGAGAGAGGGGGGGAAATCAGCCAGTGTTCCTGCTCCTGATCACTTCCCAGTGACCTCTGGGTTAGAGAGAGGGAAATAAGCGAGGGTTCCTGTTCCTGATCACTGCCCAGTGACCTCTGGGTTAGAGAGAGGGAATTCAGCCAGGGTTCCTGCTCCTGATCACTGCCCATTAACCGTGGGTTAGAGAGAGAGGGAAAATCAGCCAGGGTTCCTGCTCCTGATCACTGCCAAGTGACCCCTGGGTTAGAGAGAGAGGGGGGAAATCAGCCAGTGTTCCTGCTCCTGATCACTTCCCAGTGACCCCTGGGTTAGAGAGAGGGGAAATCAGCCAGGGTTCCTGCTCCTGATCACTGCCCAGTGACCCCTGCGTTCGAGAGAGAGGGAAAATCAGCCAGGGTTCCTGCTACTGATCACTTCCCAGTGACCCCTGGGTTCGAGAGAGAGGGGAAATCAGCCAGGGTTCCTGCTCCTGATCACTGCCCAGTGACCCCTGGGTTAGAGAGAGGGGAAAGTCAGCCAGAGTTCCTGCTCCTGATCTCTGCCCAGTGACCACTACGTTAGAGAGAGAGGGGAAATCAGCCAGATTTCCTGCTCCTGATCACTGTCCAGTGATCCCTGGGTTAGAGGGAGAGGGGGAAATCAGCCAGTGTTCCTGTTCTTGATCACTTCCCAGTGACCTCTGGGTTAGAGAGAGGGAAATCAGCGAGTTTCCTGTTCCTGATCACTGCCCAGTGACCCCTGGGTTAGAGAGAGGGAAATCAGACAGGGTTCCTGCTCCTGATCACTGCCCATTGACCGTGGGTTAGAGAGAGAGGGAAAATCAGCCAGGATTCCTGCTCCTGATCACTGTCCAGTGACCCCTGTGTTAGAGAGAGGGGAAATCAGCCAGGGTTCCTGCTCCTGATCACTGCCCATTGACCGTGGGTTAGAGAGAGAGGGAAATCAGCCAGGGTTCCTGCTCCTGATCACTGCCCATTGACCGTGGGTTAGAGAGAGAGGGGGGAAATCAGCCAGTGTTCCTGCTCCTGATCACTTCCCAGTGACCCCTGGGTTCGAGAGAGAGGGGAAAGTCAGCCAGGGTTCCTGCTCCTGATCTCTGCCCCGTGACCCCTGGGTTCGAGAGAGAGGGGAAAGTCAGCCAGGGATCCTGCTCCTGATCACTGCCCAGTGACCCCTGCGTTAGAGAGAGAGGGGGGAAATCAGCAAGGGTTCCTGCTCCTGATCAGTGCCGAGTGACCGCGAGGTTAGAGAGAGAGGGGAAATCAGCCAGTGTTCCTGCTCCTGATCACTGCCCAGTGACCCCTGGGTTAGAGAGAGAGGGGGAAATCAGCCAGGGTTCCTGCTCCTGATCACTGCCCAGTGACCCCTGGGTTAGAGAGACAGGGGGAAATCAGCCAGTGTTCCTGCTCCTGATCACTGCCCAGTGACCCCTGGGATAGGGAGAGAGGGGGGAAATCAGCCAGTGTTCCTGCTCCTAATCACTGCCCAGTGACCACTGGGTTAGAGAGAGAGGGGGGAAATCAGCCAGTGTTCCTGCTCCTGATCACTTCCCATTGACCCCTGGGTTAGAGAGAGGGAAAATCAGCAAGGGTTCCTGCTCCTGATCATTGCTTAGTGGTTTCTGGATTAGAGAGAGGGGAAATCAGCCAGGGTTCCTGCTCCTGATCACTGCCCAGTGACCTCTGGGTTAGAGAGAGGGAAATCAGCCAGGGTTCCTGCTCCTGATCACTGCCCAGTGACCCCTGGGATAGGGAGATGGAAATCAGCCTGTGTTTTTGCTCCTGATCACTGCCCAGTGACCACTGGGTTAGAGAGAGTGAGGGGGAAATCAGCCAGGGTTCCTGCTCCTGATCACTTCCCAGTGACCCCTGGGTTAGAGAGAGAGGGGGGGAAATCAGCCATGTGTTCCTGCTCCTGATCACTTCCCAGTGACCTCTGGGTTAGAGAGAGGGAAATCAGTGAGGGTTCCTGTTCCTGATCACTGCCCAGTGACCTCTGGGTTAGAGAGAGGGAATTCAGCCAGGGTTCCTGCTCCTGATCACTGCCCATTGACCGTGGGTTAGAGAGAGAGGGAAAATCAGCCAGGGTTCCTGCTCCTGATCACTTCCCAGTGACCCCTGGGTTCGAGAGAGAGGGAAAAGTCAGCCAGAGTTGCTGCTCCGGATCTCTGCCCAGTGACCACTACGTTAGAGAGAGAGGGGAAATCAGCCAGGTTTCCTGCTCCTGATCACTGTCCAGTGATCCCTGGGTCAGAGAGAGAGGGGGGGAAATCAGCCATGTGTTCCTGCTCCTGATCACTTCCCAGTGACCTTTGGGTTAGAGAGAGGGAAATCAGCCAGGGTTCCTGTTCCTGATCAGTGCCCAGTGACCCCTGGGTTAGAGAGAGGGAAATCAGCCAGGGTTCCTGCTCCTGATCACTGCCCATTGACCGTGGGGTAGAGAGAGAGGGAAAATCAGCCAGGATTCCTGCTCCTGATCACTTCCCAGTGACCTCTGGGTTAGAGAGAGGGAAATCAGAGAGGGTTCCTGTTCCTGATCACTGCCCAGTGACCCCTGGGTTAGAGAGAAGGGAAATCAGCCAGGGTTCCTGCTCCTGATCACTGCCCATGGACCGTGGGTTAGAGAGAGAGGCAAAATCAGCCGGGATTCCTGCTCCTGATCACTGTCCAGTGACCCCTGGGTTTGCGAGAGGGGGGAAAACAGCCAGGGTTCCTGCTCCTGATCACTGCCCATTGGCAACTGGGTTAGAGAAAGAGGGGGGAAATCAGCCAGTATTCCTGCTCCTGATCACTTCCCAGTGACCCCTGGGTTCGAGAGAGAGTGGAAAGTCAGCCAGGGTTCCTGCTCTTGATCACTGCGCAGTGACCACTATGCTAGAGAGAGAGGGGAAATCAGCCAGGATTCCTGCTCCTGATCACTGTCCAGTGACCCCTGGGTTAGAGAGAGGGGAAATCAGCCAGGGTTCCTGCTCCTGATCACTGCCCAGTGAAGACTGGGTTAGAGAGAGTGAAAATCAGCCAGGGTTCCTGCTCCTGATCACTTCCCAGTGACCCCTGGGTTAGAGAGAGAGGGGGGGAAATCAGCCAGTGTTCCTGCTCCTGATCACTTCCCAGTGACCTCTGGGTTAGAGAGAGGGAAATAAGCGAGGGTTCCTGTTCCTGATCACTGCCCAGTGACTCTGGGTTAGAGAGAGGGAATTCAGCCAGGGTTCCTGCTCCTGATCACTGCCCATTGACCGTGGGTTAGAGAGAGAGGGAAAATCAGCCAGGGTTCCTGCTCCTGATCACTGCCAAGTGACCCCTGGGTTAGAGAGAGGGGAAATCAGCCAGGGTTCCTGCTCCTGATCACTGCCCAGTGACCCCTGGGTTAGAGAGAGAGGGGAAAGTCAGCCAGGGTTTCTGCTCCTGATCACTGTCCAGTGACCCCTGGGTTAGAGAGAGAGGGGAAAGTCAGCCAGGGTTTCTGCTCCTGATCACTGTCCAGTGACCCCTGGGTTAGAGAGAGGGGAAATCAGCCAGGGTTCCTGCTCCTGATCACTGCCCAGTGACCCCTGGGTTCGAGAGAGAGGGAAAATCAGCCAGGGTTCCTGCTACTGATCACTTCCCAGTGACCCCTGGGTTCGAGAGAGAGGGGAAAGTCAGCCAGAGTTCCTGCTCCTGATCTCTGCCCAGTGACCACTACGTTAGAGAGAGAGGGGAAATCAGCCAGGTTTCCTGCTCCTGATCACTGTCCAGTGATCCCTGGGTTAGAGGGAGAGGGGGAAATCAGCCAGTGTTCCTGTTCCTGATCACTTCCCAGTGACCTCTGGGTTAGAGAGAGGGAAATCAGCGAGTTTCCTGTTCCTGATCACTGCCCAGTGACCCCTGGGTTAGAGAGAGGGAAATCAGCCAGGGTTCCTGCTCCTGATCACTGCCCATTGACCGTGGGTTAGAGAGAGAGGGAAAATCAGCCAGGATTCCTGCTCCTGATCACTGTCCAGTGACCCCTGTGTTAGAGAGAGGGGAAATCAGCCAGGGTTCCTGCTCCTGATCACTGCCAAGTGACCCCTGGGTTAGAGAGAGAGGGGGGAAATCAGCCAGTGTTCCTGCTCCTGATCACTTCCCAGTGACCCCTGGATGGCGGGACTGACCTATCAAGAAAGACTGGATCAACTGGGCTTGTATTCACTGGAGTTCAGAAGAATGAGAGGGGACCTCATAGAAACATATAAAATTCTGACGGGGTTGGACAGGTTAGATGCAGGAAGAATGTTCCCAATGTTGGGGAAGTCCAGAACCAGGGGTCACAGTCTAAGGATAAGGGGTAAGCCATTTAGGACCGAGATGCGGAGGAACTTCTTCACCCAGAGAGTGGTGAACCTGTGGAATTCTCTACCACAGAAAGTTGTTGAGGCCCATTCACTAAATATATTCAAAAAGGAGTTAGATGAGGTCCTTACTGCTACGGGGGATCAAGGGGTATGGCGAGAAAGCAGGAATGGGGTACTGAAGTTGAATGTTCAGCCATGAACTCATTGAATGGCGGTGCAGGCTAGAAGGGCCGAATGGCCTACTCCTGCACCTATTTTCTATGTTTCTATGTTTCTATGTTAGAGAGAGAGGGGAAAGTCAGCCAGGGTTTCTGCTCCTGATCACTGTCCAGTGACCCCTGGGTTAGAGAGAGTGGAAATCAGCCAGGGTTCCTGCTCCTGATCACTGTCCAGTGACCCCTGGGTTGGAGAGACAGGGGGAAATCAGCCAGTGTTCCTGCTCCTGATCACTGCCCAGTGACCCCTGGGTTAGAGAGACAGGGGGAAATCAGCCAGTGTTCCTGCTCCTGATCACTGCCCAGTGACCCCTGGGATAGAGAGAGGGAAATCAGACAGGGTTCCTGCTCCTTATCACTGCCCAGTGATCACTGGGTTAGAGAGAGAGGGGGGAAATCAGCCAGTGTACCTGCTCCTGATCACTTCCCATTGACCCCTGGGTTAGAGAGAGGAAAAATCAGCCAGGGTTCCTGCTCCTGATCATTGCTTCGTGGTTTCTGGATTAGAGAGAGGGGAAATCAGCCAGGGTTCCTGCTCCTGATCACTGCCCAGTGACCCCTGGGATAGGGAGATGGAAATCAGCCAGGGTTCCTGCTCCTGATCACTGCCCAGTGACCCCTGGGTTAGAGAGAGGGGGAAATCAGCCAGGGTTCCTGCTCTTGATCACTGCCCAGTGACCACTACGTTAGAGAGAGGGGGATATCAGCCAGGGTTCCTGCTCCTGATCACTGCCCAGTGACCCCTGGGTTCGAGAGAGAGGGGAAATCAGCCAGGGTTCCTGCTCCTGATCACAATCCAGTGACCCCTGGGTTAGAGAGAGGGGAAATCAGCCAGGGTTCCTGCTCCTGATCACTGCCCAGTGACCCCTGGGTTCGAGAGAGAGGGGAAATCAGCCAGGGTTCCTGCTCCTGATCACTGCCCAAAGACCCCTGGGTTCGAGAGAGAGGGAAAGTCAGCCAAGGTTCCTGCTACTGATCTCTGCCCAGTGACCACTACGTTAGAGAGAGAGGGGAAATCAGCCAGGTTTCCTGCTCCTGATCACTGTCCAGTGATCCCTGGGTTAGAGGGAGAGGGGGAAATCAGCCAGTGTTCCTGTTCCTGATCACTTCCCAGTGACCCCTGGGTTGGAGAGAGAGGGGGGGAAATCAGCCATGTGTTCCTGCTCCTGATCACTTCCCAGTGACCTCTGGGTTAGAGAGAGGGAAATCAGCGAGTTTCCTGTTCCTGATCACTGCCCAGTGACCCCTGGGTTAGAGAGAGGGAAATCAGCCAGGGTTCCTGCTCCTGATCACTGCCCATTGACCGTGGGTTAGAGAGAGAGGGAAAATCAGCCAGGATTCCGGCTCCTGATCACTGTCCAGTGACCCCTGTGTTAGAGAGAGGGGAAATCAGCCAGGGTTCCTGCTCCTGATCACTGCCAAGTGACCCCTGGGTTAGAGAGAGAGGGGGGAAATCAGCCAGTGTTCCTGCTCCTGATCACTTCCCAGTGACCCCTGGGTTAGAGAGAGAGGGGAAAGTCAGCCAGGGTTTCTGCTCCTGATCACTGTCCAGTGACCCCTGGGTTAGAGAGAGGGGAAATCAGCCAGGGTTCCTGCTCCTGATCACTGCCCAGTGACCCCTGGGTTAGAGAGAGAGGGAAAATCAGCCAGGGTTCCTGCTCCTGATCACTGCCCAGTGACCCCTGGGTTAGAGAAAGAGGGGGGAAATCAGCCAGTGTTCCTGCTCCTGATCACTGCCCAGTGACCCCTGGGTTAGAGAGAGAGGGGAAAGTCAGCCAGTGTTCCTGCTCCTGATCACTGCCCAGTGACCACTACGTTAGAGAGAGAGGTGAAATCAGCCAGGATTCCTGCTCCTGATCACTGCCCAGTGACCCCTGGGTTAGAGAGAGAGGGGGAAATTAGCCAGGGTTCCTGCTCCTGATCACTGCTCAGTGACCCCTGGGTTAGAGAGACAGGGGGAAATCAGCCAGTGTTCCTGCTCCTGATCACTGCCCAGTGACCCCTGGGATAGAGAGAGGGAAATCAGACAGGGTTCCTGCTCCTAATCACTGCCCAGTGATCACTGGGTTAGAGAGAGAGGGGGGAAATCAGCCAGTGTTCCTGCTCCTGATCACTTCCCATTGACCCCTGGGTTAGAGAGAGGGAAAATCAGCAAGGGTTCCTGCTCCTGATCATTGCTTAGTGGTTTCTGGATTAGAGAGAGGGGAAATCAGCCAGGGTTCCTGCTCCTGATCACTGCCCAGTGACCTCTGGGTTAGAGAGAGGGAAATCAGCCAGGGTTCCTGCTCCTGATCACTGCCCAGTGACCCCTGGGATAGGGAGATGGAAATCAGCCTGGGTTTTTGCTCCTGATCACTGCCCAGTGACCCCTGGGTTAGAGAGAGAGGGGGAAATCAGCCAAGTATTCCTGCTCCTGATCACTGCCCAGTGATCCCTGGGTTAGAGAGACGGGGGAAATCAGCCAGGTTACCTGCTCCTGATCACTGCCCAGTGACCCCTGGGTTAGAGAGAGGGGAAATCAGTCAGGGTTCCTACTCCTGATCACTGGCCAGCGACCCCTGGGTTAGAGAGAGAGGGGAATTCAGCCAGGGTTCCTGCTCCTGATCACTGCCCATTGACCGTGGGTTAGAGAGAGAGGGAAAATCAGCCAGGGTTCCTGCTCCCGATCACTGCCCAGTGACCCCTGGGTTCGAGAGAGAGGGGAAAGTCAGCCAGAGTTCCTGCTCCTGATCTCTGCCCAGTGACCACTACGTTAGAGAGAGAGGGGAAATCAGCCAGGTTTCCTGCTCCTGATCACTGTCCAGTGATCCCTGGTTTAGAGAGAGAGGGGGGAAATCAGCCAGTGTTCCTGCTCCTGATCACTGCCCAGTGATCCCTGGGTTAGAGGGAGGGGGGAAATCAGCCAGGGTTCCTGCTCCTGATCACTGCCCAGTGATCCCTGGGTTAGAGGGAGGGGGGAAATCAGCCAGGGTTCCTGCTCCTGATCACTGCCCAGTGACCCCTGGGTTAGAGAGAGGGAAATCAGCCAGGGTTCCTGCTCCTGATCACTGCCCATTGACCGTGGGTTAGAGAGAGAGGGAAAATCAGCCAGGATTCCTGCTCCTGATCACTGTCCAGTGACCCCTGTGTTAGAGAGAGGGGAAATCAGCCAGGGTTCCTGCTCCTGATCACTGCCAAGTGACCCCTGGGTTAGAGAGAGAGTGGGGAAATCAGCCAGGGTTCCTGCTCCTGATCACTTCCCAGTGACCCCTGGGTTCGAGAGAGAAGGGAAAGTCAGCCAGGGTTCCTGCTCCTGATCACTGTCCAGTGACCCCTGTGTTAGAGAGAGGGGAAATCAGCCAGGGTTCCTGCTCCTGATCACTGCCAAGTGACCCCTGGGTTAGAGAGAGAGTGGGGAAATCAGCCAGGGTTCCTGCTCCTGATCACTTCCCAGTGACCCCTGGGTTAGAGAGAGAGGGGAAAGTCAGCCAGGTTTCCTGCTCCTGATCACTGTCCAGTGATCCCTGGGTTAGAGAGAGAGGGGGAAATCAGCCAGTGTTCCTGTTCCTGATCACTTCCCAGTGACCCCTGCGTTAGAGAGAGAGGGGGGAAATCAGCCAGTGTTCCTGCTCCTGATCACTGCCCAGTGACCCCTGGGTTAGAGAGAGAGGGAAAATCAGCCAGGGTTCCTGCTCCTGATCACTTCCCAGTGACCCCTGGGTTTGCGAGAGGGGGGAAATCAGCCAGGGTTCCTGCTCCTGATCACTGCCCAGTGGCCCCTGGGTTAGAGAAAGAGGGGGGAAATCAGCCAGTGTTCCTGCTCCTGATCACTTCCCAGTGACCCCTGGGTTCGAGAGAGAGGGGAAAGTCAGCCAGGGTTCCTGCTCCTGATCACTGCCCAGTGACCACTACGTTAGAGAGAGTGGGGAAATCAGCCAGGTTTCCTGCTCCTGATCACTGTCCAGTGATCCTTGGGTTAGAGAGGGGGAAATCAGCCAGGTTTCCTGTTCCTGATCACTTCCCAGTGACCCCTGCGTTAGGGAGAGAGGGGGGAAATCAGCCAGGGTTCCTGCTCCTGATCAGTGCCGAGTGACCGCGAGGTTAGAGAGAGAGGGGAAATCAGACAATGTTCCTGCTCCTGATCACTGCCCAGTGACCCCTGGGTTAGAGAGAGAGAGGGAAATCAGCCAGGGTTCCTGCTCCTGATCACTGCCCAGTGACCACTGGGTTAGAGACAGAGGGGTAAATCAGCCAGGGATCCTGCTCCTGATCACTTCCCAGTGACCCCTGGGTTAGAGAGAGAGGTGGAAATCAGCCAGGGTTCCTGCTCCTGATCACTGCCCAGTGACCTCTGGGTGAGAGAGAGGGAAATCAGCCAGGGTTCCTGCTCCTGATCACTTCCCAGTGACCCCTGGGTTAGAGAGAGGGGAAATCAGCCAGGGTTCCTGCTCCTGATCACTGCCCAGTGACCCCTGGGTTAGAGAGAGGGGGGAAATCAGCCAGTGTTCCTGCTCCTGATCACTGCCCAGTAACCCCTGGGTTAGAGAGAGGGGAAATCAGCCAGGGTTCCTGCTCCTGATTACTGCCCAGTGACCCCTGGGTGAGAGAGAGTGGAAATCAGCCAGGGTTCCTGCTCCTGATCACTGTCTAGTGACCACTGGGTTAGAGAGAGAGGGGGGAAATCAGCCTGGGTTCCTGCTCCTGATCACTGCCTAGTGACCCCTGGATTAGAGAGAGGAGAAATCAGCCAGGGTTCCTGCTCCTGATCACTGCCCAGTGACCTCTGGGTTAGAGAGAGGGAAATCAGCCAGGGTTCCTGCTCCTGATTACTGCCCAGTGACCCCTGGGATAGGGAGATGGAAATCAGCCTGGGTTTTTGCTCCTGATCACTGCCCAGTGACCCCTGGGTTAGAGAGAGGGAAATCAGCCAGGGGTCCTGCTCCTGATCAGTGCCCAGTGACCCCTGGGTTAGAGAGAGAGGGGGAAATCAGCCAGGGTTCCTACTCCAGATCACTGCCCAGTGACCCCTGGGTTAGAGAGAGAGGGGGGAAATCAGCCAGTGTTCCTGCTCCTGATCACTTCCCAGTGACCCCTGGGTTAGAGAGAGAGGGGAAAATCAGCCAGGGTTCCTGCTCCCGATCACTGCCAAGTGACCCCTGGGTTAGAGAGAGAGGGGAAATCAGCCAGGGTTCCTGCTCCTGATCACTGCCCAGTGACCCCCGGGTTAGAGAGAGAGGGGGGAAATCAGCCAGTGTTCCAGCTCCTGATCACTGCCCAGTGATCCCTGGGTTAGAGAGAGGGGGGAAATCAGCCAGTGTTCCTGCTCCTGATCACTGCCCAGTGATCCCTGGGTTAGAGAGAGGGGGGAAATCAGCCAGTGTTCCAGCTCCTGATCACTGCCCAGTGATCCCTGGGTTAGAGAGAGGGGGGAAATCAGCCAGTGTTCCTGCTCCTGATCACTTCCCAGTGACCCCTGGGTTAGAGAGAGAGGGGAAATCAGCCAGTGTTCCTGCTCCTGATCACTTCCCAGTGACCCCTGGGTTAGAGAGAGGGGGGAAATCAGCCAGTGTTCCTGCTCCTGATCACTTCCCAGTGACCCCTGGGTTAGAGAGAGGGGACATCAGCCAGGGTTCCTGCTTCTGATCACTGCCCAGTGACCCCTGGGTTTGAGAGAGAGGGAAATTCAGCCAGGGTTCCTGCTCCCGATCACTGCCCAGTGACCCCTGGGTTCGAGAGAGAGGGGAAAGTCAGCCAGAGTTCCTGCTCCTGATCTCTGCCCAGTGACCACTACGTTAGAGAGAGAGGGGAAATCAGCCAGGTTTCCTGCTCCTGATCACTGTCCAGTGATCGCTGGTTTAGAGAGAGAGGGGGGAAATCAGCCAGTGTTCCTGCTCCTGATCACTGCCCAGTGATCCCTGGGTTAGAGGGAGGGGGGAAATCAGCCAGGGTTCCTGCTCCTGATCACTGCCCAGTGATCCCTGGGTTAGAGGGAGGGGGGAAATCAGCCAGGGTTCCTGCTCCTGATCACTGCCCAGTGACCCCTGGGTTAGAGAGAGGGAAATCAGCCAGGGTTCCTGCTCCTGATCACTGCCCATTGACCGTGGGTTAGAGAGAGAGGGAAAATCAGCCAGGATTCCTGCTCCTGATCACTGTCCAGTGACCCCTGTGTTAGAGAGAGGGGAAATCAGCCAGGGTTCCTGCTCCTGATCACTGCCAAGTGACCCCTGGGTTAGAGAGAGAGTGGGGAAATCAGCCAGGGTTCCTGCTCCTGATCACTTCCCAGTGACCCCTGGGTTCGAGAGAGAGGGGAAAGTCAGCCAGGGTTCCTGCTCCTGATCACTGTCCAGTGACCCCTGTGTTAGAGAGAGGGGAAATCAGCCAGGGTTCCTGCTCCTGATCACTGCCAAGTGACCCCTGGGTTAGAGAGAGAGTGGGGAAATCAGCCAGGGTTCCTGCTCCTGATCACTTCCCAGTGACCCCTGGGTTAGAGAGAGAGGGGAAAGTCAGCCAGGTTTCCTGCTCCTGATCACTGCCCAGTGACCCCTGGGTTAGAGAGAGAGGGAAAATCAGCCAGGGTTCCTGCTCCTGATCACTTCCCAGTGACCCCTGGGTTTGCGAGAGGGGGGAAATCAGCCAGGGTTCCTGCTCCTGATCACTGCCCAGTGGCCCCTGGGTTAGAGAAAGAGGGGGGAAATCAGCCAGTGTTCCTGCTCCTGATCACTTCCCAGTGACCCCTGGGTTCGAGAGAGAGGGGAAAGTCAGCCAGGGTTCCTGCTCCTGATCACTGCCCAGTGACCACTACGTTAGAGAGAGTGGGGAAATCAGCCAGGTTTCCTGCTCCTGATCACTGTCCAGTGATCCCTGGGTTAGAGAGGGGGAAATCAGCCAGGTTTCCTGTTCCTGATCACTTCCCAGTGACCCCTGCGTTAGGGAGAGAGGGGGGAAATCAGCCAGGGTTCCTGCTCCTGATCAGTGCCGAGTGACCGCGAGGTTAGAGAGAGAGGGGAAATCAGACAATGTTCCTGCTCCTGATCACTGCCCAGTGACCCCTGGGTTAGAGAGAGAGAGGGAAATCAGCCAGGGTTCCTGCTCCTGATCACTGCCCAGTGACCACTGGGATAGAGACAGAGGGGTAAATCAGCCAGGGATCCTGCTCCTGATCACTTCCCAGTGACCCCTGGGTTAGAGAGAGAGGTGGAAATCAGCCAGGGTTCCTGCTCCTGATCACTGCCCAGTGACCTCTGGGTGAGAGAGTGGGAAATCAGCCAGGGTTCCTGCTCCTGATCACTTCCCAGTGACCCCTGGGTTAGAGAGAGTGGTGGAAATCAGCCAGGGTTCCTGCTCCTGATTACTGCCCAGTGACCCCTGGGTGAGAGAGAGTGGAAATCAGCCAGGGTTCCTGCTCCTGATCACTGTCTAGTGACCACTGGGTTAGAGAGAGAGGGGGGAAATCAGCCAGGGTTCCTGCTCCTGATCACTGCCGAGTGACCCCTGGATTAGAGAGAGGAGAAATCAGCCAGGGTTCCTGCTCCTGATCACTGCCCAGTGACCTCTGGGTTAGAGAGAGGGAAATCAGCCAGGGTTCCTGCTCCTGATCACTGCCCAGTGACCTCTGGGTTAGAGAGAGGAGAAATCAGCCAGGGTTCCTGCTCCTGATCACTGCCCAGTGACCTCTGGGTTAGAGAGAGGGGAAATCAGCCTGGGTTTTTGCTCCTGATCACTGCCCAGTGACCCCTGGGTTAGAGAGAGGGAAATCAGCCAGGGGTCCTGCTCCTGATCAGTGCCCAGTGACCCCTGGGTTAGAGAGAGAGGGGGAAATCAGCCAGGGTTCCTACTCCAGATCACTGCCCAGTGACCCCTGGGTTAGAGAGAGAGGGGGGAAATCAGCCAGTGTTCCTGCTCCTGATCACTTCCCAGTGACCCCTGGGTTAGAGAGAGAGGGGAAAATCAGCCAGGGTTCCTGCTCCCGATCACTGCCAAGTGACCCCTGGGTTAGAGAGAGAGGGGAAATCAGCCAGGGTTCCTGCTCCTGATCACTGCCCAGTGACCCCCGGGTTAGAGAGAGAGGGGGGAAATCAGCCAGTGTTCCAGCTCCTGATCACTGCCCAGTGATCCCTGGGTTAGAGAGAGGGGGGAAATCAGCCAGGGTTCCTGCTCCTGATCACTGCCCAGTGACCCCTGGGTTAGGGAGAGAGGGGGGGAAATCAGCCATGTGTTCCTGCTCCTGATCACTTCCCAGTGACCTCTGGGTTAGAGAGAGGGAAATCAGCCAGGGTTCCTGCTCCTGATCACTGCCCAGTGACCCCTGGGTTAGAGAGAAGGGAAATCAGCCAGGGTTCCTGCTCCTGATCACTGCCCATTGACCGTGGGTTAGAGAGAGAGGCAAAATCAGCCAGGATTCCTGCTCCTGATCACTGTCCAGTGACCCCTGGGTTTGCGAGAGGGGGGAAAACAGCCAGGGTTCCTGCTGCTGATCACTGCCCAGTGGCAACTGGGTTAGAGAAAGAGGGGGGAAATCAGCCAGTGTTCCTGCTCCTGATCACTTCCCAGTGACCCCTGGCTTCGAGAGAGAGTGGAAAGTCAGCCAGGGTTCCTGCTCTTGATCACTGCCCAGTGACCACTACGTTAGAGAGAGAGGGGAAATCAGCCAGGATTCCTGCTCCTGATCACTGTCCAGTGACCCCTGGGTTAGAGAGAGGGGAAATCATCCAGGTTTCCTGTACCTGATCACTTCCCAGTGAAGACTGGGTTAGAGAGAGTGGAAATCAGCCAGGGTTCCTGCTCCTAATCACTTCCCAGTGACCCCTGGGTTAGAGAGAGAGGGGAAATCAGCCAGGGTTCCTGCTCCTGATCACTGCCCAGTGACCTCTGGGTGAGAGAGTGGGAAATCAGCCAGGGTTCCTGCTCCTGATCACTTCCCAGTGACCCCTGGGTTAGAGAGAGTGGTGGAAATCAGCCAGGGTTCCTGCTCCTGATTACTGCCCAGTGACCCCTGGGTTCGAGAGAGAGGGCAAATCAGCCATGGTTCCTGCTCCTGATCACTGTCCAGTGACCCCTGGGTTAGAGAAAGGTGAAATTAGCCAGGGTTCCTGCTCCTGATCACTGTCCAGTGACCCCTGGGTTAGAGAAAGGTGAAATTAGCCAGGGTTCCTGCACCTGATCACTGCCCAGTGAGCCCTGGGTTAGAGACAGTGGAATTCAGCCAGGGTTCTTGCTCCCGGTCACTGCCCAGTGACCCCTGGGTTACAGAGAGGGGAAATCAGCCAGGGTTCCTGCTCCTGATCAACTCCCAGTGATCCCTGGGTTAGAGAAGGGGAAATCAGCCAGGGTTCCTGCTCCTGATCACTGCCCAGTGACCCTTGGGTTAGAGAGAGTGGAAATCAGCCAGGGTTCCTGCTCCTGATCACTGTCCAGTGACCCCTGGGTTAGAAAGAGATGGCAAATCAGCCATGGTTCCTGCTCCTGATCACTGTCCAGTGACCCCCTGGGTTAGAAAGAGACGGGAAATCAGCCAGGGTTCCTGCTCCTGATCACTGCCCAGTGACCCCTGGGTTAGAGAGAGAGACGGGTAAATCAGCCAGTGTTCATGCTCCTGATCACTGTCCAGTGACCCCTGGGTATGGGAGAAGGGAAATCAGCCAGGGTTCCTGCTCCTGTTCACTGTCCAGTGACCCCTGGGTTAGAAAGAGACGGGAAATCAGCCAGGGATCCTGCTCCTGATCACTGCCAAGTGACCCTTGGGTTCGAGAGAGAGGGGAAATCAGCCAGGGTTCCTGCTCCTGATCACTGCCCAGTGACCCCTGGGTGAGAGAGGGAGGGGAAATCAGCCAGGGTTCCTGCTCCTGATCACTGCCCAGTGACCCCTGGGTTAGAGAGACGGGAAATCAGCCAGGGATCCTGCTCCTGATCACTGCCGAGTGACCCTTGGGTTAGAGAGAGGAGAAATCAGCCAGGGTTCCTGCTCCTGATCACTGCCCAGTGACACCTGGATTAGAGAGAGGGGAAATCAGCCAGGGATCCTGCTCCTGATCACTGCCCAGTGACCCCTGGGTTCGCGAGAGAGGGGGAAATCAGCCAGGGTTCCTGCTCCTGATCACTGCCCAGTGATCACTGGGTTAGAGAGAGAGGGGGAAATCAGCCAGTGTTCCTGCTCCTGATCACTTCCCAGTGATCCTTGGGTTAGAGAGAGGAGAAATCAGCCAGGGTTCCTACTCCTGATCACTGTCCAGTGACCTGTGTTGGAGAGAGGGGAAGTCAGCCAGGGTTCCTGCTCCTGATCACTGCCCAGTGACCCCTGGGTTCGAGAGAGTGGAAATCAGCCAGGGTTCCTGCTCCTGATCACTGCCCAGTGACCCCTGGGTTAGAGAGAGTGGAAATCAGCCAGGATTCCTGCACCTGATCACTGCCCAGTTACTCCTGGGTGAGAGAGAAACATAGAAAATAGGTGCAGGAGTAGGCCATTCGGCCTTTCGAGCCTGCAGCGCCATTCAATAAGATCATGGCTGATCATTCCCTTTCCTGCTTTCTCTCCATACCCCTTGATCCCTTTAGCCGTAAGGGCCATATCTAACTCCCTCTTGAATATATCCAATGAACTGGCATCAACAACTCTCTGCGGCAGGGAATTCCACAGGTTAACAACTCTCTGAGTGAAGAAGTTTCTCCTCATCTCAGTCCTAAATGGCCTACCCCTTATCCTAAGACTATGTCCGCTGGTTCTGGACTTCCCCAACATCGGGAACATTCGTCTCGCATCTAACCTGTCCAGTCCCGTCAGAATCTTGTCGGTTTCTATGAGATCCCCTCTCATCCTTCTAAACTCCAGTGAATAAAGGCCCAGTTGATCCAGTTCTCCTCATGTGACAGTCCAGCCATCCCAGGAATCAGTCTGGTGAACGTTCGCTGCACTCCCTCAATAGCAAGAACATCCTTCCTCAGATTCGGAGACCAAAACTGAACACAATATTCCAGGTGAGGCCTCACCAAGGCTCTGTACAACTGCAGTAAGACCTCCCTGTTCCTATACTCAAATCCCCTCGCTATGAAGGCCAACATGCCATTTGCCTTCTTCACCACCTGCTGTACCTGCATGCCAACTTTCAATGACTGATGAACCATGACACCCAGGTCTCGTTGCACCTCCCCTTTTCCTAATCTGCCGCCATTCAGGTAATATTCTGCCTTCGTGTTTTTGCCCACAAAATGGATAACCTCACATTTATCCACATTCTACTGTATCTGTCATGCATTTGCCCACTCACCTAACCTGTCCAAGTCACCCTGCAGCCTCTTAGCGTCCTCCTCACAGCTCACACCACCACCCAGTTTAGTGTCGTCTGCAAACTTGAAGCTATTACACTCAATTCCTTCATCTTTATCGTTAATGTATATTGTAAAGAGCTGGGGTCCCAGCACTGAGCCCTGCGGCACTCCACTCGTAACTGCATGCCATTCTGAAAAGGACCCGTTTATCCCGACTCTGCTTCCTGTTTGCCAACGAGAGAGTGGAAATCAGCCAGGGTTCCTGCTCGTGATCACTGCCCAGTGACCCCTGGGTTAGAGAGAGTGGAAATCAGCCAGGGTTCCTGCTCCTGATCACCGCCCAGTGACCCCTGGGTTAGAATGAGAGGGAAAATCAGCCTGGGTTCCTGCTCCTGATCATTGCCCAGTGACTCCTGGATTAGAGTGAGGGGAAATCAGCCGGGGTTCCTGCTCCTGATTACTGCCCAGTGACCCCTGGGTTAGAGAGAGAGGGGAAATCAGCCAGGGTTTCTGCTCTTAATCACTGCCCAGTGGCCCCTGGGTTGGAAAGAGACAGGAAATCAGCCAGGGTTCCTGCTCCTGGTCACTGCCCAGTGACCCGTGGGAGAGAGAAGGAACATAGAATCATGCAGTTCAGAAAGAGGCCATTCATGCCATGCTGTCTGTGCCAGTTCTATGAAAGATCTATCCAATTAGACACACTCCCTTGCTTCTCCTGCAGGCCCACACATCTCTGCTTGCCAAGTATTTATCCAGCGTGAGTGTCAGTTGGTAGCTCTCTCACCCTCAGTCAGAAGGTTGTGGGTTTGAGACTTGAGCACAAAATTCCTGTTGACATTCCAGTGCAGTACTGAGTGAGCGCTGCACTGTCGTAAAGGCAGTACTGAGGGAGCGCTGCAGTCGGAGGGGCAGTACTGAGGGAGCGCTGCAGTCGGAGGGGCAGTACTGAGGGAGCGCTGCAGTCGGAGGGGCAGTACTGAGTGAGCGCTGCACTGTCGTAAAGGCAGTACTGAGGGAGCGCTGCAGTCGGAGGGGCAGTACTGAGGGAGCGCTGCACTGTCGTAAAGGCAGTACTGAGGGAGCGCTGCAGTCGGAGGGGCAGTACTGAGGGAGCGCTGCACTGTCGTAAAGGCAGTACTGAGGGAGCGCTGTACTGTCGGAGGGGCAGTACTGAGGGAGCGCTGCACTGTCGGAGAGGCAGTATTGAGGGAGCGCTGCACTGTTGGAGGGGCAGTACTGAGGGAGCGCTGCAGTCGGAGGGGCAGTACTGAGGGAGCGCCGCACTGTCGGAGGGGCAGTACTGAGTGAGCGCTGCACTGTCGTAAAGGCAGTACTGAGGGAGCGCTGCCGTCGGAGGGGCAGTACTGAGGGAGCGCCGCACTGTTGGAGGGGCAGTACTGAGGGAGCGCTGCACTGTTGGAGGGGCAGTACTGAGGGAGTGACGCACTGTTGGAGGGGCAGTACTGAGGGAGTGCCGCACTGTAGGAGGTGCAGTACTAAAGGAGCGCTGCACTGTCGGAGGGGCAGTACTGAGGGAGTGCCGCACTGTTGGAGGGGCAGTACTGAGGGAACCCCGCACTGCCGGAGGGGCAGTACTGAGGGAGTGCCGCACTGTTGGAGTGGCAGTACTGAGGGAGCCCCGCACTGTTGGAGGGACAGTACTGAGGGAGTGCTGCACTGTCGGAGGGGCAGTACTGAGGGAGTGCCGCACTGTCGGAGGGGCAGTACTGAGGGAGTGCCGCACTGTCGGAGGGGCAGTACTGAGGGAGCACCGCACTGTCGGAGGGGCAGTACTGAGGGAGCACCGCACTGTCAGAGGGACAGTACTGAGGGAGTGCCGCACTGTTGGAGGGGCAGTACTGAGGGAGCACCGCACTGTCGGAGGGGCAGTACTGAGGGAGCACCGCACTGTCGGAGGGACAGTACTGAGGGAGTGCCGCACTGTTGGTGGTGCCGTCTTTCAGGTGAGACGTTAAACCGAGGCCCCGTCTGCTCTCTCAGGTGAATGTAAAAGATCCCATGGCACTATTTGGAAGAAGAGCAGGGGAGTTATCCCCGGTGTCCTGGGTCCAATATTTATCCCTCAATCAACATAACAAAAACAGATTATCTGGGTCATTATCACACTGCTGTGTGTGGGAGCTTGCTGTGCGTGAATTGGCTGCCGCGTTTTCTATATTACAACAGTGACTATACTTTTTTTAAAGTACTTAATTGCCTGTAAAGCGCTTAGGGACATCCTGAGGTTGTGAAAGGCGCTATATAAATGCACTTCTTTCTTTTTTCTTTTTTAATTTAATTTAGAAAGTTACAACACCACCCTTTCAGGCAGAGCGTTCCCAATCACAACTTGTGCAAAAGATTGTTCCCTCATGGTGCCTCTGATTCTTCCAATCGCCTTAAATCTGTGTCCTCTGGTTCTCGACCCTTCCACCAATGGGAACACTTTCTCTCTCTCTACTCTGTCCAGACCCCTCATGATTTTGAACACCTCGATCAAATCGCCTCTCAACCTTCTCTGCTCCAAGGAGAACAACCCCGGCTTCTCCAGTCTCTCCCCGTCACTGAAGTCCCTCATCCCTGGAACCATTCTCGTAAATCTTTCCTGCTTCCTATCTAAGGCCTTCACATCTTTCCTAAAGTGTGGTGCCAGAATTGGACACAATACTCCAGCTGGGGCCGAACCAGTGTTTTACACAGGTTCATCATAACTTCCACACTTTTGTACTCTATGCCTCTCATATCATCATAGGCAGTCCCTCGGAATTGAGGAAGACTTGCTTCCATTCTAAGCATGAGTCCTTAGGTGGCTGAACAGTCCAATACGAGAACCACAGTCCCTGTCACAGGTGGGACAGATAATCGTTGAGGGAAGGGGAGGGTGGGACTGGTTTGCCGCACGCTCCTTCCGCTGCCTGCGCTTGGTTTCTGCATGCTCTCGGCGATGAGACTCGAGGTGCTCAGCGCCCTCCCGGATGCAATTCCTCCACTTTGGCCAGGAACTCCCAGGTGTCGGTGGGGATGTTGCATTTTATCAGGGAGGCTTTGAGGGTGTCCTTGTAACATTTCCTCTGCCCACCTTTGGCTCGTTTGCCGTGAAGGAGTTTCAAGTAGAGCGCTTGCTTTGGGAGTCTCGTGTCGGGCATGCGGACAATGTGGCCCTGCCCAGCGGAGCTGATCGAGTGTGGTCAGTGCTTCAATGCTGGGGATGTTGGCCTGGTCGAGGACACTAATGTTGGTGCGTCTGTCCTCCTAGGGGATTTGTAGGATCTCGCAGAGACATCGTTGGTGGTATTTCTCCAACGACTTGAGGTGTCTCCTGTACATGGTCCTTGTCTCTGAGCCATACAGGAGGGCGGGTATCACTACAGCCCTGTAGGCCATGAACTTGGTGGCAGTTCTGAGGGCCTGGTCTTTGAACACTCTTTTACTCAGGTGGCCAAAGGCTGCACTGGCGCACTGGAGGCGGTGTTGGATCTCGTCGTCGATGTCTGCTCTTGTTGATAGGAGGCTCCCGAGGTATGAGAAATGGTCCACGGTGTCCAGAGTCGCGCCGTGAATCTTGATGACTGGGGGGCAGTGCTGTGAGGACAGGCTGGTGGAGGACCTTTGACTCACAGATGTTTAGCGTAAGGCCCATACTTATGTGGCTGCCTATGTGGCTCAGTGTTAACTTGTGTTTGATAATCGCTCCTGTGCAGTGCCTTGGGATGTTTTGCTACATTAAAGGCGCTATATAAATGCAAGTTGTTGTTATAAAGCCCAGGATCCCGTCTGCTACTCCATGACCTTGCCCTGCCACCTTCAACGATGTGTGTACTTGAACCCGCAGGTCTCTCAGTTCTTGCACCCCCTTTCAAATTGTACCTGCTGCTGTCCTTGATTGAATGGCCTCCCCTCAGTCTCTCTCTTCATTTACCACATCCTCTGACAGATGCTGAGAGTTGTCACGTCCTTGAGACCAGAGCTCGATGCAACGGTGTGAAATAAATTATTGGCACCGCAGACTGAGGGTTTACAGCTCTTCATAGAATCATAGAAATTTACAGCACGGAAGGAGGCCATTTCAGCCTATCGTGTCCGCACCGGCCGACAAAGAGCTACACAGCCTCATCCCACTTTCCAGCTCTCAGTCCGTAGTCCTGTAGGTTACGGCACTTCAGGTGCATAGTTTTGGTCTCCTTACCTAAGGAAGGATATACTGGCCACAGAGGGAGTGCAGCGAAGGTTCACCAGACTGATTCCTGGGATGGCAGGACTGTTGTATGAGGACAGATTGGGTCGACTAGGCCTGTATTCACTAGAGTTTAGAAGAATGAGAGGGGATTTCATTGAAACGTATAAAATTCTGAATGGTTGGATAGATTGGATGCGGGGAGGATGCTGGGAAGTCTAGAACAAGGGGTCACAGTGTCAGGATACGGGGTAGGAAATTTAGGACGGAGATGAGGAGAAATGTTTTCACTCAGAGGGTGGTGAACCTGTGGAATTCTCTACCACAGAAGGCTGTGGAGGCCAAGTGACTGAATATATTTAAGAGGAGATTTAGATTTCTAGAAACAAAAGGCATCAAGGGGTATGGGGAAAAAGCGGGAATATGGTGTTGAGATAGAGGATCAGCCATGATCGTATTGAATGGTGCAGGCTCGAAGGGCCGAATGGCCTACTACTGCTCCTATTTTCTATGTTTCTACATCAAGGTATTTTTTAAATGTGGTGGGGCTTTCTGCCCACCTGACCAGTACACTGATATCTTTCTGCAGTCTGCAGCTTTCTTCATTATAAACCACACAGCCGATTTTAATGTCATCTGCAAACTTCTTAATCATACCCGCTATATTCAAGTCCAAGTCAGTGATATATACCACAAAAAGTACTGAGCCCTGTGGAACCCCACTGGATACAGCCTTCCAGTCACAAAAACACCCAGCAACTATTACCCTTTGCTGACAATGCAAAGATAGGAGGAAAAGCAATGAGTGAGGAGGACACAAAAAATCTGCAAAGGACTAAGTGAGTGGGCAAAAATTTGTCAGATGGAGTATAATGTTGGAAAGTGTGAGGTCATGCACTTTGGCAGAAAAAAAATCAAAGAGCAAGTTATTATTTAAAAGGAGAAAAATTGCAAAGTGCTGCAGTACAGCGGGACCTGGGGATACTTGTGCATGAAACACAAAGGTTAGAATGCAGTTAAATCAAGTGATCAGGAAGGCAAAAGGAATCTTGGCCTTTCTTGCAAAGGGGATGGAGAAAAAAGCAGGGAAGTCTTGCTACAGTTATACAGGGTATCGGTGAGGCCACACCTGGAGTACTGCGTGCAGTTTTGGTTTCCATATATACGAAAGGATATACTTGCTTTGGAGGCAGTTCAGAGAAGGTTTACTCGGTTGATTCCGGGGATGAGGGGGTTGACTTATGAGGAAAGGTTGAGGAGGTTGGGCCTCTACTCATTGGAATTCAGAAGAATGAGAGGTGATCTTATGGAAACGTATAAGATTATGAGGGGGCTTGACAAGGTGGATGCAGAGAGGATGTTTCCACTGATGGGGGAGACTAGAACTAGGGGGCATGGTCTTAGAATAAGGGGCCGCCCATTTAAAACTGAGATGAGGAGGAATTTCTTCTCTCAGAGGGTTGTAAATCTGTGGAATTCACTGCCTCAGAGAGCTGTGGGGGCGGGGTCATTGAATAAATTTAAGACAGAGATAGACAGTTTCTTAACTGATAAGGGAATAAGGGGTTATGGGGAGCGGGCGGGAAAGTGGAGCTGAGTCCATGATCGGATCAGTCATGATCGGGTTAAATGGCGGAGCAGGCTCGAGGGGCTGTATGGCGTACTCCTGCTCCTATTTCTTATGTTCTTATGTGTGTACTTGAACCCGCAGGTCTCTCAGTTCTTGCATCCCCTTTCAAATTGTTTCTGCTGCTGTCCTTGATTGAATGGCCTCCCCTCAGTCTCTCTCTTTCACCACATCCTCTGACTGATGCTGAGAATTGTCACGTCCTTCAGACCAGAGCTCGATGCAACGGTGTGAAATTAATTTCTGGAAACCACAGCTCTTTGAAGATAGCGAGTGGGTGTGGGTGGATAGAGAGAAGATGTGGGTGTACTGTCCAGACGTCTGTATTGCTCTGAGTGTGAGTGAAGCAGTCACTGGCTGAGGCAGGGGTAAAGGCAGCAATTGACCTTAACAGAAGGCCATGGCCATCGTTGGCGAGACCGGAATTTATTGCCCATTCCTAACTGCCCCTTGAGAAGGTGGTGGTGAGCTGCCTTCTTGAACTGCTGCACTCCGTGTGGTGAAGGTGCTCCCACAGTGCTGTTAGGGAGGAAGTTCCAGGATTGTCCCGGATACAGATATTGGGGAGTGTGTCCCGGGTACAGATATTGGGGAGTGTGTCCCGGGTACAGATATTGGGGAGTGTGTCCCAGGTACAGAAATTGGTGAGTGTGTCCCAGGTACAGATATGGGGGAGTGTGTCCCAGGTACAGATATTGGGGAGTGTGTCCTGGGTACAGATATTGGGGAGTGTGTCCCGGGTACAGATATTGGGGAGTGTGTCCCTGGTACAGATATTGGGGAGTGTGTCCCGGTTACAGATATTGGGGAGTGTGTCCCGGGTACAGATATTGGGGAGTGTGTCCCGGGTACAGATATTGGGGAGATTGTCCAAGGTACAGATATTGGGTAGTGTGTCCCAGCTACAGATATTGGGGAGTGTGTCCCAGGTACAGATATTGGGGAGTGTGCCCCGGGTACAGATATTGGGGAGTGTGTCCCGGGTACAGATATTGGGGAGTGTGTCCCGGGTACAGATATTGGGGAGTGTGTCCCGGGTACAGATATTGGGGAGTGTGTCCCGGGTACAGATATTGGGGAGTGTGTCCCGGGTACAGATATTGGGGAGTGTGTCCCGGGTACACATATTGGGGAGTGTGCCACGGGTACAGATATTGGGGAGTGTGTCCCAGGTACAGATATTGGGGAGTGTGTCCCGGGTACAGATATTGGGGAGTGTGTCCCGGGTACAGATATTGGGGAGTGGGTCCCAGGTGCAGATATTGGGGAGTGTGTCCCGGGTACAGATATTGGGGAGTGTGTCCCAGGTACAGATATAGGGGAGTGTGTCCCGGGTAGATATTGGGGAGTGTGTCCCGGGTACAGATATTGGGGAGTGTGTCCCAGGTACAGATATTGGGGAGTGTGTCCCGGGTACAGATATTGGGGAATGTGTCCCGGGTACAGATATTGGGGAGTGTGTCCCGGGTACAGATATTGGGGAGTGTGTCCCGGGTACAGATATTGGGTAGTGTGTCCCGGGTACAGATATTGGGGAGTGGGTCCCAGGTACAGATATTGGGGAGTGTGTCCCGCGTACAGATATTGGGGAGTGTGTCCCAGGTACAGATATAGGGGAGTGTGTCCCGGGGAGATATTGGGGAGTGTGTCACGGGTACAGATATTGGGGAGTGTGTCCCAGGTACAGATATTGGGGAGTGTGTCCCGGGTACAGATACTGGGGTGTGTGTCCCGGGTACAGATATTGGGGAGTGTGTCCCAGGTACAGATATTGTGGAGTGTGTCCCGGGTACAGATATTGGGGAGTGTGTCCCGGGTACAGATATTGGGGAGTGTGTCCCGGGTACAGATATTGGGGAGTGTGTCCCGGAGTGTGCCCCGGGTACAGATATTGGGGAGTGTGTCCCGGGTACAGATATTGGGGAGTGTGTCCCGGGTACAGATATTGGGGAGTGTGTCCCGGGTACAGATATTGGGGAGTGTGTCCCGGGTACACATATTGGGGAGTGTGCCACGGGTACAGATATTGGGGAGTGTGTCCCAGGTACAGATATTGGGGAGTGTGTCCCGGGTACAGATATTGGGGAGTGTGTCCCGGGTATAGATATTGGGGAGAGGGTCCCAGGTACAGATATTGGGGAGTGTGTCCCGCGTACAGATATTGGGGAATGTGTCCCAGGTACAGATATAGGGGAGTGTGTCCCGGGTAGATATTGGGGAGTGTGTCCCGGGTACAGATATTGGGGAGTGTGTCCCAGGTACAGATATTGGGGAGTGTGTCCCGGGTACAGATACTGGGGAGTGTGTCCCGGGTACAGATATTGGGGAGTGTGTCCCTGGTACAGATATTGGGGAGTGTGTCCCAGGTACAGATATTTGGGAGTGTGTCCCGGGTACAGATATTGGGGAGTGGGTCCCAGGTACAGATATTGGGGAGTGTGTCCCGCGTACAAATATTGGGGAGTGTGTCCCAGGTACAGATATAGGGGAGTGGGTCCCGGGTCGATATTGGGGAGGGTGTCCCGGGTACAGATATTGGGGAGTGTGTCCCGGGTACAGATACTGGGGTGTGTGTCCCGGGTACAGATATTGGGGAGTGTGTCCCGGGTACAGATATTGGGGAGTGTGTCCCGGGTACAGATATTGGGGAGTGCGTCCCGGGTACAGATATTGGGGAGTGTGTCCCTGAACAGATATTGGGGAGTATGTCCCGGGTACAGATATTGGGAAATGTGTCCCATGTACAGATATTGGGGAGTGTGTCCCGGGTACAGATATTGGGGAGTGTTTCCCGGTTACAGATATTGGGGAGTGTGTCCCGGGAACAGATATTGGGGAGTGTGTCCCGGGAACAGATATTGGGGAGTGTGTCCCGGGTACAGATATTGGGGAGTGTGTCCCGGGGACAGATATTGGGGAGCGTGTCCCGGGTACAGATATTGGGGAGCGTGCCCCGGGTACAGATATTGGGGAGCCTGTCCCGGGTACAGATATTGGGGAGCGTGTCCCGGGTACAGATATTGGGGAATGTGTCCTGGGTACAGATATTGGGGAGTGTGTCCCGGGTAAAGATATTGGGGAGTGTGTCCCGGGTACAGATATTGGGGATTGTGTCCCGGGCACAGATATTGGGGAGTGTGTCCCGGGCACAGATATTGGGCAGTGTGTCCCGGGTACAGATATTGGGCAGTGTGCCCCGGGTGCAGATATTGGGGAGTGTGTCGCGGGTACAGATATTGGGGTGTGTGTCCCGGGTACACTTATTGGGGAGTGTGTCCCTGGTACAGATATTGGGGAGTGTGTTCCGGGTACAGATATTGGGGAGTGTGTCCCGTGTACAGATATTGGGGAGTGTGTCCCAGGTACAGATATTGGGGAGTATGTCCCGGGTACAGATTTTGGGGAGTGTGTCCCGGGTACAGATATTGGGGAGTGTGTCCCGGGTACAGATATTGGGGAGTATGTCCCAGGTACAGATATTGGGGAGTGTTTCCGATATTGGGGAGTGTGTACCGGGCACAGATATTGGGGAGTGTGTCCCGGGTACAGATATTGGGGAGTGTGTCCCGGGTACAGATATTGGGAATTGTGTCCCGGGCACAGATATTGGGCAGTGTGTCCCGGGTACAGATATGGGGGAGTGTGTCCCAGGTACAGATATTGGGGAGTGTGTGCCGGGTACAGATATTGGGGAGTGTGTCCCGGGTACAGATATTGGGAGTGTGTCCCGGGTACAGATATTGGGGAGTGTGTTCCGGGTACAGATATTGGGGAGTGTGTCCCGGGTACAGATATTGTGTTGTGTGTCCCGGGTACAGATATTGGGGAGTGTGCCCCGGGTAGATATTGGGGAGTGTGTCCTGGGTACAGATATTAGGGAGTGTGTCCCAGGTACAGATATTGGGGAGTGTGTCCCGGGTACAGATTCTGGGGAGTGTGTCCCGGGTACAGATATTGGGGAGTGTGTCCCAGGTACAGATATTGGGGAGTGTGTCCCGGGTACAGATATTGGGGAGTGTGTCCCGGGTACAGATATTGGGGAGTGTGTCCCAGGTGCCGATATTGGGGAGTGTGTCCCGGGTACAGATATTGGGGAGTGTGTCCCAGGTACAGATATTGGGGAGTGTGTCCCGGGTACAGATATTGGAGAGTGTTTCCCGGGTACAGATATTGGGCAGTGTGTCCCGGGAACAGATATTGGGGAGCGTGTCCAAGGTACAGATTTTGGGGAGCATGTCCTGGGGACAGATATTGGGGAGCGTGTCCCAGATACAGATATTGGGGAGCGTGCCCCGGGTACAGATATTGGGGAGTGTGTCCCGGGTACAGATATTGGGGAGCGTGTCCCGGGTACAGATATTGGGGAATGTGTCCTGGGTACAGATATTGGGGAGTGTGTCCCGGGTACAGATATTGGGGAGTGTGTCCCAGGTACAGATATTGGGGAGTGTGTCCCGGGTACAGATATTGGGGAGTGTGTCCCGGGTACAGATATTGGGGAGTGTGCCCCGGGTACAGATATTGGGGAGTGTGTCCCGGGTACAGATATTTGGGAGTGTGTCCCGTGTACAGATATTGGGGAGTGTGTCCCGGGTACAGATATTGGGGAGTGTGTCCCGAGTACAGATATTGGGGAGTGTGTCCCGGGTACAGATATTGGGTAGTGAGTCCCGGGTACAGATATTGGGGAGTGTGTCCCGGGTACAGATATTGGGGAGTGTGTCCCAGGTACAGATATTGGGGAGTGTGTCCCGGGTACAGATACTGGGGAGTGTGTCCCGGGTACAGATATTGGGGAGTGTGTCCCGGGTACAGATATTGGGGAGTGTGTCCCAGGTACAGATATTGGGGAGTGTGTCCCGGGTACAGATATTGGGGAGTGGGTCCCAGGTACAGATATTGGGGAGTGTGTCCCGCGTACAAATATTGGGGAGTGTGTCCCAGGTACAGATATAGGGGAGTGGGTCCCGGGTCGATATTGGGGAGGGTGTCCCGGGTACAGATATTGGGGAGTGTGTCCCGGGTACAGATACTGGGGTGTGGGTCCCGGGTACAGATATTGGGGAGTGTGTCCCGGGTACAGATATTGGGGAGTGTGTCCCGAGTACAGATATTGGGGAGTGCGTCCCGGGTACAGATATTGGGGAGTGTGTCCCGTGAACAGATATTGGGGAGTATGTCCCGGGTACAGATATTGGGAAATGTGTCCCATGTACAGATATTGGGGAGTGTGTCCCGGGTACAGATATTGGGGAGTGTTTCCCGGGTACAGATATTGGGGAGTGTGTCCCGGGAACAGATATTGGGGAGTGTGTCCCGGGTACAGATATTGGGGAGTGTGTCCCGGGGACAGATATTGGGGAGCGTGTCCCGGGTACAGATATTGGGGAGCGTGCCCCGGGTACAGATATTGGGGAGCCTGTCCCGGGTACAGATATTGGGGAGCGTGTCCCGGGTACAGATATTGGGGAGTGTGTCCCGGGTACACTTATTGGGGAGTGTGTCCCTGGTACAGATATTGGGGAGTGTGTTCCGGGTACAGATATTGGGGAGTGTGTCCCGTGTACAGATATTGGGGAGTGTGTCCCAGGTACAGATATTGGGGAGTATGTCCCGGGTACAGATTTTGGGGAGTGTGTCCCGGGTACAGATATTGGGGAGTGTGTCCCGGGTACAGATATTGGGGAGTATGTCCCAGGTACAGATATTGGGGAGTGTTTCCGATATTGGGGAGTGTGTACCGGGGACAGATATTGGGGAGTGTGTCCCGGGTACAGATATTGGGGAGCGTGCCCCGGGTACAGATATTGGGGAGTGTGTCCCGGGTACAGATATTGGGGAGCGTGTCCCGGGTACAGATATTGGGGAATGTGTCCTGGGTACAGATATTGGGGAGTGTGTCCCGGGTACAGATATTGGGGAGTGTGTCCCAGGTACAGATATTGGGGAGTGTGTCCCGGGTACAGATATTGGGGAGTGTGTCCCGGGTACAGATATTGGGGAGTGTGCCCCGGGTACAGATATTGGGGAGTGTGTCCCGGGTACAGATATTTGGGAGTGTGTCCCGTGTACAGATATTGGGGAGTGTGTCCCGGGTACAGATATTGGGGAGTGTGTCCCGAGTACAGATATTGGGGAGTGTGTCCCGGGTACAGATATTGGGTAGTGAGTCCCGGGTACAGATATTGGGGAGTGTGTCCGGGTACAGATATTGGGGAGTGTGTCCCAGGTACAGATATTGGGGAGTGTGTCCCGGGTACAGATACTGGGGAGTGTGTCCCGGGTACAGATATTGGGGAGTGTGTCCCGGGTACAGATATTGGGGAGTGTGTCCCAGGTACAGATATTGGGGAGTGTGTCCCGGGTACAGATATTGGGGAGTGGGTCCCAGGTACAGATATTGGGGAGTGTGTCCCGCGTACAAATATTGGGGAGTGTGTCCCAGGTACAGATATAGGGGAGTGGGTCCCGGGTCGATATTGGGGAGGGTGTCCCGGGTACAGATATTGGGGAGTGTGTCCCGGGTACAGATACTGGGGTGTGGGTCCCGGGTACAGATATTGGGGAGTGTGTCCCGGGTACAGATATTGGGGAGTGTGTCCCGAGTACAGATATTGGGGAGTGCGTCCCGGGTACAGATATTGGGGAGTGTGTCCCGTGAACAGATATTGGGGAGTATGTCCCGGGTACAGATATTGGGAAATGTGTCCCATGTACAGATATTGGGGAGTGTGTCCCGGGTACAGATATTGGGGAGTGTTTCCCGGGTACAGATATTGGGGAGTGTGTCCCGGGAACAGATATTGGGGAGTGTGTCCCGGGTACAGATATTGGGGAGTGTGTCCCGGGGACAGATATTGGGGAGCGTGTCCCGGGTACAGATATTGGGGAGCGTGCCCCGGGTACAGATATTGGGGAGCCTGTCCCGGGTACAGATATTGGGGAGCGTGTCCCGGGTACAGATATTGGGGAGTGTGTCCCGGGTACACTTATTGGGGAGTGTGTCCCTGGTACAGATATTGGGGAGTGTGTTCCGGGTACAGATATTGGGGAGTGTGTCCCGTGTACAGATATTGGGGAGTGTGTCCCAGGTACAGATATTGGGGAGTATGTCCCGGGTACAGATTTTGGGGAGTGTGTCCCGGGTACAGATATTGGGGAGTGTGTCCCGGGTACAGATATTGGGGAGTATGTCCCAGGTACAGATATTGGGGAGTGTTTCCGATATTGGGGAGTGTGTACCGGGGACAGATATTGGGGAGTGTGTCCCGGGTACAGATATTGGGGAGTGTGTCCCGGGTACAGATATTGGGAATTGTGTCCCGGGCACAGATATTGGGCAGTGTGTCCCGGGTACAGATATGGGGGAGTGTGTCCCAGGTACAGATATTGGGGAGTGTGTGCCGGGTACAGATATTGGGGAGTGTGTCCCGGGTACAGATATTGGGAGTGTGTCCCGGGTACAGATATTGGGGAGTGTGTTCCGGGTACAGATATTGGGGAGTGTGTCCCGGGTACAGATATTGTGTTGTGTGTCCCGGGTACAGATATTGGGGAGTGTGTCCCGAGTACAGATATTGGGGAGTGTGTCCCGGGTACAGATATTGGGTAGTGAGTCCCGGGTACAGATATTGGGGAGTGTGTCCCGGGTACAGATATTGGGGAGTGTGTCCCAGGTACAGATATTGGGGAGTGTGTCCCGGGTACAGATACTGGGGAGTGTGTCCCGGGTACAGATATTGGGGAGTGTGTCCCGGGTACAGATATTGGGGAGTGTGTCCCAGGTACAGATATTGGGGAGTGTGTCCCGGGTACAGATATTGGGGAGTGGGTCCCAGGTACAGATATTGGGGAGTGTGTCCCGCGTACAAATATTGGGGAGTGTGTCCCAGGTACAGATATAGGGGAGTGGGTCCCGGGTCGATATTGGGGAGGGTGTCCCGGGTACAGATATTGGGGAGTGTGTCCCGGGTACAGATACTGGGGTGTGGGTCCCGGGTACAGATATTGGGGAGTGTGTCCCGGGTACAGATATTGGGGAGTGTGTCCCGAGTACAGATATTGGGGAGTGCGTCCCGGGTACAGATATTGGGGAGTGTGTCCCGTGAACAGATATTGGGGAGTATGTCCCGGGTACAGATATTGGGAAATGTGTCCCATGTACAGATATTGGGGAGTGTGTCCCGGGTACAGATATTGGGGAGTGTTTCCCGGGTACAGATATTGGGGAGTGTGTCCCGGGAACAGATATTGGGGAGTGTGTCCCGGGTACAGATATTGGGGAGTGTGTCCCGGGGACAGATATTGGGGAGCGTGTCCCGGGTACAGATATTGGGGAGCGTGCCCCGGGTACAGATATTGGGGAGCCTGTCCCGGGTACAGATATTGGGGAGCGTGTCCCGGGTACAGATATTGGGGAGTGTGTCCCGGGTACACTTATTGGGGAGTGTGTCCCTGGTACAGATATTGGGGAGTGTGTTCCGGGTACAGATATTGGGGAGTGTGTCCCGTGTACAGATATTGGGGAGTGTGTCCCAGGTACAGATATTGGGGAGTATGTCCCGGGTACAGATTTTGGGGAGTGTGTCCCGGGTACAGATATTGGGGAGTGTGTCCCGGGTACAGATATTGGGGAGTATGTCCCAGGTACAGATATTGGGGAGTGTTTCCGATATTGGGGAGTGTGTACCGGGGACAGATATTGGGGAGTGTGTCCCGGGTACAGATATTGGGGAGTGTGTCCCGGGTACAGATATTGGGAATTGTGTCCCGGGCACAGATATTGGGCAGTGTGTCCCGGGTACAGATATGGGGGAGTGTGTCCCAGGTACAGATATTGGGGAGTGTGTGCCGGGTACAGATATTGGGGAGTGTGTCCCGGGTACAGATATTGGGAGTGTGTCCCGGGTACAGATATTGGGGAGTGTGTTCCGGGTACAGATATTGGGGAGTGTGTCCCGGGTACAGATATTGTGTTGTGTGTCCCGGGTACAGATATTGGGGAGTGTGCCCCGGGTAGATATTGGGGAGTGTGTCCTGGGTACAGATATTGGGGAGTGTGTCCCAGGTACAGATATTGGGGAGTGTGTCCCGGGTACAGATTCTGGGGAGTGTGTCCCGGGTACAGATATTGGGGAGTGTGTCCCAGGTACAGATATTGGGGAGTGTGTCCCGGGTACAGATATTGGGGAGTGTGTCCCGGGTACAGATATTGGGGAGTGTGTCCCAGGTGCCGATATTGGGGAGTGTGTCCCGGGTACAGATATTGGGGAGTGTGTCCCAGGTACAGATATTGGGGAGTGTGTCCCGGGTACAGATATTGGAGAGTGTTTCCCGGGTACAGATATTGGGCAGTGTGTCCCGGGAACAGATATTGGGGAGCGTGTCCAAGGTACAGATTTTGGGGAGCATTCCTGGGGACAGATATTGGGGAGCGTGTCCCAGATACAGATATTGGGGAGCGTGCCCCGGGTACAGATATTGGGGAGTGTGTCCCGGGTACAGATATTGGGGAGCGTGTCCCGGGTACAGATATTGGGGAATGTGTCCTGGGTACAGATATTGGGGAGTGTGTCCCGGGTACAGATATTGGGGAGTGTGTCCCGGGTACAGATATCGGGGAGTGTGTCCCGGGTACACATATTGGAGAGTGTGTCCCAGGTACAGATATTGGGGAGTGTGTCCCGGGTACAGATATTGGGGAGTGTGTCCCGGGTACAGATATTGGGGAGTGTGCCCCGGGTACAGATATTGGGGAGTGTGTCCCGGGTACAGATATTTGGGAGTGTGTCCCGTGTACAGATATTGGGGAGTGTGTCCCGGGTACAGATATTGGGGAGTGTGTGCCGGGTACAGATATTGGGGAGTGTGTCCCGGGTACAGATATTGGGGAGTGTGTCCCGGGTACAGATATTGGGTAGTGAGTCCCGGGTACAGATATTGGGGAGTGTGCCCCGGGTAGATATTGGGGAGTGTGTCCTGGGTACAGATATTGGGGAGTGTGTCCCAGGTACAGATATTGGGGAGTGTGTCCCGGGTACAGATTCTGGGGAGTGTGTCCCGGGTACAGATATTGGGGAGTGTGTCCCAGGTACAGATATTGGGGAGTGTGTCCCGGGTACAGATATTGGGGAGTGTGTCCCGGGTACAGATATTGGGGAGTGTGTCCCAGGTGCCGATATTGGGGAGTGTGTCCCGGGTACAGATATTGGGGAGTGTGTCCCAGGTACAGATATTGGGGAGTGTGTCCCGGGTACAGATATTGGAGAGTGTTTCCCGGGTACAGATATTGGGCAGTGTGTCCCGGGAACAGATATTGGGGAGCGTGTCCAAGGTACAGATTTTGGGGAGCATTCCTGGGGACAGATATTGGGGAGCGTGTCCCAGATACAGATATTGGGGAGCGTGCCCCGGGTACAGATATTGGGGAGTGTGTCCCGGGTACAGATATTGGGGAGCGTGTCCCGGGTACAGATATTGGGGAATGTGTCCTGGGTACAGATATTGGGGAGTGTGTCCCGGGTACAGATATTGGGGAGTGTGTCCCGGGTACAGATATCGGGGAGTGTGTCCCGGGTACACATATTGGAGAGTGTGTCCCAGGTACAGATATTGGGGAGTGTGTCCCGGGTACAGATATTGGGGAGTGTGTCCCGGGTACAGATATTGGGGAGTGTGTCCCGTGGACAGATATTGGGGAGCGTGTCCCAGATACAGATATTGGGGTGCGTGCCCCGGGTACAGATATTGGGGAGCGTGTCCCGGGTACAGATATTGGGGAATGTGTCCCGGGTACAGATATTGGGGAGTGTGTCCCGGGTACAGATATTGGGGAGTGTGTCCCGGGTACAGATATTAGGGAGTGTGTCCCGGGTACACATATTGGGGAGTGTGTCCCGGGTACAGATATTGGGGAGTGTGTCCCGGGTACAGATATTGGGGAGTGTGTCCCGGGTACAGATATTGGGGAGTGTGTCCCGGGTACAGATATTGGGGAGTGTGTCCCGGGTACAGATATTGGGGATTGTGTCCCATGTACAGATATTGGGGAGTGTGTCCCGGGTACAGATATTGGGGAGTGTGTCCCGGTTACAGATATTGGGCAGTGTTTCCTGGGTACAGATATTGGGGAGTGTGTCCCGGGTACAGATATTGGGGAGTGTGTCCCGGGTACAGATATTGCGGAGTGTGTCCTTGGTACAGATATTGGGGAGTGTGTACCGATACAGATATTGGGGAGTGTGTCCCGGATGCAGATATTGGGGAGTGTGTCCCGGGTCCAGATATTGGGGAGTGTGTCCCGGGTCCAGATATTGGGGAGTGTGTCCCGGGTACAGATATTGGGGAGTGTGTCCCGGGTACAGATATTAGGGAGTGTGTCCCGGGTACAGATATTGGGGAGTGTGTCTCGGGAACAGCTATTGGGGAGTGTGTCCCGGGTACAGATATTGGGGAGTGTGTCCCGGGTACAGATATTGGGGAGTGTGTCCCGGGTACAGATATTGGGGAGTGTGTTCCAGGTTCAGATATTGGGGAGTGTGCCCCGGGTACAGATATTGGGGAGTGTGTCCCGGGTACACATATTGGGGAGTGTGTTCCAGGTTCAGATATTGGGGAGTGTGTCCCGGGTACAGATATAGGGGAGTGTCTCCCGGGTACAGATATTGGGGAGTGTGTCCCGGGTACAGATATTGGGGAGTGTGTCCCGGGTACAGATATTGGGGAGTGTGTCCCGGAGTGTGCCCCGGATACAGATATAGGGGAGTGTGTCCCGGGTACAGATATTGGGGAGTGTGTCCCGGGTACAGATATTGGGGAGTGTGTCCCGCGTACAGATATTGGGGAGCGTCCCCCGGGTACAGATATTGGGGAGCGTGTCCCGGGTACAGATATTGGGGAGTGTGTCCCGGGTACACATATTGGGGAGTGTGCCACGGGTACAGATATTGGGGAGTGTGTCCCGGGTATAGATATTGGGGAGTGGGTCCCAGGTACAGATATTGGGGAGTGTGTCCCGGGTACAGATATTGGGGAGCGTGCCCCGGGTACAGATATTGGGGAGCGTGTCCCGGGTACAGATATTGGGGAGCGTGTCCCGGGTACAGATATTGGGGAATGTGTTCCGGCTACAGATATTGGGGAGTGTGCCCCGGGTAGATATTGGGGAGTGTGTCCCGGGTACAGATATTGGGGAGTGTGTCCCAGGTACAGATATTGGGGAGTGTGTCCCGGGTACAGATTCTGGGGAGTGTGTCCCGGGTACAGATATTGGGGATTGTGTCCCAGGTACAGATATTGGGGAGTGTGTCCCGGGTACAGATATTGGGGAGTGTGTCCCGGGTACAGATATTGGGGAGTGTGTCCCAGGTGCCGATATTGGGGAGTGTGTCCCAGGTACAGATATTGGGGAGTGTGTCCCGGGTACAGATATTGGAGAGTGTTTCCCGGGTACAGATATTGGGCAGTGTGTCCCGGGAACAGATATTGGGGAGCGTGTCCAAGGTACAGATTTTGGGGAGCATGTCCTGGGGACAGATATTGGGGAGCGTGTCCCAGATACAGATATTGGGGAGCGTGCCCCGGGGACAGATATTGGGGAGTGTGTCCCGGGTACAGATATTGGGGAGCGTGTCCCGGGTACAGATATTGGGGTATGTGTCCTGGGTACAGATATTGGGGAGTGAGTCCCGGGTACAGATATTGGGGAGTGTGTCCCGGGTACAGATATCGGGGAGTGTGTCCCGGGTACACATATTGGAGAGTGTGTCCCAGGTACAGATATTGGGGAGTGTGTCCCGGGTACAGATATTGGGGAGTGTGTCCCGGGTACAGATATTGGGGAGTGTGCCCCGGGTACAGATATTGGGGAGTGTGTCCCGGGTACAGATATTGGGGAGTGTGTCCCGTGTACAGATATTGGGGAGTGTGTCCCGGGTACAGATATTGGGGAGTGTGTCCCGGGTACAGATATTGGGGAGTGTGTCCCGGGTACAGATATTGGGGAGTGTGTCCCGGGTACAGATATTGGGTAGTGAGTCCCGGGTACAGATATTGGGGAGTGTGTCCCGGGTACAGATATTGGGGAGTGTGTCCCGGGTACAGATATTGGGGAGTGTGTCCCGGGTACAGATATTAGGGAGTGTTTCCCGGGTACAGATATTGGGGAGTGTGTCCCGGGTACAGATATTGGGGAGTGTGTCCCAGGTACAGATATTGGGGAGTGTGTCCCATGGACAGATATTGGGGAGCGTGTCCCAGATACAGATATTGGGGTGCGTGCCCCGGGTACAGATATTGGGGAGCGTGTCCCGGGTACAGATATTGGGGAATGTGTCCCGGGTACAGATATTGGGGAGTGTGTCCCGGGTACAGATATTGGGGAGTGTGTCCCGGGTACAGATATTAGGGAGTGTGTCCCGGGTACACATATTGGGGAGTGTGTCCCGGGTACAGATATTGGAGAGTGTGTCCCGGGAACAGATATTGGGGAGTGTGTCCCAGGTACAGATATTGGGGAGTGTGTCCCGTGGACAGATATTGGGGAGCGTGTCCCAGATACAGATATTGGGGTGCGTGCCCCGGGTACAGATATTGGGGAGCGTGTCCCGGGTACAGATATTGGGGAATGTGTACCGGGTACAGATATTGGGGAGTGTGTCCCGGGTACAGATATTGGGGAGTGTGTCCCGGGTACAGATATTGGGGAGTGTGTCCCGGGTACACATATTGGGGAGTGTGTCCCGGGTACAGATATTGGGGAGTGTGTCCCGGGTACAGATATTGGGGAGTGTGTCCCGGGTACAGATATTGGGGAGTGTGTCCCGGGTACAGATATTGGGGAGTGTGTCCCGGGTACAGATATTGGGGATTGTGTCCCATGTACAGATATTGGGGAGTGTGTCCCGGGTACAGATATTGGGGAGTGTGTCCCGGTTACAGATATTGGGCAGTGTTTCCTGGGTACAGATATTGGGGAGTGTGTCCCGGGTACAGATATTGCGGAGTGTGTCCCGGGTACAGATATTGGGGAGTGTGTACCGATACAGATATTGGGGAGTGTGTCCCGGATGCAGATATTGGGGAGTGTGTCCCGGGTCCAGATATTGGGGAGTGTGTCCCGGGTACAGATATTGGGGAGTGTGTCCCGGGTACAGATATTAGGGAGTGTGTCCCGGGTACAGATATTGGGGAGTGTGTCTCGGGAACAGCTATTGGGGAGTGTGTCCCGGGTACAGATATTGGGGAGTGTGTCCCGGGTACAGATATTGGGGAGTGTGTCCCGGGTACAGATATTGGGGAGTGTGTTCCAGGTTCAGATATTGGGGAGTGTGTCCCGGGTACAGATAATGGGGAGTGTGTCCCAGGTACAGATGTTGGGGAGTGTGTCCCGGGTACAGATATTGGGGAGTGTGTCCCGGGTACAGATATTGGGAAGTGTGTCCCGGGTACAGATATTGGGGAGTGTGTCCCGGGTACAGATATAGGGGAGTGTGTCCCGGGTACAGATATTGGGGAGTGTGTCCCGGGTACAGATATTGGGGAGTGTGTCCCGGGTACAGATATTGGGGAGTGTGTCCCGGTTACAGATATTGGGGAGTGTGTCCCGGGTACAGATATTGGGGAGTGTGACCCGGGTACAGATATTGGGGCGATTGTCCAAGGTACAGATATTGGGTAGTGTGTCCCAGCTACAGATATTGGGGAGTGTGTCCCAGGTACAGATATTGGGGAGTGTGCCCCGGGTACAGATATTGGGGAGTGCGTCCCGGGTACAGATATTGGGGAGTGTGTCCCGGGTACAGATATTGGGGAGTGTGTCCAGGGTACAGATATTGGGGAGTGTGTCCCGGGTACAGATATTGGGGAGTGTGTCCCGGGTACAGATATTGGGGAGTGTGTCCCGGGTACAGATATTGGGGAGTGTGTCCCGGAGTGTGCCCCGGATACAGATATTGGGGAGTGTGTCCCGGGTACAGATATTGGGGAGTGTGTCCCGGGTACAGATATTGGGGAGTGTGTCCCGGGTACACATATTGGGGAGTGTGCCACGGGTACAGATATTGGGGAGTGTGTCCCGGGTACAGATATTGGGGAGTGTGTCCCGGGTACAGATATTGGGGAGTGTGTCCCGGGTACAGATATTGGGGAGTGTGTCCCGGGTACAGATATTGGGGAGTGTGTCCCGGGTACAGATATTGGGGAGTGTGTCCCGGGTACAGATATTGGGGAGTGTGTCCCGGGTACAGATATTGGGGAGTGTGTCCCGGTACAGATATTGGGGATTGTGTCCCATGTACAGATATTGGGGAGTGTGTCCCGGGTACAGATATTGGGGAGTGTGTCCCGGTTACAGATATTGGGCAGTGTTTCCTGGGTACAGATATTGGGGAGTGTGTCCCGGGTACAGATATTGGGGAGTGTGTCCCGGGTACAGATATTGCGGAGTGTGTCCCGGGTACAGATATTGGGATGTGTGTACCGATACAGATATTGGGGAGTGTGTCCCGGATGCAGATATTGGGGAGTGTGTCCCGGGTGCAGATATTGGGGAGTGTGTCCCGGGTACAGATATTGGGGAGTGTGTCCCGGGTACAGATATTGGGGAGTGTGTCCCGGGTACAGATATTAGGGAGTGTGTCCCGGGTACAGATATTGGGGAGTTTGTCTCGGGAACAGCTATTGGGGAGTGTGTCCCGGGTACAGATATTGGGGAGTGTGTCCCGGGTACAGATATTGGGGAGTGTGTTCCAGGTTCAGATATTGGGGAGTGTGTCCCAGGTACAGATAATGGGGAGTGTGTCCCAGGTACAGATATTGGGGAGTGTGTCCCGGGTACAGATATTGGGGAGTGTGTCCCGGGTACAGATATTGGGGAGTGTGTCCCGGGTACAGATATAGGGGAGTGTGTCCCGGGTACACATATTGGGGAGTGTGTCCCGGGTACAGATATTGGGGAGTGTGTCCCGGGTACAGATATTGGGGAGTGTGTCCCGGTTACAGATATTGGGGAGTGTGTCCCGGGTACAGATATTGGGGAGTGTGTCCCGGGTACAGATATTGGGGAGATTGTCCAAGGTACAGATATTGGGTAGTGTGTCCCAGCTACAGATATTGGGGAGTGTGTCCCAGGTACAGATATTGGGGAGTGTGCCCCGGGTACAGATATTGGGGAGTGCGTCCCGGGTACAGATATTGGGGAGTGTGTCCCGGGTACAGATATTGGGGAGTGTGTCCAGGGTACAGATATTGGGGAGTGTGTCCCTGGTACAGATATTGGGGAGTGTGTCCCGGGTACAGATATTGGGGAGTGTGTCCCGGGTACAGATATTGGGGAGTGTGTCCCGGAGTGTGCCCCGGATACAGATATTGGGGAGTGTGTCCCGGGTACAGATATTGGGGAGTGTGTCCCGGGTACAGATATTGGGGAGTGTGTCCCGGGTACAGATATTGGGGAGTGTGTCCCGGGTACACATATTGGGGAGTGTGTCCCGGGTACAGATATTGGGGAGTGTGTCCCGGGTACAGATATTGGGGAGTGTGTCCCGGGTACAGATATTGGGGAGTGTGTCCCGGGTACAGATATTGGGGAGTGTGTCCCGGGTACACATATTGGGGAGTGTGCCACGGGTACAGATATTGGGGAGTGTGTCCCGGGTACAGATATTGGGGAGTGTGTCCCGGGTACAGATATTGGGGAGTGGGTCCCAGGTGCAGATATTGGGGAGTGTGTCCCGGGTACAGATATTGGGGAGTGTGTCCCAGGTACAGATATTGGGGAGTGTGTCCCGGGTACAGATACTGGGGAGTGTGTCCCGGTACAGATATTGGGGAGTGTGTCCCGGGTACAGATATTGGGTAGTGTGTCCCAGGTACAGATATTGGGGAGTGTGTCCCGGGTACAGATATTGGGGAGTGTGTCCCGGGTACAGATATTGGGGAGTGTGTCCCAGGTACAGATATTGGGGAGAGTGTCCCGCGTACAGATATTGGGGAGTGTGTCCCAGGTACAGATATAGGGGAGTGTGTCCCGGGTAGATATTGGGGAGTGTGTCCCGGGTACAGATATTGGGGAGTGTGTCCCGGGTACAGATATTGGCGAGTGTGTCCCGGGTACAGATATTGGGGAGTGTGTCCCGGAGTGTGCCCCGGGTACAGATATTGGGGAGTGTGTCCCGGGGACAGATATTGGGGAGTGTGGCCCGGGTACAGATATTGGGGAGTGTGTCCCGGGTACAGATATTGGGGAGTGTGTCCCGGGTACACATATTGGGGAGTGTGCCACGGGTACAGATATTGGGGAGTGTGTCCCGGGTATAGATATTGGGGAGTGGGTCCCAGGTACAGATATTGGGGAGTGTGTCCCGCGTACAGATATTGGGGAGCGTGCCCCGGGTACAGATATTGGGGAGCGTGTCCCGGGTACAGATATTGGGGAGTGTGTCCCGGGTACACATATTGGGGAGTGTGCCACGGGTACAGATATTGGGGAGTGTGTCCCGGGTATAGATATTGGGGAGTGGGTCCCAGGTACAGATATTGGGGAGTGTGTCCCGGGTACAGATATTGGGGAGCGTGCCCCGGGTACAGATATTGGGGAGTGTGTCCCGGGTACAGATATTGGGGAGCGTGTCCCGGGTACAGATATTGGGGAATGTGTTCCGGCTACAGATATTGGGGAGTGTGCCCCGGGTAGATATTGGGGAGTGTGTCCCGGGTACAGATATTGGGGAGTGTGTCCCAGGTACAGATATTGGGGAGTGTGTCCCGGGTACAGATTCTGGGGAGTGTGTCCCGGGTACAGATATTGGGGAGTGTGTCCCAGGTACAGATATTGGGGAGTGTGTCCCGGGTACAGATATTGGGGAGTGTGTCCCGGGTACAGATATTGGGGAGTGTGTCCCAGGTGCCGATATTGGGGAGTGTGTCCCGGGTACAGATATTGGGGAGTGTGTCCCAGGTACAGATATTGGGGAGTGTGTCCCAGTACAGATATTGGAGAGTGTTTCCCGGGTACAGATATTGGGCAGTGTGTCCCGGGAACAGATATTGGGGAGCGTGTCCAAGGTACAGATTTTGGGGAGCATGTCCTGGGGACAGATATTGGGGAGCGTGTCCCAGATACAGATATTGGGGAGCGTGCCCCGGGTACAGATATTGGGGAGTGTGTCCCGGGTACAGATATTGGGGAGCGTGTCCCGGGTACAGATATTGGGGAATGTGTCCTGGGTACAGATATTGGGGAGTGTGTCCCGGGTACAGATATTGGGGAGTGTGTCCCGGGTACAGATATCGGGGAGTGTGTCCCGGGTACACATATTGGAGAGTGTGTCCCAGGTACAGATATTGGGGAGTGTGTCCCGGGTACAGATATTGGGGAGTGTGTCCCGGGTACAGATATTGGGGAGTGTGCCCCGGGTACAGATATTGGGGAGTGTGTCCTGGGTACAGATATTGGGGAGTGTGTCCCGTGTACAGATATTGGGGAGTGTGTCCCGGGGACAGATATTGGGGAGTGTGTCCCGGGTACAGATATTGGGGAGTGTGTCCCGGGTACAGATATTGGGGAGTGTGTCCCGGGTACAGATATTGGGGAGTGTGTCCCGGGTACAGATATTGGGGAGTGTGTCCCGGGTACAGATATTGGGGAGTGTGTCCCGGGTACAGATATTAGGGAGTGTTTCCTGGGTACAGATATTGGGGAGTGTGTCCCGGGAACAGATATTGGGGAGTGTGTCCCAGGTACAGATATTGGGGAGTGTGTCCCGTGGACAGATATTGGGGAGCGTGTCCCAGATACAGATATTGGGGTGCGTGCCCCGGGTACAGATATTGGGGAGCGTGTCCCGGGTCCAGATATTGGGGAATGTGTCCCGGGTACAGATATTGGGGAGTGTGTCCCGGGTACAGATATTGGGGAGTGTGTCTCGGGTACAGATATTAGGGAGTGTGTCCCGGGTACACATATTGGGGAGTGTGTCCCGGGTACAGATATTGGGGAGTGTGTCCCGGGTACAGATATTGGGGAGTGTGTCCCGGGTACAGATATTGGGGAGTGTGTCCCGGGTACAGATATTGGGGAGTGTGTCCCGGGTACAGATATTGGGGAGTGTGTCCCGGGTACAGATATTGGGGATTGTGTCCCATGTACAGATATTGGGGAGTGTGTCCCGGGTACAGATATTGGGGAGTGTGTCCCGGTTGCAGATATTGGGCAGTGTTTCCTGGGTACAGATATTGGGGAGTGTGTCCCGGGTACAGATATTGGGGAGTGTGTCCCGGGTACAGATATTGCGGAGTGTGTCCCGGGTACAGATATTGGGGAGTGTGTACCGATACAGATATTGGGGAGTGTGTCCCGGATGCAGATATTGGGGAGTGTGTCCCGGGTGCAGATATTGGGGAGTGTGTCCCGGGTACAGATATTGGGGAGTTTGTCCCGGGTACAGATATTGGGGAGTGTGTCCCGGGTACAGATATTGGGGAGTGTGTCCCGGGTACAGATATTGGGGAGTGTGTTCCAGATTCAGATATTGGGGAGTGTGTCCCGGGTATAGATAATGGGGAGCGTGTCCCAGGTACAGATATTGGGGAGTGTGTCCCGGGTACAGATATTGGGGAGTGTGTCCCGGGTACAGATATTGGGGAGTGTGTCCCGTGTACAGATATTGGGGAGTGTGTCCCGGGTACAGATATTGGGGAGTGTGTCCCGGGTACAGATATAGGGGAGTGTGTCCCGGGTACACATATTGGGGAGTGTGTCCCGGGTACAGATATTGGGGAGTGTGTCCCGGGTACAGATATTGGGGAGTGTGTCCCGGGTACAGATATTGGGGAGTGTGTCCCGGTTACAGATATTGGGGAGTGTGTCCCGGGTACAGATATTGGGGAGTGTGACCCGGGTACAGATATTGGGGCGATTGTCCAAGGTACAGATATTGGGTAGTGTGTCCCAGCTACAGATATTGGGGAGTGTGTCCCAGGTACAGATATTGGGGAGTGTGCCCCGGGTACAGATATTGGGGAGTGCGTCCCGGGTACAGATATTGGGGAGTGTGTCCCGGGTACAGATATAGGGGAGTGTGTCCAGGGTACAGATATTGGGGAGTGTGTCCCGGGTACAGATATTGGGGAGTGTGTCCCGGGTACAGATATTGGGGAGTGTGTCCCGGGTACAGATATTGGTGAGTGTGTCCCGGAGTGTACCCCGGATACAGATATTGGGGAGTGTGTCCCGGGTACAGATATTGGGGAGTGTGTCCCGGGTACAGATATTGGGGAGTATGTCCCGGGTACAGATATTGGGGAGTGTGTCCCGGGTACAGATATTAGGGAGTGTGTCCCGCGTACAGATATTGGGGAGTGTGTCTCGGGAACAGCTATTGGGGAGTGTGTCCCGGGTACAGATATTGGGGAGTGTGTCCCGGGTACAGATATTGGGGAGTGTGTTCCAGGTTCAGATATTGGGGAGTGTGTCCCGGGTACAGATAATGGGGAGTGTGTCCCAGGTACAGATATTGGGGAGTGTGTCCCGGGTACAGATATTGGGGAGTGTGTCCCGGGTACAGATATTGGGGAGTGTGTCCCGGGTACAGATATTGGGGAGTGTGTCCCGGGTACAGATATAGGGGAGTGTGTCCCGGGTACACATATTGGGGAGTGTGTCCCGGGTACAGATATTGGGGAGTGTGTCCCGGGTACAGATATTGGGGAGTGTGTCCCGGGTACAGATATTGGGGAGTGTGTCCCGGTTACAGATATTGGGGAGTGTGTCCCGGGTACAGATATAGGGGAGTGTGTCCCGGGTACAGATATTGGGGAGATTGTCCAAGGTACAGATATTGGGTAGTGTGTCCCAGCTACAGATATTGGGGAGTGTGTCCCAGGTACAGATATTGGGGAGTGTGCCCCGGGTACAGATATTGGGGAGTGCGTCCCGGGTACAGATATTGGGGAGTGTGTCCCGGGTACAGATATTGGGGAGTGTGTCCCGGGTACAGATATTGGGGAGTGTGTCCCGGGTACAGATATTGGGGAGTGTGTCCCGGGTACAGATATTGGGGAGTGTGTCCCGGAGTGTGCCCCGGATACAGATATTGGGGAGTGTGTCCCGGGTACAGATATTGGGGAGTGTGTCCCGGGTACAGATATTGGGGAGTGTGTCCCGGGTACAGATATTGGGGAGTGTGTCCCGGGTACACATATTGGGGAGTGTGCCACGGGTACAGATATTGGGGAGTGTGTCCCAGGTACAGATATTGGGGAGTGTGTCCCGGGTACAGATATTGGGGAGTGTGTCCCGGGTACAGATATTGGAGAGTGGGTCCCAGGTGCAGATATTGGGGAGTGTGTCCCGGGTACAGATATTGGGGAGTGTGTCCCAGGTACAGATATTGGGGAGTGTGTCCCGGGTACAGATACTGGGGAGTGTGTCCCGGTACAGATATTGGGGAGTGTGTCCCAGGTACAGATATTGGGGAGTGTGTCCCGGGTACAGATATTGGGGAGTGTGTCCCAGGTGCAGATATTGGGGAGAGTGTCCCGCGTACAGATATTGAGGAGTGTGTCCCAGGTACAGATATAGGGGAGTGTGTCCCGGGTAGATATTGGGGAGTGTGTCCCGGGTACAGATATTGGGGAGTGTGTCCCGGGTACAGATATTGGCGAGTGTGTCCCGGGTACAGATATTGGGGAGTGTGTCCCGGAGTGTGCCCCGGGTACAGATATTGGGGAGTGTGTCCCGGGTACAGATATTGGGGAGTGTGTCCCGGGTACACATATTGGGGAGTGTGCCACGGGTACAGATATTGGGGAGTGTGTCCCGGGTATAGATATTGGGGAGTGGGTCCCAGGTACAGATATTGGGGAGTGTGTTCCGCGTACAGATATTGGGGAGCGTGCCCCGGGTACAGATATTGGGGAGCGTGTCCCGGGTACAGATATTGGGGAGTGTGTCCCGGGTACACATATTGGGGAGTGTGCCACGGGTACAGATATTGGGGAGTGTGTCCCGGGTATAGATATTGGGGAGTGGGTCCCAGGTACAGATATTGGGGAGTGTGTCCCGGGTACAGATATTGGGGAGCGTGCCCCGGGTACAGATATTGGGGAGCGTGTCCCGGGTACAGATATTGGGGAGCGTGTCCCGGGTACAGATATTGGGGAATGTGTTCCGGCTACAGATATTGGGGAGTGTGCCCCGGGTAGATATTGGGGAGTGTGTCCCGGGTACAGATATTGGGGAGTGTGTCCCAGGTACAGATATTGGGGAGTGTGTCCCGGGTACAGATATTGGGGAGTGTGTCCCGGGTACAGATATTGGGGAGTGTGTCCCAGGTGCCGATATTGGGGAGTGTGTCCCGGGTACAGATATTGGGGAGTGTGTCCCAGGTACAGATATTGGGGAGTGTGTCCCGGGTACAGATATTGGAGAGTGTTTCCCGGGTACAGATATTGGGCAGTGTGTCCCGGGAACAGATATTGGGGAGCGTGTCCAAGGTACAGATTTTGGGGAGCATGTCCTGGGGACAGATATTGGGGAGCGTGTCCCAGATACAGATATTGGGGAGCGTGCCCCGGGTACAGATATTGGGGAGTGTGTCCCGGGTACAGATATCGGGGAGTGTGTCCCGGGTACACATATTGGAGAGTGTGTCCCAGGTACAGATATTGGGGAGTGTGTCCCGGGTACAGATATTGGGGAGTGTGTCCCGGGTACAGATATTGGGGAGTGTGCCCCGGGTACAGATGTTGGGGAGTGTGTCCCGGGTACAGATATTGGGGAGTGTGTCCCGTGTACAGATATTGGGGAGTGTGTCCCTAGTACAGATATTGGGGAGTGTGTCCCGGGTACAGATATTGGGGAGTGTGTCCCGGGTACAGATATTGGGGAGTGTGTCCCGGGTACAGATATTGGGTAGTGAGTCCCGGGTACAGATATTGGGGAGTGTGTCCCGGGTACAGATATTGGGGAGTGTGTCCCGGGTACAGATATTGGGGAGTGTGTCCCGGGTACAGATATTAGGGAGTGTTTCCCGGGTACAGATATTGGGGAGTGTGTCCCGGGTACAGATATTGGGGAGTGTGTCCCGGGTACAGATATTGGGGAGTGTGTCCAGGGTACAGATATTGGGGAGTGTGTCCCGTGTACAGATATTGGGGAGTGTGTCCCGGGTACAGATATTGGGGAGTGTGTCCCGGGTACAGATATTGGCGAGTGTGTCCCGGGTACAGATATTGGGGAGTGTGTCCCGGAGTGTGCCCCGGGTACAGATATTGGGGAGTGTGTCCCGGAGTGTGCCCCGGATACAGATATTGGGGAGTGTGTCCCGGGTACAGATATTGGGGAGTGTGTCCCGGGTACAGATATTGGGGAGTGTGTCCCGGGTACAGATATTGGCGAGTGTGTCCCGGGTACAGATATTGGGGAGTGGGTCCCAGGTGCAGATATTGGGGAGTGTGTCCCGGGTACAGATATTGGGGAGTGTGTCCCAGGTACAGATATTGGGGAGTGTGTCCCGGGTACAGATACTGGGGAGTGTGTCCCGGTACAGATATTGGGGAGTGTGTCCCGGGTACAGATATTGGGTAGTGTGTCCCAGGTACAGATATTGGGGAGTGTGTCCCGGGTACAGATATTGGGGAGTGTGTCCCGGGTACAGATATTGGGGAGTGTGTCCCAGGTACAGATATTGGGGAGAGTGTCCCGCGTACAGATATTGGGGAGTGTGTCCCAGGTACAGATATAGGGGAGTGTGTCCCGGGTAGATATTGGGGAGTGTGTCCCGGGTACAGATATTGGGGAGTGTGTCCCGGGTACAGATATTGGCGAGTGTGTCCCGGGTACAGATATTGGGGAGTGTGTCCCGGAGTGTGCCCCGGGTACAGATATTGGGGAGTGTGTCCCGGGTACAGATATTGGGGAGTGTGTCCCGGGTACAGATATTGGGGAGTGTGTCCCGGGTACAGATATTGGGGAGTGTGTCCCGGGTACACATATTGGGGAGTGTGCCACGGGTACAGATATTGGGGAGTGTGTCCCGGGTATAGATATTGGGGAGTGGGACCCAGGTACAGATATTGGGGAGCGTGCCCCGGGTACAGATATTGGGGAGCGTGTCCCGGGTACAGATATTGGGGAGTGTGTCCCGGGTACACATATTGGGGAGTGTGCCACGGGTACAGATATTGGGGAGTGTGTCCCGGGTATAGATATTGGGGAGTGGGTCCCAGGTACAGATATTGGGGAGTGTGTCCCGGGTACAGATATTGGGGAGCGTGCCCCGGGTACAGATATTGGGGAGCGTGTCCCGGGTACAGATATTGGGGAGCGTGTCCCGGGTACAGATATTGGGGAATGTGTTCCGGCTACAGATATTGGGGAGTGTGCCCCGGGTAGATATTGGGGAGTGTGTCCCGGGTACAGATATTGGGGAGTGTGTCCCAGGTACAGATATTGGGGAGTGTGTCCCGGGTACAGATTCTGGGGAGTGTGTCCCGGGTACAGATATTGGGGAGTGTGTCCCAGGTACAGATATTGGGGAGTGTGTCCCGGGTACAGATATTGGGGAGTGTGTCCCGGGTACAGATATTGGGGAGTGTGTCCCAGGTGCCGATATTGGGGAGTGTGTCCCGGGTACAGATATTGGGGAGTGTGTCCCAGGTACAGATATTGGGGAGTGTGTCCCGGGTACAGATATTGGAGAGTGTTTCCCGGGTACAGATATTGGGCAGTGTGTCCCGGGAACAGATATTGGGGAGCGTGTCCAAGGTACAGATTTTGGGGAGCATGTCCTGGGGACAGATATTGGGGAGCGTGTCCCAGATACAGATATTGGGGAGCGTGCCCCGGGTACAGATATTGGGGAGTGTGTCCCGGGTACAGATATTGGGGAGCGTGTCCCGGGTACAGATATTGGGGAATGTGTCCCGGGTACAGATATTGGGGAGTGTGTCCCGGGTACAGATATCGGGGAGTGTGTCCCGGGTACACATATTGGAGAGTGTGTCCCAGGTACCGATATTGGGGAGTGTGTCCCGGGTACAGATATTGGGGAGTGTGTCCCGGGTACAGATATTGGGGAGTGTGCCCCGGGTACAGATATTGGGGAGTGTGTCCCGGGTACAGATATTGGGGAGTGTGTCCCAGGTACAGATATTGGGGAGTGTGTCCCGGGTACAGATATTGGGGAGTGTGTCCCGGGTACAGATATTGGGGAGTGTGTCCCGGGTACAGATATTGGGGAGTGTGTCCCGGGTACAGATATTGGGTAGTGAGTCCCGGGTACAGATATTGGGGAGTGTGTCCCGGGTACAGATATTGGGGAGTGTGTCCCGGGTACAGATATTAGGGAGTGTTTCCCGGGTACAGATATTGGGGAGTGTGTCCCGGGAACAGATATTGGGGAGTGTGTCCCAGGTACAGATATTGGGGAGTGTGTCCCGTGGACAGATATTGGGGAGCGTGTCCCAGATACAGATATTGGGGTGCGTGCCCCGGGTACAGATATTGGGGAGCGTGTCCCGGGTACAGATATTGGGGAATGTGTCCGGGTACAGATATTGGGGAGTGTGTCCCGGGTACAGATATTGGGGAGTGTGTCCCGGGTACAGATATTAGGGAGTGTGTCCCGGGTACACATATTGGGGAGTGTGTCCCGGGTACAGATATTGGGGAGTGTGTCCCGGGTACAGATATTGGGGAGTGTGTCCCGGGTACAGATATTGGGGAGTGTGTCCCGGGTACAGATATTGGGGAGTGTGTCCCGGGTACAGATATTGGGGATTGTGTCCCATGTACAGATATTGGGGAGTGTGTCCCGGGTACAGATATTGGGGAGTGTGTCCCGGTTACAGATATTGGGCAGTGTTTCCTGGGTACAGATATTGGGGAGTGTGTCCCGGGTACAGATATTGGGGAGTGTGTCCCTGGTACAGATATTGCGGAGTGTGTCCCGGGTACAGATATTGGGGAGTGTGTACCGATACAGATATTGGGGAGTGTGTCCCGGATGCAGATATTGGGGAGTGTGTCCCGGGTGCAGATATTGGGGAGTGTGTCCCGGGTACAGATATTGGGGAGTGTGTCCCGGGTACAGATATTGGGGAGTGTGTCCCGGGTACAGATATTGGGGAGTGTGTCCCGGGTACAGATATTGGGGAGTGTGTCCCGGGTACAGATATTGGGGAGTGTGTTCCAGGTTCAGATATTGGGGAGTGTTTCCCGGGTACAGATATTGGGCAGTGTGTCCCGGGAACAGATATTGGGGAGCGTGTCCAAGGTACAGATTTTGGGGAGCATGTCCTGGGGACAGATATTGGGGAGCGTGTCCCAGATACAGATATTGGGGAGCGTGCCCCGGGTACAGATATTGGGGAGTGTGTCCCGGGTACAGATATTGGGGAGCGTGTCCCGGGTACAGATATTGGGGAATGTGTCCCGGGTACAGATATTGGGGAGTGTGTCCCGGGTACAGATATCGGGGAGTGTGTCCCGGGTACACATATTGGAGAGTGTGTCCCAGGTACCGATATTGGGGAGTGTGTCCCGGGTACAGATATTGGGGAGTGTGTCCCGGGTACAGATATTGGGGAGTGTGCCCCGGGTACAGATATTGGGGAGTGTGTCCCGGGTACAGATATTGGGGAGTGTGTCCCAGGTACAGATATTGGGGAGTGTGTCCCGGGTACAGATATTGGGGAGTGTGTCCCGGGTACAGATATTGGGGAGTGTGTCCCGGGTACAGATATTGGGGAGTGTGTCCCGGGTACAGATATTGGGTAGTGAGTCCCGGGTACAGATATTGGGGAGTGTGTCCCGGGTACAGATATTGGGGAGTGTGTCCCGGGTACAGATATTGGGGAGTGTGTCCCGGGTACAGATATTAGGGAGTGTTTCCCGGGTACAGATATTGGGGAGTGTGTCCCGGGAACAGATATTGGGGAGTGTGTCCCAGGTACAGATATTGGGGAGTGTGTCCCGTGGACAGATATTGGGGAGCGTGTCCCAGATACAGATATTGGGGTGCGTGCCCCGGGTACAGATATTGGGGAGCGTGTCCCGGGTACAGATATTGGGGAATGTGTCCGGGTACAGATATTGGGGAGTGTGTCCCGGGTACAGATATTGGGGAGTGTGTCCCGGGTACAGATATTAGGGAGTGTGTCCCGGGTACACATATTGGGGAGTGTGTCCCGGGTACAGATATTGGGGAGTGTGTCCCGGGTACAGATATTGGGGAGTGTGTCCCGGGTACAGATATTGGGGAGTGTGTCCCGGGTACAGATATTGGGGAGTGTGTCCCGGGTACAGATATTGGGGATTGTGTCCCATGTACAGATATTGGGGAGTGTGTCCCGGGTACAGATATTGGGGAGTGTGTCCCGGTTACAGATATTGGGCAGTGTTTCCTGGGTACAGATATTGGGGAGTGTGTCCCGGGTACAGATATTGGGGAGTGTGTCCCTGGTACAGATATTGCGGAGTGTGTCCCGGGTACAGATATTGGGGAGTGTGTACCGATACAGATATTGGGGAGTGTGTCCCGGATGCAGATATTGGGGAGTGTGTCCCGGGTGCAGATATTGGGGAGTGTGTCCCGGGTACAGATATTGGGGAGTGTGTCCCGGGTACAGATATTGGGGAGTGTGTCCCGGGTACAGATATTGGGGAGTGTGTCCCGGGTACAGATATTGGGGAGTGTGTCCCGGGTACAGATATTGGGGAGTGTGTTCCAGGTTCAGATATTGGGGAGTGTGTCCCGGGTACAGATAATGGGGAGTGTGTACCAGGTACAGATATTGGGGAGTGTGTCCCGGGTACAGATATTGGGGAGTGTGTCCCGGGTACAGATATTGGGGAGTGTGTCCCGGGTACAGATATTGGGGAGTGTGTCCCGGGTACAGATATTGGGGAGTGTGTCCCGGGTACAGATATAGGGGAGTGTGTCCCGGGTACACATATTGGGGAGTGTGTCCCGGGTACAGATATTGGGGAGTGTGTCCCGGGTACAGATATTGGCGAGTGTGTCCCGGGTACAGATATTGGGGAGTGTGTCCCGGTTACAGATATTGGGGAGTGTGTCCCGGGTACAGATATTGGGGAGTGTGACCCGGGTACAGATATTGGGGCGATTGTCCAAGGTACAGATATTGGGTAGTGTGTCCCCGCTACAGATATTGGGGAGTGTGTCCCAGGTACAGATATTGGGGAGTGTGCCCCGGGTTCAGATATTGGGGAGTGCGTCCCGGGTACAGATATTGGGGAGTGTGTCCCGGGTACAGATATTGGGGAGTGTGTCCAGGGTACAGATATTGGGGAGTGTGTCCCGGGTACAGATATTGGGGAGTGTGTCCCGGGTACAGATATTGGGGAGTGTGTCCCGGGTACAGATATTGGGGAGTGTGTCCCGGAGTGTGCCCCGGATACAGATATTGGGGGGTGTGTCCCGGGTACAGATATTGGGGAGTGTGTCCCGGGTACAGATATTGGGGAGTGTGTCCCGGGTACAGATATTGGGGAGTGTGTCCCGGGTACACATATTGGGGAGTGTGCCACGGGTACAGATATTGGGGAGTGTGTCCCAGGTACAGATATTGGGGAGTGTGTCCCGGGTACAGATATTGGGGAGTGTGTCCCGGGTACAGATATTGGGGAGTGGGTGCCAGGTGCAGATATTGGGGAGTGTGTCCCGGGTACAGATATTGGGGAGTGTGTCCCAGGTACAGATATTGGGGAGTGTGTCCCGGGGACAGATATTGGGGAGTGTGTCCCGGGTACAGATATTGGGGAGTGTGTCCCGGGTACAGATATTGGGGAGTGTGTCCCGGGTACAGATATTGGGTAGTGTGTCCCGGGTACAGATATTGGGGAGTGTGTCCCAGTACAGATATTGGAGAGTGTTTCCCGGGTACAGATATTGGGCAGTGTGTCCCGGGAACAGATATTGGGGAGCGTGTCCAAGGTACAGATTTTGGGGAGCATGTCCTGGGGACAGATATTGGGGAGCGTGTCCCAGATACAGATATTGGGGAGCGTGCCCCGGGTACAGATATTGGGGAGTGTGTCCCGGGTACAGATATTGGGGAGCGTGTCCCGGGTACAGATATTGGGGAATGTGTCCTGGGTACAGATATTGGGGAGTGTGTCCCGGGTACAGATATTGGGGAGTGTGTCCCGGGTACAGATATCGGGGAGTGTGTCCCGGGTACACATATTGGAGAGTGTGTCCCAGGTACAGATATTGGGGAGTGTGTCCCGGGTACAGATATTGGGGAGTGTGTCCCGGGTACAGATATTGGGGAGTGTGCCCCGGGTACAGATATTGGGGAGTGTGTCCTGGGTACAGATATTGGGGAGTGTGTCCCGTGTACAGATATTGGGGAGTGTGTCCCGGGGACAGATATTGGGGAGTGTGTCCCGGGTACAGATATTGGGGAGTGTGTCCCGGGTACAGATATTGGGGAGTGTGTCCCGGGTACAGATATTGGGTAGTGAGTCCCGGGTACAGATATTGGGGAGTGTGTCCCGGGTACACATATTGGGGAGTGTGTCCCGGGTACAGATATTGGGGAGTGTGTCCCGGGTACAGATATTAGGGAGTGTTTCCTGGGTACAGATATTGGGGAGTGTGTCCCGGGAACAGATATTGGGGAGTGTGTCCCAGGTACAGATATTGGGGAGTGTGTCCCGTGGACAGATATTGGGGAGCGTGTCCCAGATACAGATATTGGGGTGCGTGCCCCGGGTACAGATATTGGGGAGCGTGTCCCGGGTCCAGATATTGGGGAATGTGTCCCGGGTACAGATATTGGGGAGTGTGTCCCGGGTACAGATATTGGGGAGTGTGTCTCGGGTACAGATATTAGGGAGTGTGTCCCGGGTACACATATTGGGGAGTGTGTCCCGGGTACAGATATTGGGGAGTGTGTCCCGGGTACAGATATTGGGGAGTGTGTCCCGGGTACAGATATTGGGGAGTGTGTCCCGGGTACAGATATTGGGGAGTGTGTCCCGGGTACAGATATTGGGGAGTGTGTCCCGGGTACAGATATTGGGGATTGTGTCCCATGTACAGATATTGGGGAGTGTGTCCCGGGTACAGATATTGGGGAGTGTGTCCCGGTTGCAGATATTGGGCAGTGTTTCCTGGGTACAGATATTGGGGAGTGTGTCCCGGGTACAGATATTGGGGAGTGTGTCCCGGGTACAGATATTGCGGAGTGTGTCCCGGGTACAGATATTGGGGAGTGTGTACCGATACAGATATTGGGGAGTGTGTCCCGGATGCAGATATTGGGGAGTGTGTCCCGGGTGCAGATATTGGGGAGTGTGTCCCGGGTACAGATATTGGGGAGTTTGTCCCGGGTACAGATATTGGGGAGTGTGTCCCGGGTACAGATATTGGGGAGTGTGTCCCGGGTACAGATATTGGGGAGTGTGTTCCAGATTCAGATATTGGGAAGTGTGTCCCGGGTACAGATAATGGGGAGCGTGTCCCAGGTACAGATATTGGGGAGTGTGTCCCGGGTACAGATATTGGGGAGTGTGTCCCGGGTACAGATATTGGGGAGTGTGTCCCGTGTACAGATATTGGGGAGTGTGTCCCGGGTACAGATATTGGGGAGTGTGTCCCGGGTACAGATATAGGGGAGTGTGTCCCGGGTACACATATTGGGGAGTGTGTCCCGGGTACAGATATTGGGGAGTGTGTCCCGGGTACAGATATTGGGGAGTGTGTCCCGGGTACAGATATTGGGGAGTGTGTCCCGGTTACAGATATTGGGGAGTGTGTCCCGGGTACAGATATTGGGGAGTGTGACCCGGGTACAGATATTGGGGCGATTGTCCAAGGTACAGATATTGGGTAGTGTGTCCCAGCTACAGATATTGGGGAGTGTGTCCCAGGTACAGATATTGGGGAGTGTGCCCCGGGTACAGATATTGGGGAGTGCGTCCCGGGTACAGATATTGGGGAGTGTGTCCCGGGTACAGATATAGGGGAGTGTGTCCAGGGTACAGATATTGGGGAGTGTGTCCCGGGTACAGATATTGGGGAGTGTGTCCCGGGTACAGATATTGGGGAGTGTGTCCCGGGTACAGATATTGGGGAGTGTGTCCCGGAGTGTACCCCGGATACAGATATTGGGGAGTGTGTCCCGGGTACAGATATTGGGGAGTGTGTCCCGGGTACAGATATTGGGGAGTATGTCCCGGGTACAGATATTGGGGAGTGTGTCCCGGGTACAGATATTAGGGAGTGTGTCCCGCGTACAGATATTGGGGAGTGTGTCTCGGGAACAGCTATTGGGGAGTGTGTCCCGGGTACAGATATTGGGGAGTGTGTCCCGGGTACAGATATTGGGGAGTGTGTTCCAGGTTCAGATATTGGGGAGTGTGTCCCGGGTACAGATAATGGGGAGTGTGTCCCAGGTACAGATATTGGGGAGTGTGTCCCGGGTACAGATATTGGGGAGTGTGTCCCGGGTACAGATATTGGGGAGTGTGTCCCGGGTACAGATATTGGGGAGTGTGTCCCGGGTACAGATATAGGGGAGTGTGTCCCGGGTACACATATTGGGGAGTGTGTCCCGGGTACAGATATTGGGGAGTGTGTCCCGGGTACAGATATTGGGGAGTGTGTCCCGGGTACAGATATTGGGGAGTGTGTCCCGGTTACAGATATTGGGGTGTGTGTCCCGGGTACAGATATTGGGGAGTGTGTCCCGGGTACAGATATTGGGGAGATTGTCCAAGGTACAGATATTGGGTAGTGTGTCCCAGCTACAGATATTGGGGAGTGTGTCCCAGGTACAGATATTGGGGAGTGTGCCCCGGGTACAGATATTGGGGAGTGCGTCCCGGGTACAGATATTGGGGAGTGTGTCCCGGGTACAGATATTGGGGAGTGTGTCCCGGGTACAGATATTGGGGAGTGTGTCCCGGGTACAGATATTGGGGAGTGTGTCCCGGGTACAGATATTGGGGAGTGTGTCCCGGAGTGTGCCCCGGATACAGATATTGGGGAGTGTGTCCCGGGTACAGATATTGGGGAGTGTGTCCCGGGTACAGATATTGGGGAGTGTGTCCCGGGTACAGATATTGGGGAGTGTGTCCCGGGTACACATATTGGGGAGTGTGCCACGGGTACAGATATTGGGGAGTGTGTCCCAGGTACAGATATTGGGGAGTGTGTCCCGGGTACAGATATTGGGGAGTGTGTCCCGGGTACAGATATTGGGGAGTGGGTCCCAGGTGCAGATATTGGGGAGTGTGTCCCGGGTACAGATATTGGGGAGTGTGTCCCAGGTACAGATATTGGGGAGTGTGTCCCGGGTACAGATATTGGGGAGTGTGTCCCGGTACAGATATTGGGGAGTGTGTCCCAGGTACAGATATTGGGGAGTGTGTCCCGGGTACAGATATTGGGGAGTGTGTCCCAGGTGCAGATATTGGGGAGAGTGTCCCGCGTACAGATATTGAGGAGTGTGTCCCAGGTACAGATATAGGGGAGTGTGTCCCGGGTAGATATTGGGGAGTGTGTCCCGGGTACAGATATTGGGGAGTGTGTCCCGGGTACAGATATTGGCGAGTGTGTCCCGGGTACAGATATTGGGGAGTGTGTCCCGGAGTGTGCCCCGGGTACAGATATTGGGGAGTGTGTCCCGGGTACAGATATTGGGGAGTGTGTCCCGGGTACAGATATTGGGGAGTGTGTCCCGGGTACAGATATTGGGGAGTGTGTCCCGGGTACACATATTGGGGAGTGTGCCACGGGTACAGATATTGGGGAGTGTGTCCCGGGTATAGATATTGGGGAGTGGGTCCCAGGTACAGATATTGGGGAGTGTGTTCCGCGTACAGATATTGGGGAGCGTGCCCCGGGTACAGATATTGGGGAGCGTGTCCCGGGTACAGATATTGGGGAGTGTGTCCCGGGTACACATATTGGGGAGTGTGCCACGGGTACAGATATTGGGGAGTGTGTCCCGGGTATAGATATTGGGGAGTGGGTCCCAGGTACAGATATTGGGGAGTGTGTCCCGGGTACAGATATTGGGGAGCGTGCCCCGGGTACAGATATTGGGGAGCGTGTCCCGGGTACAGATATTGGGGAGCGTGTCCCGGGTACAGATATTGGGGAATGTGTTCCGGCTACAGATATTGGGGAGTGTGCCCCGGGTAGATATTGGGGAGTGTGTCCCGGGTACAGATATTGGGGAGTGTGTCCCAGGTACAGATATTGGGGAGTGTGTCCCGGGTACAGATATTGGGGAGTGTGTCCCGGGTACAGATATTGGGGAGTGTGTCCCAGGTGCCGATATTGGGGAGTGTGTCCCGGGTACAGATATTGGGGAGTGTGTCCCAGGTACAGATATTGGGGAGTGTGTCCCGGGTACAGATATTGGAGAGTGTTTCCCGGGTACAGATATTGGGCAGTGTGTCCCGGGAACAGATATTGGGGAGCGTGTCCAAGGTACAGATTTTGGGGAGCATGTCCTGGGGACAGATATTGGGGAGCGTGTCCCAGATACAGATATTGGGGAGCGTGCCCCGGGTACAGATATTGGGGAGTGTGTCCCGGGTACAGATATCGGGGAGTGTGTCCCGGGTACACATATTGGAGAGTGTGTCCCAGGTACAGATATTGGGGAGTGTGTCCCGGGTACAGATATTGGGGAATGTGTCCGGGTACAGATATTGGGGAGTGTGTCCCGGGTACAGATATTGGGGAGTGTGTCCCGGGTACAGATATTAGGGAGTGTGTCCCGGGTACACATATTGGGGAGTGTGTCCCGGGTACAGATATTGGGGAGTGTGTCCCGGGTACAGATATTGGGGAGTGTGTCCCGGGTACAGATATTGGGGAGTGTGTCCCGGGTACAGATATTGGGGAGTGTGTCCCGGGTACAGATATTGGGGATTGTGTCCCATGTACAGATATTGGGGAGTGTGTCCCGGGTACAGATATTGGGGAGTGTGTCCCGGTTACAGATATTGGGCAGTGTTTCCTGGGTACAGATATTGGGGAGTGTGTCCCGGGTACAGATATTGGGGAGTGTGTCCCTGGTACAGATATTGCGGAGTGTGTCCCGGGTACAGATATTGGGGAGTGTGTACCGATACAGATATTGGGGAGTGTGTCCCGGATGCAGATATTGGGGAGTGTGTCCCGGGTGCAGATATTGGGGAGTGTGTCCCGGGTACAGATATTGGGGAGTGTGTCCCGGGTACAGATATTGGGGAGTGTGTCCCGGGTACAGATATTGGGGAGTGTGTCCCGGGTACAGATATTGGGGAGTGTGTCCCGGGTACAGATATTGGGGAGTGTGTTCCAGGTTCAGATATTGGGGAGTGTTTCCCGGGTACAGATATTGGGCAGTGTGTCCCGGGAACAGATATTGGGGAGCGTGTCCAAGGTACAGATTTTGGGGAGCATGTCCTGGGGACAGATATTGGGGAGCGTGTCCCAGATACAGATATTGGGGAGCGTGCCCCGGGTACAGATATTGGGGAGTGTGTCCCGGGTACAGATATTGGGGAGCGTGTCCCGGGTACAGATATTGGGGAATGTGTCCCGGGTACAGATATTGGGGAGTGTGTCCCGGGTACAGATATCGGGGAGTGTGTCCCGGGTACACATATTGGAGAGTGTGTCCCAGGTACCGATATTGGGGAGTGTGTCCCGGGTACAGATATTGGGGAGTGTGTCCCGGGTACAGATATTGGGGAGTGTGCCCCGGGTACAGATATTGGGGAGTGTGTCCCGGGTACAGATATTGGGGAGTGTGTCCCAGGTACAGATATTGGGGAGTGTGTCCCGGGTACAGATATTGGGGAGTGTGTCCCGGGTACAGATATTGGGGAGTGTGTCCCGGGTACAGATATTGGGGAGTGTGTCCCGGGTACAGATATTGGGTAGTGAGTCCCGGGTACAGATATTGGGGAGTGTGTCCCGGGTACAGATATTGGGGAGTGTGTCCCGGGTACAGATATTGGGGAGTGTGTCCCGGGTACAGATATTAGGGAGTGTTTCCCGGGTACAGATATTGGGGAGTGTGTCCCGGGAACAGATATTGGGGAGTGTGTCCCAGGTACAGATATTGGGGAGTGTGTCCCGTGGACAGATATTGGGGAGCGTGTCCCAGATACAGATATTGGGGTGCGTGCCCCGGGTACAGATATTGGGGAGCGTGTCCCGGGTACAGATATTGGGGAATGTGTCCGGGTACAGATATTGGGGAGTGTGTCCCGGGTACAGATATTGGGGAGTGTGTCCCGGGTACAGATATTAGGGAGTGTGTCCCGGGTACACATATTGGGGAGTGTGTCCCGGGTACAGATATTGGGGAGTGTGTCCCGGGTACAGATATTGGGGAGTGTGTCCCGGGTACAGATATTGGGGAGTGTGTCCCGGGTACAGATATTGGGGAGTGTGTCCCGGGTACAGATATTGGGGATTGTGTCCCATGTACAGATATTGGGGAGTGTGTCCCGGGTACAGATATTGGGGAGTGTGTCCCGGTTACAGATATTGGGCAGTGTTTCCTGGGTACAGATATTGGGGAGTGTGTCCCGGGTACAGATATTGGGGAGTGTGTCCCTGGTACAGATATTGCGGAGTGTGTCCCGGGTACAGATATTGGGGAGTGTGTACCGATACAGATATTGGGGAGTGTGTCCCGGATGCAGATATTGGGGAGTGTGTCCCGGGTGCAGATATTGGGGAGTGTGTCCCGGGTACAGATATTGGGGAGTGTGTCCCGGGTACAGATATTGGGGAGTGTGTCCCGGGTACAGATATTGGGGAGTGTGTCCCGGGTACAGATATTGGGGAGTGTGTCCCGGGTACAGATATTGGGGAGTGTGTTCCAGGTTCAGATATTGGGGAGTGTGTCCCGGGTACAGATAATGGGGAGTGTGTACCAGGTACAGATATTGGGGAGTGTGTCCCGGGTACAGATATTGGGGAGTGTGTCCCGGGTACAGATATTGGGGAGTGTGTCCCGGGTACAGATATTGGGGAGTGTGTCCCGGGTACAGATATTGGGGAGTGTGTCCCGGGTACAGATATAGGGGAGTGTGTCCCGGGTACACATATTGGGGAGTGTGTCCCGGGTACAGATATTGGGGAGTGTGTCCCGGGTACAGATATTGGCGAGTGTGTCCCGGGTACAGATATTGGGGAGTGTGTCCCGGTTACAGATATTGGGGAGTGTGTCCCGGGTACAGATATTGGGGAGTGTGACCCGGGTACAGATATTGGGGCGATTGTCCAAGGTACAGATATTGGGTAGTGTGTCCCCGCTACAGATATTGGGGAGTGTGTCCCAGGTACAGATATTGGGGAGTGTGCCCCGGGTTCAGATATTGGGGAGTGCGTCCCGGGTACAGATATTGGGGAGTGTGTCCCGGGTACAGATATTGGGGAGTGTGTCCAGGGTACAGATATTGGGGAGTGTGTCCCGGGTACAGATATTGGGGAGTGTGTCCCGGGTACAGATATTGGGGAGTGTGTCCCGGGTACAGATATTGGGGAGTGTGTCCCGGAGTGTGCCCCGGATACAGATATTGGGGGGTGTGTCCCGGGTACAGATATTGGGGAGTGTGTCCCGGGTACAGATATTGGGGAGTGTGTCCCGGGTACAGATATTGGGGAGTGTGTCCCGGGTACACATATTGGGGAGTGTGCCACGGGTACAGATATTGGGGAGTGTGTCCCAGGTACAGATATTGGGGAGTGTGTCCCGGGTACAGATATTGGGGAGTGTGTCCCGGGTACAGATATTGGGGAGTGGGTGCCAGGTGCAGATATTGGGGAGTGTGTCCCGGGTACAGATATTGGGGAGTGTGTCCCAGGTACAGATATTGGGGAGTGTGTCCCGGGGACAGATATTGGGGAGTGTGTCCCGGGTACAGATATTGGGGAGTGTGTCCCGGGTACAGATATTGGGGAGTGTGTCCCGGGTACAGATATTGGGTAGTGTGTCCCGGGTACAGATATTGGGGAGTGTGTCCCAGTACAGATATTGGAGAGTGTTTCCCGGGTACAGATATTGGGCAGTGTGTCCCGGGAACAGATATTGGGGAGCGTGTCCAAGGTACAGATTTTGGGGAGCATGTCCTGGGGACAGATATTGGGGAGCGTGTCCCAGATACAGATATTGGGGAGCGTGCCCCGGGTACAGATATTGGGGAGTGTGTCCCGGGTACAGATATTGGGGAGCGTGTCCCGGGTACAGATATTGGGGAATGTGTCCTGGGTACAGATATTGGGGAGTGTGTCCCGGGTACAGATATTGGGGAGTGTGTCCCGGGTACAGATATCGGGGAGTGTGTCCCGGGTACACATATTGGAGAGTGTGTCCCAGGTACAGATATTGGGGAGTGTGTCCCGGGTACAGATATTGGGGAGTGTGTCCCGGGTACAGATATTGGGGAGTGTGTCCTGGGTACAGATATTGGGGAGTGTGTCCCGTGTACAGATATTGGGGAGTGTGTCCCGGGGACAGATATTGGGGAGTGTGTCCCGGGTACAGATATTGGGGAGTGTGTCCCGGGTACAGATATTGGGGAGTGTGTCCCGGGTACAGATATTGGGTAGTGAGTCCCGGGTACAGATATTGGGGAGTGTGTCCCGGGTACACATATTGGGGAGTGTGTCCCGGGTACAGATATTGGGGAGTGTGTCCCGGGTACAGATATTAGGGAGTGTTTCCTGGGTACAGATATTGGGGAGTGTGTCCCGGGAACAGATATTGGGGAGTGTGTCCCAGGTACAGATATTGGGGAGTGTGTCCCGTGGACAGATATTGGGGAGCGTGTCCCAGATACAGATATTGGGGTGCGTGCCCCGGGTACAGATATTGGGGAGCGTGTCCCGGGTCCAGATATTGGGGAATGTGTCCCGGGTACAGATATTGGGGAGTGTGTCCCGGGTACAGATATTGGGGAGTGTGTCTCGGGTACAGATATTAGGGAGTGTGTCCCGGGTACACATATTGGGGAGTGTGTCCCGGGTACAGATATTGGGGAGTGTGTCCCGGGTACAGATATTGGGGAGTGTGTCCCGGGTACAGATATTGGGGAGTGTGTCCCGGGTACAGATATTGGGGAGTGTGTCCCGGGTACAGATATTGGGGAGTGTGTCCCGGGTACAGATATTGGGGATTGTGTCCCATGTACAGATATTGGGGAGTGTGTCCCGGGTACAGATATTGGGGAGTGTGTCCCGGTTGCAGATATTGGGCAGTGTTTCCTGGGTACAGATATTGGGGAGTGTGTCCCGGGTACAGATATTGGGGAGTGTGTCCCGGGTACAGATATTGCGGAGTGTGTCCCGGGTACAGATATTGGGGAGTGTGTACCGATATAGATATTGGGGAGTGTGTCCCGGATGCAGATATTGGGGAGTGTGTCCCGGGTGCAGATATTGGGGAGTGTGTCCCGGGTACAGATATTGGGGAGTTTGTCCCGGGTACAGATATTGGGGAGTGTGTCCCGGGTACAGATATTGGGGAGTGTGTCCCGGGTACAGATATTGGGGAGTGTGTTCCAGATTCAGATATTGGGAAGTGTGTCCCGGGTACAGATAATGGGGAGCGTGTCCCAGGTACAGATATTGGGGAGTGTGTCCCGGGTACAGATATTGGGGAGTGTGTCCCGGGTACAGATATTGGGGAGTGTGTCCCGTGTACAGATATTGGGGAGTGTGTCCCGGGTACAGATATTGGGGAGTGTGTCCCGGGTACAGATATAGGGGAGTGTGTCCCGGGTACACATATTGGGGAGTGTGTCCCGGGTACAGATATTGGGGAGTGTGTCCCGGGTACAGATATTGGGGAGTGTGTCCCGGGTACAGATATTGGGGAGTGTGTCCCGGTTACAGATATTGGGGAGTGTGTCCCGGGTACAGATATTGGGGAGTGTGACCCGGGTACAGATATTGGGGCGATTGTCCAAGGTACAGATATTGGGTAGTGTGTCCCAGCTACAGATATTGGGGAGTGTGTCCCAGGTACAGATATTGGGGAGTGTGCCCCGGGTACAGATATTGGGGAGTGCGTCCCGGGTACAGATATTGGGGAGTGTGTCCCGGGTACAGATATAGGGGAGTGTGTCCAGGGTACAGATATTGGGGAGTGTGTCCCGGGTACAGATATTGGGGAGTGTGTCCCGGGTACAGATATTGGGGAGTGTGTCCCGGGTACAGATATTGGGGAGTGTGTCCCGGAGTGTACCCCGGATACAGATATTGGGGAGTGTGTCCCGGGTACAGATATTGGGGAGTGTGTCCCGGGTACAGATATTGGGGAGTATGTCCCGGGTACAGATATTGGGGAGTGTGTCCCGGGTACAGATATTAGGGAGTGTGTCCCGCGTACAGATATTGGGGAGTGTGTCTCGGGAACAGCTATTGGGGAGTGTGTCCCGGGTACAGATATTGGGGAGTGTGTCCCGGGTACAGATATTGGGGAGTGTGTTCCAGGTTCAGATATTGGGGAGTGTGTCCCGGGTACAGATAATGGGGAGTGTGTCCCAGGTACAGATATTGGGGAGTGTGTCCCGGGTACAGATATTGGGGAGTGTGTCCCGGGTACAGATATTGGGGAGTGTGTCCCGGGTACAGATATTGGGGAGTGTGTCCCGGGTACAGATATAGGGGAGTGTGTCCCGGGTACACATATTGGGGAGTGTGTCCCGGGTACAGATATTGGGGAGTGTGTCCCGGGTACAGATATTGGGGAGTGTGTCCCGGGTACAGATATTGGGGAGTGTGTCCCGGTTACAGATATTGGGGGGTGTGTCCCGGGTACAGATATTGGGGAGTGTGTCCCGGGTACAGATATTGGGGAGATTGTCCAAGGTACAGATATTGGGTAGTGTGTCCCAGCTACAGATATTGGGGAGTGTGTCCCAGGTACAGATATTGGGGAGTGTGCCCCGGGTACAGATATTGGGGAGTGCGTCCCGGGTACAGATATTGGGGAGTGTGTCCCGGGTACAGATATTGGGGAGTGTGTCCCGGGTACAGATATTGGGGAGTGTGTCCCGGGTACAGATATTGGGGAGTGTGTCCCGGGTACAGATATTGGGGAGTGTGTCCCGGAGTGTGCCCCGGATACAGATATTGGGGAGTGTGTCCCGGGTACAGATATTGGGGAGTGTGTCCCGGGTACAGATATTGGGGAGTGTGTCCCGGGTACAGATATTGGGGAGTGTGTCCCGGGTACACATATTGGGGAGTGTGCCACGGGTACAGATATTGGGGAGTGTGTCCCAGGTACAGATATTGGGGAGTGTGTCCCGGGTACAGATATTGGGGAGTGTGTCCCGGGTACAGATATTGGGGAGTGGGTCCCAGGTGCAGATATTGGCGAGTGTGTCCCGGGTACAGATATTGGGGAGTGTGTCCCGGAGTGTGCCCCGGGTACAGATATTGGGGAGTGTGTCCCGGGTACAGATATTGGGGAGTGTGTCCCGGGTACAGATATTGGGGAGTGTGTCCCGGGTACAGATATTGGGGAGTGTGTCCCGGGTACACATATTGGGGAGTGTGCCACGGGTACAGATATTGGGGAGTGTGTCCCGGGTATAGATATTGGGGAGTGGGTCCCAGGTACAGATATTGGGGAGTGTGTTCCGCGTACAGATATTGGGGAGCGTGCCCCGGGTACAGATATTGGGGAGCGTGTCCCGGGTACAGATATTGGGGAGTGTGTCCCGGGTACACATATTGGGGAGTGTGCCACGGGTACAGATATTGGGGAGTGTGTCCCGGGTATAGATATTGGGGAGTGGGTCCCAGGTACAGATATTGGGGAGTGTGTCCCGGGTACAGATATTGGGGAGCGTGCCCCGGGTACAGATATTGGGGAGCGTGTCCCGGGTACAGATATTGGGGAGCGTGTCCCGGGTACAGATATTGGGGAATGTGTTCCGGCTACAGATATTGGGGAGTGTGCCCCGGGTAGATATTGGGGAGTGTGTCCCGGGTACAGATATTGGGGAGTGTGTCCCAGGTACAGATATTGGGGAGTGTGTCCCGGGTACAGATATTGGGGAGTGTGTCCCGGGTACAGATATTGGGGAGTGTGTCCCAGGTGCCGATATTGGGGAGTGTGTCCCGGGTACAGATATTGGGGAGTGTGTCCCAGGTACAGATATTGGGGAGTGTGTCCCGGGTACAGATATTGGAGAGTGTTTCCCGGGTACAGATATTGGGCAGTGTGTCCCGGGAACAGATATTGGGGAGCGTGTCCAAGGTACAGATTTTGGGGAGCATGTCCTGGGGACAGATATTGGGGAGCGTGTCCCAGATACAGATATTGGGGAGCGTGCCCCGGGTACAGATATTGGGGAGTGTGTCCCGGGTACAGATATCGGGGAGTGTGTCCCGGGTACACATATTGGAGAGTGTGTCCCAGGTACAGATATTGGGGAGTGTGTCCCGGGTACAGATATTGGGGAGTGTGTCCCGGGTACAGATATTGGGGAGTGTGCCCCGGGTACAGATGTTGGGGAGTGTGTCCCGGGTACAGATATTGGGGAGTGTGTCCCGTGTACAGATATTGGGGAGTGTGTCCCGGGTACAGATATTGGGGAGTGTGTCCCGGGTACAGATATTGGGGAGTGTGTCCCGGGTACAGATATTGGGGAGTGTGTCCCGGGTACAGATATTGGGTAGTGAGTCCCGGGTACAGATATTGGGGAGTGTGTCCCGGGTACAGATATTGGGGAGTGTGTCCCGGGTACAGATATTGGGGAGTGTGTCCCGGGTACAGATATTAGGGAGTGTTTCCCGGGTACAGATATTGGGGAGTGTGTCCCGGGTACAGATATTGGGGAGTGTGTCCCGGGTACAGATATTGGGGAGTGTGTCCAGGGTACAGATATTGGGGAGTGTGTCCCGTGTACAGATATTGGGGAGTGTGTCCCGGGTACAGATATTGGGGAGTGTGTCCCGGGTACAGATATTGGGGAGTGTGTCCCGGAGTGTGCCCCGGATACAGATATTGGGGAGTGTGTCCCGGGTACAGATATTGGGGAGTGTGTCCCGGGTACAGATATTGGGGAGTGTGTCCCGGGTACAGATATTGGCGAGTGTGTCCCGGGTACAGATATTGGGGAGTGGGTCCCAGGTGCAGATATTGGGGAGTGTGTCCCGGGTACAGATATTGGGGAGTGTGTCCCAGGTACAGATATTGGGGAGTGTGTCCCGGGTACAGATACTGGGGAGTGTGTCCCGGTACAGATATTGGGGAGTGTGTCCCGGGTACAGATATTGGGTAGTGTGTCCCAGGTACAGATATTGGGGAGTGTGTCCCGGGTACAGATATTGGGGAGTGTGTCCCGGGTACAGATATTGGGGAGTGTGTCCCAGGTACAGATATTGGGGAGAGTGTCCCGCGTACAGATATTGGGGAGTGTGTCCCAGGTACAGATATAGGGGAGTGTGTCCCGGGTAGATATTGGGGAGTGTGTCCCGGGTACAGATATTGGGGAGTGTGTCCCGGGTACAGATATTGGCGAGTGTGTCCCGGGTACAGATATTGGGGAGTGTGTCCCGGAGTGTGCCCCGGGTACAGATATTGGGGAGTGTGTCCCGGGTACAGATATTGGGGAGTGTGTCCCGGGTACAGATATTGGGGAGTGTGTCCCGGGTACAGATATTGGGGAGTGTGTCCCGGGTACACATATTGGGGAGTGTGTCCCGGGTATAGATATTGGGGAGTGGGACCCAGGTACAGATATTGGGGAGTGTGTCCCGCGTACAGATATTGGGGAGCGTGCCCCGGGTACAGATATTGGGGAGCGTGTCCCGGGTACAGATATTGGGGAGTGTGTCCCGGGTACAGATATTGGGGAGTGTGCCACGGGTACAGATATTGGGGAGTGTGTCCCGGGTATAGATATTGGGGAGTGGGTCCCAGGTACAGATATTGGGGAGTGTGTCCCGGGTACAGATATTGGGGAGCGTGCCCCGGGTACAGATATTGGGGAGCGTGTCCCGGGTACAGATATTGGGGAGCGTGTCCCGGGTACAGATATTGGGGAATGTGTTCCGGCTACAGATATTGGGGAGTGTGCCCCGGGTAGATATTGGGGAGTGTGTCCCGGGTACAGATATTGGGGAGTGTGTCCCAGGTACAGATATTGGGGAGTGTGTCCCGGGTACAGATTCTGGGGAGTGTGTCCCGGGTACAGATATTGGGGAGTGTGTCCCAGGTACAGATATTGGGGAGTGTGTCCCGGGTACAGATATTGGGGAGTGCGTCCCGGGTACAGATATTGGGGAGTGTGTCCCGGGTACACATATTGGGGAGTGTGCCACGGGTACAGATATTGGGGAGTGTGTCCCAGGTACAGATATTGGGGAGTGTGTCCCGGGTACAGATATTGGGGAGTGTGTCCCGGGTACAGATATTGGGGAGTGGGTCCCAGGTGCAGATATTGGGGAGTGTGTCCCGGGTACAGATATTGGGGAGTGTGTCCCAGGTACAGATATTGGGGAGTGTGTCCCGGGTACAGATATTGGGGAGTGTGTCCCGGTACAGATATTGGGGAGTGTGTCCCAGGTACAGATATTGGGGAGTGTGTCCCGGGTACAGATATTGGGGAGTGTGTCCCAGGTGCAGATATTGGGGAGAGTGTCCCGCGTACAGATATTGAGGAGTGTGTCCCAGGTACAGATATAGGGGAGTGTGTCCCGGGTAGATATTGGGGAGTGTGTCCCGGGTACAGATATTGGGGAGTGTGTCCCGGGTACAGATATTGGCGAGTGTGTCCCGGGTACAGATATTGGGGAGTGTGTCCCGGAGTGTGCCCCGGGTACAGATATTGGGGAGTGTGTCCCGGGTACAGATATTGGGGAGTGTGTCCCGGGTACAGATATTGGGGAGTGTGTCCCGGGTACAGATATTGGGGAGTGTGTCCCGGGTACACATATTGGGGAGTGTGCCACGGGTACAGATATTGGGGAGTGTGTCCCGGGTATAGATATTGGGGAGTGGGTCCCAGGTACAGATATTGGGGAGTGTGTTCCGCGTACAGATATTGGGGAGCGTGCCCCGGGTACAGATATTGGGGAGCGTGTCCCGGGTACAGATATTGGGGAGTGTGTCCCGGGTACACATATTGGGGAGTGTGCCACGGGTACAGATATTGGGGAGTGTGTCCCGGGTATAGATATTGGGGAGTGGGTCCCAGGTACAGATATTGGGGAGTGTGTCCCGGGTACAGATATTGGGGAGCGTGCCCCGGGTACAGATATTGGGGAGCGTGTCCCGGGTACAGATATTGGGGAGCGTGTCCCGGGTACAGATATTGGGGAATGTGTTCCGGCTACAGATATTGGGGAGTGTGCCCCGGGTAGATATTGGGGAGTGTGTCCCGGGTACAGATATTGGGGAGTGTGTCCCAGGTACAGATATTGGGGAGTGTGTCCCGGGTACAGATATTGGGGAGTGTGTCCCGGGTACAGATATTGGGGAGTGTGTCCCAGGTGCCGATATTGGGGAGTGTGTCCCGGGTACAGATATTGGGGAGTGTGTCCCAGGTACAGATATTGGGGAGTGTGTCCCGGGTACAGATATTGGAGAGTGTTTCCCGGGTACAGATATTGGGCAGTGTGTCCCGGGAACAGATATTGGGGAGCGTGTCCAAGGTACAGATTTTGGGGAGCATGTCCTGGGGACAGATATTGGGGAGCGTGTCCCAGATACAGATATTGGGGAGCGTGCCCCGGGTACAGATATTGGGGAGTGTGTCCCGGGTACAGATATCGGGGAGTGTGTCCCGGGTACACATATTGGAGAGTGTGTCCCAGGTACAGATATTGGGGAGTGTGTCCCGGGTACAGATATTGGGGAGTGTGTCCCGGGTACAGATATTGGGGAGTGTGCCCCGGGTACAGATGTTGGGGAGTGTGTCCCGGGTACAGATATTGGGGAGTGTGTCCCGTGTACAGATATTGGGGAGTGTGTCCCGGGTACAGATATTGGGGAGTGTGTCCCGGGTACAGATATTGGGGAGTGTGTCCCGGGTACAGATATTGGGGAGTGTGTCCCGGGTACAGATATTGGGTAGTGAGTCCCGGGTACAGATATTGGGGAGTGTGTCCCGGGTACAGATATTGGGGAGTGTGTCCCGGGTACAGATATTGGGGAGTGTGTCCCGGGTACAGATATTAGGGAGTGTTTCCCGGGTACAGATATTGGGGAGTGTGTCCCGGGTACAGATATTGGGGAGTGTGTCCCGGGTACAGATATTGGGGAGTGTGTCCAGGGTACAGATATTGGGGAGTGTGTCCCGTGTACAGATATTGGGGAGTGTGTCCCGGGTACAGATATTGGGGAGTGTGTCCCGGGTACAGATATTGGGGAGTGTGTCCCGGAGTGTGCCCCGGATACAGATATTGGGGAGTGTGTCCCGGGTACAGATATTGGGGAGTGTGTCCCGGGTACAGATATTGGGGAGTGTGTCCCGGGTACAGATATTGGCGAGTGTGTCCCGGGTACAGATATTGGGGAGTGGGTCCCAGGTGCAGATATTGGGGAGTGTGTCCCGGGTACAGATATTGGGGAGTGTGTCCCAGGTACAGATATTGGGGAGTGTGTCCCGGGTACAGATACTGGGGAGTGTGTCCCGGTACAGATATTGGGGAGTGTGTCCCGGGTACAGATATTGGGTAGTGTGTCCCAGGTACAGATATTGGGGAGTGTGTCCCGGGTACAGATATTGGGGAGTGTGTCCCGGGTACAGATATTGGGGAGTGTGTCCCAGGTACAGATATTGGGGAGAGTGTCCCGCGTACAGATATTGGGGAGTGTGTCCCAGGTACAGATATAGGGGAGTGTGTCCCGGGTAGATATTGGGGAGTGTGTCCCGGGTACAGATATTGGGGAGTGTGTCCCGGGTACAGATATTGGCGAGTGTGTCCCGGGTACAGATATTGGGGAGTGTGTCCCGGAGTGTGCCCCGGGTACAGATATTGGGGAGTGTGTCCCGGGTACAGATATTGGGGAGTGTGTCCCGGGTACAGATATTGGGGAGTGTGTCCCGGGTACAGATATTGGGGAGTGTGTCCCGGGTACACATATTGGGGAGTGTGTCCCGGGTATAGATATTGGGGAGTGGGACCCAGGTACAGATATTGGGGAGTGTGTCCCGCGTACAGATATTGGGGAGCGTGCCCCGGGTACAGATATTGGGGAGCGTGTCCCGGGTACAGATATTGGGGAGTGTGTCCCGGGTACAGATATTGGGGAGTGTGCCACGGGTACAGATATTGGGGAGTGTGTCCCGGGTATAGATATTGGGGAGTGGGTCCCAGGTACAGATATTGGGGAGTGTGTCCCGGGTACAGATATTGGGGAGCGTGCCCCGGGTACAGATATTGGGGAGCGTGTCCCGGGTACAGATATTGGGGAGCGTGTCCCGGGTACAGATATTGGGGAATGTGTTCCGGCTACAGATATTGGGGAGTGTGCCCCGGGTAGATATTGGGGAGTGTGTCCCGGGTACAGATATTGGGGAGTGTGTCCCAGGTACAGATATTGGGGAGTGTGTCCCGGGTACAGATTCTGGGGAGTGTGTCCCGGGTACAGATATTGGGGAGTGTGTCCCAGGTACAGATATTGGGGAGTGTGTCCCGGGTACAGATATTGGGGAGTGTGTCCCGGGTACAGATATTGGGGAGTGTGTCCCAGGTGCCGATATTGGGGAGTGTGTCCCGGGTACAGATATTGGGGAGTGTGTCCCAGGTACAGATATTGGGGAGTGTGTCCCGGGTACAGATATTGGAGAGTGTTTCCCGGGTACAGATATTGGGCAGTGTGTCCCGGGAACAGATATTGGGGAGCGTGTCCAAGGTACAGATTTTGGGGAGCATGTAATGGGGACAGATATTGGGGAGCGTGTCCCAGATACAGATATTGGGGAGCGTGCCCCGGGTACAGATATTGGGGAGTGTGTCCCGGGTACAGATATTGGGGAGCGTGTCCCGGGTACAGATATTGGGGAATGTGTCCCGGGTACAGATATTGGGGAGTGTGTCCCGGGTACAGATATCGGGGAGTGTGTCCCGGGTACACATATTGGAGAGTGTGTCCCAGGTACCGATATTGGGGAGTGTGTCCCGGGTACAGATATTGGGGAGTGTGTCCCGGGTACAGATATTGGGGAGTGTGCCCCGGGTACAGATATTGGGGAGTGTGTCCCGGGTACAGATATTGGGGAGTGTGTCCCGTGTACAGATATTGGGGAGTGTGTCCCGGGTACAGATATTGGGGAGTGTGTCCCGGGTACAGATATTGGGGAGTGTGTCCCGGGTACAGATATTGGGGAGTGTGTCCCGGGTACAGATATTGGGTAGTGAGTCCCGGGTACAGATATTGGGGAGTGTGTCCCGGGTACAGATATTGGGGAGTGTGTCCCGGGTACAGATATTGGGGAGTGTGTCCCGGGTACAGATATTAGGGAGTGTTTCCCGGGTACAGATATTGGGGAGTGTGTCCCGGGAACAGATATTGGGGAGTGTGTCGCAGGTACAGATATTGGGGAGTGTGTCCCGTGGACAGATATTGGGGAGCGTGTCCCAGATACAGATATTGGGGTGCGTGCCCCGGGTACAGATATTGGGGAGCGTGTCCCGGGTACAGATATTGGGGAATGTGTCCGGGTACAGATATTGGGGAGTGTGTCCCGGGTACAGATATTGGGGAGTGTGTCCCGGGTACAGATATTAGGGAGTGTGTCCCGGGTACACATATTGGGGAGTGTGTCCCGGGTACAGATATTGGGGAGTGTGTCCCGGGTACAGATATTGGGGAGTGTGTCCCGGGTACAGATATTGGGGAGTGTGTCCCGGGTACACATATTGGGGAGTGTGCCACGGGTACAGATATTGGAGAGTGTGTCCCGGGTATAGATATTGGGGAGTGGGTCCCAGGTACAGATATTGGGGAGTGTGTCCCGGGTACAGATATTGGGGAGCGTGCCCCGGGTACAGATATTGGGGAGCGTGTCCCGGGTACAGATATTGGGGAGCGTGTCCCGGGTACAGATATTGGGGAATGTGTTCCGGCTACAGATATTGGGGAGTGTGCCCCGGGTAGATATTGGGGAGTGTGTCCCGGGTACAGATATTGGGGAGTGTGTCCCAGGTACAGATATTGGGGAGTGTGTCCCGGTTACAGATATTGGGGAGTGTGTCCCGGGTACAGATATTGGGGAGTGTGTCCCAGGTGCCGATATTGGGGAGTGTGTCCCGGGTACAGATATTGGGGAGTGTGTCCCAGGTACAGATATTGGGGAGTGTGTCCCGGGTACAGATATTGGAGAGTGTTTCCCGGGTACAGATATTGGGCAGTGTGTCCCGGGAACAGATATTGGGGAGCGTGTCCAAGGTACAGATTTTGGGGAGCATGTCCTGGGGACAGATATTGGGGAGCGTGTCCCAGATACAGATATTGGGGAGCGTGCCCCGGGTACAGATATTGGGGAGTGTGTCCCGGGTACAGATATCGGGGAGTGTGTCCCGGGTACACATATTGGAGAGTGTGTCCCAGGTACAGATATTGGGGAGTGTGTCCCGGGTACAGATATTGGGGAGTGTGTCCCGGGTACAGATATTGGGGAGTGTGCCCCGGGTATAGATGTTGGGGAGTGTGTCCCGGGTACAGATATTGGGGAGTGTGTCCCGTGTACAGATATTGGGGAGTGTGTCCCGGGTACAGATATTGGGGAGTGTGTCCCGGGTACAGATATTGGGGAGTGTGTCCCGGGTACAGATATTGGGGAGTGTGTCCCGGGTACAGATATTGGGTAGTGAGTCCCGGGTACAGATATTGGGGAGTGTGTCCCGGGTACAGATATTGGGGAGTGTGTCCCGGGTACAGATATTGGGGAGTGTGTCCCGGGTACAGATATTGGGGAGTGTTTCCCGGGTACAGATATTGGGGAGTGTGTCCCGGGTACAGATATTGGGGAGTGTGTCCCGGGTACAGATATTGGGGAGTGTGTCCAGGGTACAGATATTGGGGAGTGTGTCCCGTGTACAGATATTGGGGAGTGTGTCCCGGGTACAGATATTGGGGAGTGTGTCCCGGGTACAGATATTGGGGAGTGTGTCCCGGAGTGTGCCCCGGATACAGATATTGGGGAGTGTGTCCCGGGTACAGATATTGGGGAGTGTGTCCCGGGTACAGATATTGGGGAGTGTGTCCCGGGTACAGATATTGGCGAGTGTGTCCCGGGTACAGATATTGGGGAGTGGGTCCCAGGTGCAGATATTGGGGAGTGTGTCCCGGGTACAGATATTGGGGAGTGTGTCCCAGGTACAGATATTGGGGAGTGTGTCCCGGGTACAGATACTGGGGAGTGTGTCCCGGTACAGATATTGGGGAGTGTGTCCCGGGTACAGATATTGGGTAGTGTGTCCCAGGTACAGATATTGGGGAGTGTGTCCCGGGTACAGATATTGGGGAGTGTGTCCCGGGTACAGATATTGGGGAGTGTGTCCCAGGTACAGATATTGGGGAGAGTGTCCCGCGTACAGATATTGGGGAGTGTGTCCCAGGTACAGATATAGGGGAGTGTGTCCCGGGTAGATATTGGGGAGTGTGTCCCGGGTACAGATATTGGGGAGTGTGTCCCGGGTACAGATATTGGCGAGTGTGTCCCGGGTACAGATATTGGGGAGTGTGTCCCGGAGTGTGCCCCGGGTACAGATATTGGGGAGTGTGTCCCGGGTACAGATATTGGGGAGTGTGTCCCGGGTACAGATATTGGGGAGTGTGTCCCGGGTACAGATATTGGGGAGTGTGTCCCGGGTACACATATTGGGGAGTGTGCCACGGGTACAGATATTGGGGAGTGTGTCCCGGGTATAGATATTGGGGAGTGGGACCCAGGTACAGATATTGGGGAGTGTGTCCCGCGTACAGATATTGGGGAGCGTGCCCCGGGTACAGATATTGGGGAGCGTGTCCCGGGTACAGATATTGGGGAGTGTGTCCCGGGTACACATATTGGGGAGTGTGCCACGGGTACAGATATTGGGGAGTGTGTCCCGGGTATAGATATTGGGGAGTGGGTCCCAGGTACAGATATTGGGGAGTGTGTCCCGGGTACAGATATTGGGGAGCGTGCCCCGGGTACAGATATTGGGGAGCGTGTCCCGGGTACAGATATTGGGGAGCGTGTACCGGGTACAGATATTGGGGAATGTGTTCCGGCTACAGATATTGGGGAGTGTGCCCCGGGTAGATATTGGGGAGTGTGTCCCGGGTACAGATATTGGGGAGTGTGTTCCAGGTACAGATATTGGGGAGTGTGTCCCGGGTACAGATTCTGGGGAGTGTGTCCCGGGTACAGATATTGGGGAGTGTGTCCCAGGTACAGATATTGGGGAGTGTGTCCCGGGTACAGATATTGGGGAGTGTGTCCCGGGTACAGATATTGGGGAGTGTGTCCCAGGTGCCGATATTGGGGAGTGTGTCCCGGGTACAGATATTGGGGAGTGTGTCCCAGGTACAGATATTGGGGAGTGTGTCCCGGGTACAGATATTGGAGAGTGTTTCCCGGGTACAGATATTGGGCAGTGTGTCCCGGGAACAGATATTGGGGAGCGTGTCCAAGGTACAGATTTTGGGGAGCATGTCCTGGGGACAGATATTGGGGAGCGTGTCCCAGATACAGATATTGGGGAGCGTGCCCCGGGTACAGATATTGGGGAGTGTGTCCCGGGTACAGATATTGGGGAGCGTGTCCCGGGTACAGATATTGGGGAATGTGTCCCAGGTACAGATATTGGGGAGTGTGTCCCAGGTACAGATATTGGGGAGTGTGTCCCGGGTACAGATATTGGGGAGTGTGTCCCGGGTACAGATATTGGGGAGTGTGCCCCGGGTACAGATATTGGGGAGTGCGTCCCGGGTACAGATATTGGGGAGTGTGTCCCGGGTACAGATATTGGGGAGTGTGTCCCGGGTACAGATATTGGGGAGTGTGTCCCGGGTACAGATATTGGGGAGTGTGTCCCGGGTACAGATATTGGGGAGTGTGTCCCGGAGTGTGCCCCGGATACAGATATTGGGGAGTGTGTCCCGGGTACAGATATTGGGGAGTGTGTCCCGGGTACAGATATTGGGGAGTGTGTCCCGGGTACAGATATTGGGGAGTGTGTCCCGGGTACACATATTGGGGAGTGTGCCACGGGTACAGATATTGGGGAGTGTGTCCCAGGTACAGATATTGGGGAGTGTGTCCCGGGTACAGATATTGGGGAGTGTGTCCCGGGTACAGATATTGGGGAGTGGGTCCCAGGTGCAGATATTGGGGAGTGTGTCCCGGGTACAGATATTGGGGAGTGTGTCCCAGGTACAGATATTGGGGAGTGTGTCCCGGGTACAGATACTGGGGAGTGTGTCCCGGTACAGATATTGGGGAGTGTGTCCCAGGTACAGATATTGGGGAGTGTGTCCCGGGTACAGATATTGGGGAGTGTGTCCCAGGTGCAGATATTGGGGAGAGTGTCCCGCGTACAGATATTGAGGAGTGTGTCCCAGGTACAGATATAGGGGAGTGTGTCCCGGGTAGATATTGGGGAGTGTGTCCCGGGTACAGATATTGGGGAGTGTGTCCCGGGTACAGATATTGGCGAGTGTGTCCCGGGTACAGATATTGGGGAGTGTGTCCCGGAGTGTGCCCCGGGTATAGATATTGGGGAGTGTGTCCCGGGTACAGATATTGGGGAGTGTGTCCCGGGTACAGATATTGGGGAGTGTGTCCCGGGTACAGATATTGGGGAGTGTGTCCCGGGTACACATATTGGGGAGTGTGCCACGGGTACAGATATTGGGGAGTGTGTCCCGGGTATAGATATTGGGGAGTGGGTCCCAGGTACAGATATTGGGGAGTGTGTTCCGCGTACAGATATTGGGGAGCGTGCCCCGGGTACAGATATTGGGGAGCGTGTCCCGGGTACAGATATTGGGGAGTGTGTCCCGGGTACACATATTGGGGAGTGTGCCACGGGTACAGATATTGGGGAGTGTGTCCCGGGTATAGATATTGGGGAGTGGGTCCCAGGTACAGATATTGGGGAGTGTGTCCCGGGTACAGATATTGGGGAGCGTGCCCCGGGTACAGATATTGGGGAGCGTGTCCCGGGTACAGATATTGGGGAGCGTGTCCCGGGTACAGATATTGGGGAATGTGTTCCGGCTACAGATATTGGGGAGTGTGCCCCGGGTAGATATTGGGGAGTGTGTCCCGGGTACAGATATTGGGGAGTGTGTCCCAGGTACAGATATTGGGGAGTGTGTCCCGGGTACAGATATTGGGGAGTGTGTCCCGGGTACAGATATTGGGGAGTGTGTCCCAGGTGCCGATATTGGGGAGTGTGTCCCGGGTACAGATATTGGGGAGTGTGTCCCAGGTACAGATATTGGGGAGTGTGTCCCGGGTACAGATATTGGAGAGTGTTTCCCGGGTACAGATATTGGGCAGTGTGTCCCGGGAACAGATATTGGGGAGCGTGTCCAAGGTACAGATTTTGGGGAGCATGTCCTGGGGACAGATATTGGGGAGTGTGTCCCGGGTACAGATATTGGGGAGTGTGTCCCGGGTACAGATATTGGGGAGTGTGTCCCGGGTACAGATATTAGGGAGTGTTTCCCGGGTACAGATATTGGGGAGTGTGTCCCGGGTACAGATATTGGGGAGTGTGTCCCGGGTACAGATATTGGGGAGTGTGTCCAGGGTACAGATATTGGGGAGTGTGTCCCGTGTACAGATATTGGGGAGTGTGTCCCGGGTACAGATATTGGGGAGTGTGTCCCGGGTACAGATATTGGGGAGTGTGTCCCGGAGTGTGCCCCGGATACAGATATTGGGGAGTGTGTCCCGGGTACAGATATTGGGGAGTGTGTCCCGGGTACAGATATTGGGGAGTGTGTCCCGGGTACAGATATTGGCGAGTGTGTCCCGGGTACAGATATTGGGGAGTGGGTCCCAGGTGCAGATATTGGGGAGTGTGTCCCGGGTACAGATATTGGGGAGTGTGTCCCAGGTACAGATATTGGGGAGTGTGTCCCGGGTACAGATACTGGGGAGTGTGTCCCGGTACAGATATTGGGGAGTGTGTCCCGGGTACAGATATTGGGTAGTGTGTCCCAGGTACAGATATTGGGGAGTGTGTCCCGGGTACAGATATTGGGGAGTGTGTCCCGGGTACAGATATTGGGGAGTGTGTCCCAGGTACAGATATTGGGGAGAGTGTCCCGCGTACAGATATTGGGGAGTGTGTCCCAGGTACAGATATAGGGGAGTGTGTCCCGGGTAGATATTGGGGAGTGTGTCCCGGGTACAGATATTGGGGAGTGTGTCCCGGGTACAGATATTGGCGAGTGTGTCCCGGGTACAGATATTGGGGAGTGTGTCCCGGAGTGTGCCCCGGGTACAGATATTGGGGAGTGTGTCCCGGGTACAGATATTGGGGAGTGTGTCCCGGGTACAGATATTGGGGAGTGTGTCCCGGGTACAGATATTGGGGAGTGTGTCCCGGGTACACATATTGGGGAGTGTGCCACGGGTACAGATATTGGGGAGTGTGTCCCGGGTATAGATATTGGGGAGTGGGACCCAGGTACAGATATTGGGGAGTGTGTCCCGCGTACAGATATTGGGGAGCGTGCCCCGGGTACAGATATTGGGGAGCGTGTCCCGGGTACAGATATTGGGGAGTGTGTCCCGGGTACACATATTGGGGAGTGTGCCACGGGTACAGATATTGGGGAGTGTGTCCCGGGTATAGATATTGGGGAGTGGGTCCCAGGTACAGATATTGGGGAGTGTGTCCCGGGTACAGATATTGGGGAGCGTGCCCCGGGTACAGATATTGGGGAGCGTGTCCCGGGTACAGATATTGGGGAGCGTGTCCCGGGTACAGATATTGGGGAATGTGTTCCGGCTACAGATATTGGGGAGTGTGCCCCGGGTAGATATTGGGGAGTGTGTCCCGGGTACAGATATTGGGGAGTGTGTCCCAGGTACAGATATTGGGGAGTGTGTCCCGGGTACAGATTCTGGGGAGTGTGTCCCGGGTACAGATATTGGGGAGTGTGTCCCAGGTACAGATATTGGGGAGTGTGTCCCGGGTACAGATATTGGGGAGTGTGTCCCGGGTACAGATATTGGGGAGTGTGTCCCGGGTACAGATATTGGGGAGTGTGTCCCGGGTACAGATATTGGGGAGTGTGTCCCGGGTACAGATATTGGGGATTGTGTCCCATGTACAGATATTGGGGAGTGTGTCCCGGGTACAGATATTGGGGAGTGTGTCCCGGTTACAGATATTGGGCAGTGTTTCCTGGGTACAGATATTGGGGAGTGTGTCCCGGGTACAGATATTGGGGAGTGTGTCCCTGGTACAGATATTGCGGAGTGTGTCCCGGGTACAGATATTGGGGAGTGTGTACCGATACAGATATTGGGGAGTGTGTCCCGGATGCAGATATTGGGGAGTGTGTCCCGGGTGCAGATATTGGGGAGTGTGTCCCGGGTACAGATATTGGGGAGTGTGTCCCGGGTACAGATATTGGGGAGTGTGTCCCGGGTACAGATATTGGGGAGTGTGTCCCGGGTACAGATATTGGGGAGTGTGTCCCGGGTACAGATATTGGGGAGTGTGTCCCAGGTGCCGATATTGGGGAGTGTGTCCCGGGTACAGATATTGGGGAGTGTGTCCCAGGTACAGATATTGGGGAGTGTGTCCCGGGTACAGATATTGGAGAGTGTTTCCCGGGTACAGATATTGGGCAGTGTGTCCCGGGAACAGATATTGGGGAGCGTGTCCAAGGTACAGATTTTGGGGAGCATGTCCTGGGGACAGATATTGGGGAGCGTGTCCCAGATACAGATATTGGGGAGCGTGCCCCGGGTACAGATATTGGGGAGTGTGTCCCGGGTACAGATATTGGGGAGCGTGTCCCGGGTACAGATATTGGGGAATGTGTCCCGGGTACAGATATTGGGGAGTGTGTCCCGGGTACAGATATCGGGGAGTGTGTCCCGGGTACACATATTGGAGAGTGTGTCCCAGGTACCGATATTGGGGAGTGTGTTCCGGGTACAGATATTGGGGAGTGTGTCCCGGGTACAGATATTGGGGAGTGTGCCCCGGGTACAGATATTGGGGAGTGTGTCCCGGGTACAGATATTGGGGAGTGTGTCCCGTGTACAGATATTGGGGAGTGTGTCCCGGGTACAGATATTGGGGAGTGTGTCCCGGGTACAGATATTGGGGAGTGTGTCCCGGGTACAGATATTGGGGAGTGTGTCCCGGGTACAGATATTGGGTAGTGAGTCCCGGGTACAGATATTGGGGAGTGTGTCCCGGGTACAGATATTGGGGAGTGTGTCCCGGGTACAGATATTGGGGAGTGTGTCCCGGGTACAGATATTAGGGAGTGTTTCCCGGGTACAGATATTGGGGAGTGTGTCCCGGGAACAGATATTGGGGAGTGTGTCCCAGGTACAGATATTGGGGAGTGTGTCCCGTGGACAGATATTGGGGAGCGTGTCCCAGATACAGATATTGGGGTGCGTGCCCCGGGTACAGATATTGGGGAGCGTGTCCCGGGTACAGATATTGGGGAATGTGTCCGGGTACAGATATTGGGGAGTGTGTCCCGGGTACAGATATTGGGGAGTGTGTCCCGGGTACAGATATTAGGGAGTGTGTCCCGGGTACACATATTGGGGAGTGTGTCCCGGGTACAGATATTGGGGAGTGTGTCCCGGGTACAGATATTGGGGAGTGTGTCCCGGGTACAGATATTGGGGAGTGTGTCCCGGGTACAGATATTGGGGAGTGTGTCCCGGGTACAGATATTGGGGATTGTGTCCCATGTACAGATATTGGGGAGTGTGTCCCGGGTACAGATATTGGGGAGTGTGTCCCGGTTACAGATATTGGGCAGTGTTTCCTGGGTACAGATATTGGGGAGTGTGTCCCGGGTACAGATATTGGGGAGTGTGTCCCTGGTACAGATATTGCGGAGTGTGTCCCGGGTACAGATATTGGGGAGTGTGTACCGATACAGATATTGGGGAGTGTGTCCCGGATGCAGATATTGGGGAGTGTGTCCCGGGTGCAGATATTGGGGAGTGTGTCCCGGGTACAGATATTGGGGAGTGTGTCCCGGGTACAGATATTGGGGAGTGTGTCCCGGGTACAGATATTGGGGAGTGTGTCCCGGGTACAGATATTGGGGAGTGTGTTCCAGGTTCAGATATTGGGGAGTGTGTCCCGGGTACAGATAATGGGGAGTGTGTCCCAGGTACAGATATTGGGGAGTGTGTCCCGGGTACAGATATTGGGGAGTGTGTCCCGGGTACAGATATTGGGGAGTGTGTCCCGGGTACAGATATTGGGGAGTGTGTCCCGGGTACAGATATTGGGGAGTGTGTCCCGGGTACAGATATAGGGGAGTGTGTCCCGGGTACACATATTGGGGAGTGTGTCCCGGGTACAGATATTGGGGAGTGTGTCCCGGGTACAGATATTGGCGAGTGTGTCCCGGGTACAGATATTGGGGAGTGTGTCCCGGTTACAGATATTGGGGAGTGTGTCCCGGGTACAGATATTGGGGAGTGTGACCCGGGTACAGATATTGGGGCGATTGTCCAAGGTACAGATATTGGGTAGTGTGTCCCCGCTACAGATATTGGGGAGTGTGTCCCAGGTACAGATATTGGGGAGTGTGCCCCGGGTTCAGATATTGGGGAGTGCGTCCCGGGTACAGATATTGGGGAGTGTGTCCCGGGTACAGATATTGGGGAGTGTGTCCAGGGTACAGATATTGGGGAGTGTGTCCCGGGTACAGATATTGGGGAGTGTGTCCCGGGTACAGATATTGGGGAGTGTGTCCCGGGTACAGATATTGGGGAGTGTGTCCCGGAGTGTGCCCCGGATACAGATATTGGGGAGTGTGTCCCGGGTACAGATATTGGGGAGTGTGTCCCGGGTACAGATATTGGGGAGTGTGTCCCGGGTACAGATATTGGGGAGTGTGTCCCGGGTACACATATTGGGGAGTGTGCCACGGGTACAGATATTGGGGAGTGTGTCCCAGGTACAGATATTGGGGAGTGTGTCCCGGGTACAGATATTGGGGAGTGTGTCCCGGGTACAGATATTGGGGAGTGGGTGCCAGGTGCAGATATTGGGGAGTGTGTCCCGGGTACAGATATTGGGGAGTGTGTCCCAGGTACAGATATTGGGGAGTGTGTCCCGGGTACAGATACTGGGGAGTGTGTCCCGGTACAGATATTGGGGAGTGTGTCCCTAGTACAGATATTGGGGAGTGTGTCCCGGGTAAAGATATTGGGTAGTGAGTCCCGGGTACAGATATTGGGGAGTGTGTCCCGGGTACAGATATTGGGGAGTGTGTCCCGGGTACAGATATTGGGGAGTGTGACCCGGGTACAGATATTAGGGAGTGTTTCCCGGGTACAGATATTGGGGAGTGTGTCCCGGGAACAGATATTGGGGAGTGTGTCCCAGGTACAGATATTGGGGAGTGTGTCCCGTGGACAGATATTGGGGAGCGTGTCCCAGATACAGATATTGGGGTGGGTGCCCCGGGTACAGATATTGGGGAATGTGTCCCGGGTACAGATATTGGGGAGTGTGTCCCGGGTACAGATATTGGGGAGTGTGTCCCGGGTACAGATATTAGGGAGTGTGTCCCGGGTACACATATTGGGGAGTGTGTCCTGGGTACAGATATTGGGGAGTGTGTCCCGGGTACAGATATTGGGGAGTGTGTCCCGGGTACAGATATTGGGGAGTCTGTCCCGGGTACAGATATTGGGGATTGTGTCCCATGTACAGATATTGGGGAGTGTGTCCCGGGTACAGATATTGGGGAGGGTGTCCCGGTTACAGATATTGGGCAGTGTTTCCTGGGTACAGATATTGGGGAGTGTGTCCCGGGTACAGATATTGGGGAGTGTGTCCCGGGTACAGATATTGCGGAGTGTGTCCCGGGTACAGATATTGGGGAGTGTTTACCGATACAGATATTGGGGAGTGTGTCCCGGATGCAGATATTGGGGAGTGTGTCCCGGGTGCAGATATTGGGGAGTGTGTCCCGGGTACAGATATTGGGGAGTGTGTCCCGGGTACAGATATTGGGGAGTGTGTCCCGGGTACAGATATTAGGGTGTGTGTCCCGGGTACAGATATTGGGGAGTGTGTCTCGGGAACAGCTATTGGGGAGTGTGTCCCGGGTACAGATATTGGGGAGTGTGTCCCGGGTACAGATATTGGGGAGTGTGTTCCAGGTTCAGATATTGGGGAGTGTGTCCCGGGTACAGATAATGGGGAGTGTGTCCCAGGTACAGATATTGGGGAGTGTGTCCCGGGTACAGATATTGGGGAGTGTGTCCCGGGTACAGATATTGGGGAGTGTGTCCCGGGTACAGATATAGGGGAGTGTGTCCCGGGTACACATATTGGGGAGTGTGTCCCGGGTACAGATATTGGGGAGTGTGTCCCGGGTACAGATATTGGGGAGTGTGTCCCGGGTACAGATATTAGGGAGTGTGTCCCGGGTACAGATATTGGGTAGTGAGTCCCGGGTACAGATATTGGGGAGTGTGTCCCGGGTACAGATATTGGGGAGTGTGTCCCGGGTACAGATATTAGGGAGTGTTTCCCGGGTACAGATATTGGGGAGTGTGTCCCGGGAACAGATATTGGGGAGTGTGTCCCAGGTACAGATATTGGGGAGTGTGTCCCGTGGACAGATATTGGGGAGCGTGTCCCAGATACAGATATTGGGGTGCGTGCTCCGGGTACAGATATTGGGGAGCGTGTCCCGGGTACAGATATTGGGGAATGTGTCCCGGGTACAGATATTGGGGAGTGTGTCCCGGGTACAGATATTGGGGAGTGTGTCCCGGGTACAGATATTAGGGAGTGTGTCCCGGGTACACATATTGGGGAGTGTGTCCCGGGTACAGATATTGGGGAGTGTGTCCCGGGTACAGATATTGGGGAGTATGTCCCGGGTACAGATATTGGGGAGTGTGTCCCGGGTACAGATATTGGGGAGTGTGTCCCGGGTACAGATATTGGGGAGTGTGTCCCGGGTACAGATATTGGGGATTGTGTCCCATGTACAGATATTGGGGAGTGTGTCCCGGGTACAGATATTGGGGAGTGTGTCCCGGTTACAGATATTGGGCAGTGTTTCCTGGGTACAGATATTGGGGAGTGTGTCCCGGGTACACATATTGGGGTGTGTGTCCCGGGTACACATATTGGGGAGTGTGTCCCGGGTGCAGATATTGGGGAGTGTGTCCCGGGTACAGATATTGGGGAGTGTGTCCCGGGTACAGATATTGGGGAGTGTGTCCCGGGTACAGATATTGGGGAGTGTGTCCCGGGTAAAGATATAGGGGAGTGTGTCCCGGGTACACATATTGGGGAGTGTGTCCCGGGTACAGATATTGGGGAGTGTGTCCCGGGTACAGATATTGGGGAGTGTGTCCCGGGTACAGATATTGGGGAGTGTGTCCCGGTTACAGATATTGGGGAGTGTGTCCCGGGTACAGATATTGGGGAGTGTGACCCGGGTACAGATATTGGGGCGATTGTCCAAGGTACAGATATTGGGGAGTGTGTCCCGGGTACAGATATTGGGGAGTGTGTCCCGGAGTGTGCCCCGGATACAGATATTGGGGAGTGTGTCCCGGGTACAGATATTGGGGAGTGTGTCCCGGGTACAGATATTGGGGAGTATGTCCCGGGTACAGATATTGGGGAGTGTGTCCCGGGTACAGATATTAGGGAGTGTGTCCCGCGTACAGATATTGGGGAGTGTGTCTCGGGAACAGCTATTGGGGAGTGTGTCCCGGGTACAGATATTGGGGAGTGTGTCCCGGGTACAGATATTGGGGAGTGTGTTCCAGGTTCAGATATTGGGGAGTGTGTCCCGGGTACAGATAATGGGGAGTGTGTCCCAGGTACAGATATTGGGGAGTGTGTCCCGGGTACAGATATTGGGGAGTGTGTCCCGGGTACAGATATTGGGGAGTGTGTCCCGGGTACAGATATTGGGGAGTGTGTCCCGGGTACAGATATAGGGGAGTGTGTCCCGGGTATACATATTGGGGAGTGTGTCCCGGGTACAGATATTGGGGAGTGTGTCCCGGGTACAGATATTGGGGAGTGTGTCCCGGGTACAGATATTGGGGAGTGTGTCCCGGTTACAGATATTGGGGAGTGTGTCCCGGGTACAGATATTGGGGAGTGTGTCCCGGGTACAGATATTGGGGAGATTGTCCAAGGTACAGATATTGGGTAGTGTGTCCCAGCTACAGATATTGGGGAGTGTGTCCCAGGTACAGATATTGGGGAGTGTGCCCCGGGTACAGATATTGGGGAGTGCGTCCCGGGTACAGATATTGGGGAGTGTGTCCCGGGTACAGATATTGGGGAGTGTGTCCCGGGTACAGATATTGGGGAGTGTGTCCCGGGTACAGATATTGGGGAGTGTGTCCCGGGTACAGATATTGGGGAGTGTGTCCCGGAGTGTGCCCCGGATACAGATATTGGGGAGTGTGTCCCGGGTACAGATATTGGGGAGTGTGTCCCGGGTACAGATATTGGGGAGTGTGCCACGGGTACAGATATTGGGGAGTGTGTCCCAGGTACAGATATTGGGGAGTGTGTCCCGGGTACAGATATTGGGGAGTGTGTCCCGGGTACAGATATTGGGGAGTGGGTCCCAGGTGCAGATATTGGGGAGTGTGTCCCGGGTACAGATATTGGGGAGTGTGTCCCAGGTACAGATATTGGGGAGTGTGTCCCGGGTACAGATACTGGGGAGTGTGTCCCGGTACAGATATTGGGGAGTGTGTCCCGGGTACAGATATTGGGGAGTGTGTCCCAGGTACAGATATTGGGGAGTGTGTCCCGGGTACAGATATTGGGGAGTGTGTCCCGGGTACAGATATTGGGGAGTGTGTCCCAGGTGCCGATATTGGGGAGTGTGTCCCGGGTACAGATATTGGGGAGTGTGTCCCAGGTACAGATATTGGGGAGTGTGTCCCGGGTACAGATATTGGAGAGTGTTTCCCGGGTACAGATATTGGGCAGTGTGTCCCGGGAACAGATATTGGGGAGCGTGTCCAAGGTACAGATTTTGGGGAGCATGTCCTGGGGACAGATATTGGGGAGCGTGTCCCAGATACAGATATTGGGGAGCGTGCCCCGGGTACAGATATTGGGGAGTGTGTCCCGGGTACAGATATTGGGGAGCGTGTCCCGGGTACAGATATTGGGGAATGTGTCCCGGGTACAGATATTGGGGAGTGTGTCCCGGGTACAGATATCGGGGAGTGTGTCCCGGGTACACATATTGGAGAGTGTGTCCCAGGTACCGATATTGGGGAGTGTGTCCCGGGTACAGATATTGGGGAGTGTGTCCCGGGTACAGATATTGGGGAGTGTGCCCCGGGTACAGATATTGGGGAGTGTGTCGCGGGTACAGATATTGGGGAGTGTGTCCCGTGTACAGATATTGGGGAGTGTGTCCCGGGTACAGATATTGGGGAGTGTGTCCCGGGTACAGATATTGGGGAGTGTGTCCCGGGTACAGATATTGGGGAGTGTGTCCCGGGTACAGATATTGGGTAGTGAGTCCCGGGTACAGATATTGGGGAGTGTGTCCCGGGTACAGATATTGGGGAGTGTGTCCCGGGTACAGATATTGGGGAGTGTGTCCCGGGTACAGATATTAGGGAGTGTTTCCCGGGTACAGATATTGGGGAGTGTGTCCCGGGAACAGATATTGGGGAGTGTGTCCCAGGTACAGATATTGGGGAGTGTGTCCCGTGGACAGATATTGGGGAGCGTGTCCCAGATACAGATATTGGGGTGCGTGCCCCGGGTACAGATATTGGGGAGCGTGTCCCGGGTACAGATATTGGGGAATGTGTCCGGGTACAGATATTGGGGAGTGTGTCCCGGGTACAGATATTGGGGAGTGTGTCCCGGGTACAGATATTAGGGAGTGTGTCCCGGGTACACATATTGGGGAGTGTGTCCCGGGTACAGATATTGGGGAGTGTGTCCCGGGTACAGATATTGGGGAGTGTGTCCCGGGTACAGATATTGGGGAGTGTGTCCCGGGTACAGATATTGGGGAGTGTGTCCCGGGTACAGATATTGGGGATTGTGTCCCATGTACAGATATTGGGGAGTGTGTCCCGGGTACAGATATTGGGGAGTGTGTCCCGGTTACAGATATTGGGCAGTGTTTCCTGGGTACAGATATTGGGGAGTGTGTCCCGGGTACAGATATTGGGGAGTGTGTCCCTGGTACAGATATTGCGGAGTGTGTCCCGGGTACAGATATTGGGGAGTGTTTACCGATACAGATATTGGGGAGTGTGTCCCGGATGCAGATATTGGGGAGTGTGTCCCGGGTGCAGATATTGGGGAGTGTGTCCCGGGTACAGATATTGGGGAGTGTGTCCCGGGTAAAGATATTGGGGAGTGTGTCCCGGGTACAGATATTGGGGAGTGTGTCCCGGGTACAGATATTGGGGAGTGTGTCCCGGGTACAGATATTGGGGAGTGTGTTCCAGGTTCAGATATTGGGGAGTGTGTCCCGGGTACAGATAATGGGGAGTGTGTCCCAGGTACAGATATTGGGGAGTGTGTCCCGGGTACAGATATTGGGGAGTGTGTCCCGGGTACAGATATTGGGGAGTGTGTCCCGGGTACAGATATTGGGGAGTGTGTCCCGGGTACAGATATTGGGGAGTGTGTCCCGGGTAAAGATATAGGGGAGTGTGTCCCGGGTACACATATTGGGGAGTGTGTCCCGGGTACAGATATTGGGGAGTGTGTCCCGGGTACAGATATTGGCGAGTGTGTCCCGGGTACAGATATTGGGGAGTGTGTCCCGGTTACAGATATTGGGGAGTGTGTCCCGGGTACAGATATTGGGGAGTGTGACCCGGGTACAGATATTGGGGCGATTGTCCAAGGTACAGATATTGGGTAGTGTGTCCCCGCTACAGATATTGGGGAGTGTGTCCCAGGTACAGATATTGGGGAGTGTGCCCCGGGTTCAGATATTGGGGAGTGCGTCCCGGGTACAGATATTGGGGAGTGTGTCCCGGGTACAGATATTGGGGAGTGTGTCCCGGGTACAGATATTGGGGAGTGTGTCCCGGGTACAGATATTGGGGAGTGTGTCCCGGAGTGTGCCCCGGATACAGATATTGGGGAGTGTGTCCCGGGTACAGATATTGGGGAGTGTGTCCCGGGTACAGATATTGGGGAGTGTGTCCCGGGTACAGATATTGGGGAGTGTGTCCCGGGTACACATATTGGGGAGTGTGCCACGGGTACAGATATTGGGGAGTGTGTCCCAGGTACAGATATTGGGGAGTGTGTCCCGGGTACAGATATTGGGGAGTGTGTCCCGGGTACAGATATTGGGGAGTGGGTGCCAGGTGCAGATATTGGGGAGTGTGTCCCGGGTACAGATATTGGGGAGTGTGTCCCAGGTACAGATATTGGGGAGTGTGTCCCGGGTACAGATACTGGGGAGTGTGTCCCGGTACAGATATTGGGGAGTGTGTCCCTAGTACAGATATTGGGGAGTGTGTCCCGGGTAAAGATATTGGGTAGTGAGTCCCGGGTACAGATATTGGGGAGTGTGTCCCGGGTACAGATATTGGGGAGTGTGTCCCGGGTACAGATATTGGGGAGTGTGACCCGGGTACAGATATTAGGGAGTGTTTCCCGGGTACAGATATTGGGGAGTGTGTCCCGGGAACAGATATTGGGGAGTGTGTCCCAGGTACAGATATTGGGGAGTGTGTCCCGTGGACAGATATTGGGGAGCGTGTCCCAGATACAGATATTGGGGTGGGTGCCCCGGGTACAGATATTGGGGAATGTGTCCCGGGTACAGATATTGGGGAGTGTGTCCCGGGTACAGATATTGGGGAGTGTGTCCCGGGTACAGATATTAGGGAGTGTGTCCCGGGTACACATATTGGGGAGTGTGTCCTGGGTACAGATATTGGGGAGTGTGTCCCGGGTACAGATATTGGGGAGTGTGTCCCGGGTACAGATATTGGGGAGTCTGTCCCGGGTACAGATATTGGGGATTGTGTCCCATGTACAGATATTGGGGAGTGTGTCCCGGGTACAGATATTGGGGAGTGTGTCCCGGTTACAGATATTGGGCAGTGTTTCCTGGGTACAGATATTGGGGAGTGTGTCCCGGGTACAGATATTGGGGAGTGTGTCCCGGGTACAGATATTGCGGAGTGTGTCCCGGGTACAGATATTGGGGAGTGTGTACCGATACAGATATTGGGGAGTGTGTCCCGGATGCAGATATTGGGGAGTGTGTCCCGGGTGCAGATATTGGGGAGTGTGTCCCGGGTACAGATATTGGGGAGTGTGTCCCGGGTACAGATATTGGGGAGTGTGTCCCGGGTACAGATATTAGGGAGTGTGTCCCGGGTACAGATATTGGGGAGTGTGTCTCGGGAACAGCTATTGGGGAGTGTGTCCCGGGTACAGATATTGGGGAGTGTGTCCCGGGTACAGATATTGGGGAGTGTGTTCCAGGTTCAGATATTGGGGAGTGTGTCCCGGGTACAGATAATGGGGAGTGTGTCCCAGGTACAGATATTGGGGAGTGTGTCCCGGGTACAGATATTGGGGAGTGTGTCCCGGGTACAGATATTGGGGAGTGTGTCCCGGGTACAGATATAGGGGAGTGTGTTCCGGGTACACATATTGGGGAGTGTGTCCCGGGTACAGATATTGGGGAGTGTGTCCCGGGTACAGATATTGGGGAGTGTGTCCCGGGTACAGATATTAGGGAGTGTGTCCCGGGTACAGATATTGGGTAGTGAGTCCCGGGTACAGATATTGGGGAGTGTGTCCCGGGTACAGATATTGGGGAGTGTGTCCCGGGTACAGATATTAGGGAGTGTTTCCCGGGTACAGATATTGGGGAGTGTGTCCCGGGAACAGATATTGGGGAGTGTGTCCCAGGTACAGATATTGGGGAGTGTGTCCCGTGGACAGATATTGGGGAGCGTGTCCCAGATACAGATATTGGGGTGCGTGCTCCGGGTACAGATATTGGGGAGCGTGTCCCGGGTACAGATATTGGGGAATGTGTCCCGGGTACAGATATTGGGGAGTGTGTCCCGGGTACAGATATTGGGGAGTGTGTCCCGGGTACAGATATTAGGGAGTGTGTCCCGGGTACACATATTGGGGAGTGTGTCCCGGGTACAGATATTGGGGAGTGTGTCCCGGGTACAGATATTGGGGAGTATGTCCCGGGTACAGATATTGGGGAGTGTGTCCCGGGTACAGATATTGGGGAGTGTGTCCCGGGTACAGATATTGGGGAGTGTGTCCCGGGTACAGATATTGGGGATTGTGTCCCATGTACAGATATTGGGGAGTGTGTCCCGGGTACAGATATTGGGGAGTGTGTCCCGGTTACAGATATTGGGCAGTGTTTCCTGGGTACAGATATTGGGGAGTGTGTCCCGGGTACACATATTGGGGAGTGTGTCCCGGGTACACATATTGGGGAGTGTGTCCCGGGTGCAGATATTGGGGAGTGTGTCCCGGGTACAGATATTGGGGAGTGTGTCCCGGGTACAGATATTGGGGAGTGTGTCCCGGGTACAGATATTGGGGAGTGTGTCCCGGGTAAAGATATAGGGGAGTGTGTCCCGGGTACACATATTGGGGAGTGTGTCCCGGGTACAGATATTGGGGAGTGTGTCCCGGGTACAGATATTGGGGAGTGTGTCCCGGGTACAGATATTGGGGAGTGTGTCCCGGTTACAGATATTGGGGAGTGTGTCCCGGGTACAGATATTGGGGAGTGTGACCCGGGTACAGATATTGGGGCGATTGTCCAAGGTACAGATATTGGGGAGTGTGTCCCGGGTACAGATATTGGGGAGTGTGTCCCGGAGTGTGCCCCGGATACAGATATTGGGGAGTGTGTCCCGGGTACAGATATTGGGGAGTGTGTCCCGGGTACAGATATTGGGGAGTATGTCCCGGGTACAGATATTGGGGAGTGTGTCCCGGGTACAGATATTAGGGAGTGTGTCCCGCGTACAGATATTGGGGAGTGTGTCTCGGGAACAGCTATTGGGGAGTGTGTCCCGGGTACAGATATTGGGGAGTGTGTCCCGGGTACAGATATTGGGGAGTGTGTTCCAGGTTCAGATATTGGGGAGTGTGTCCCGGGTACAGATAATGGGGAGTGTGTCCCAGGTACAGATATTGGGGAGTGTGTCCCGGGTACAGATATTGGGGAGTGTGTCCCGGGTACAGATATTGGGGAGTGTGTCCCGGGTACAGATATTGGGGAGTGTGTCCCGGGTACAGATATAGGGGAGTGTGTCCCGGGTACACATATTGGGGAGTGTGTCCCGGGTACAGATATTGGGGAGTGTGTCCCGGGTACAGATATTGGGGAGTGTGTCCCGGGTACAGATATTGGGGAGTGTGTCCCGGTTACAGATATTGGGGAGTGTGTCCCGGGTACAGATATTGGGGAGTGTGTCCCGGGTACAGATATTGGGGAGATTGTCCAAGGTACAGATATTGGGTAGTGTGTCCCAGCTACAGATATTGGGGAGTGTGTCCCAGGTACAGATATTGGGGAGTGTGCCCCGGGTACAGATATTGGGGAGTGCGTCCCGGGTACAGATATTGGGGAGTGTGTCCCGGGTACAGATATTGGGGAGTGTGTCCCGGGTACAGATATTGGGGAGTGTGTCCCGGGTACAGATATTGGGGAGTGTGTCCCGGGTACAGATATTGGGGAGTGTGTCCCGGAGTGTGCCCCGGATACAGATATTGGGGAGTGTGTCCCGGGTACAGATATTGGGGAGTGTGTCCCGGGTACAGATATTGGGGAGTGTGCCACGGGTACAGATATTGGGGAGTGTGTCCCAGGTACAGATATTGGGGAGTGTGTCCCGGGTACAGATATTGGGGAGTGTGTCCCGGGTACAGATATTGGGGAGTGGGTCCCAGGTGCAGATATTGGGGAGTGTGTCCCGGGTACAGATATTGGGGAGTGTGTCCCAGGTACAGATATTGGGGAGTGTGTCCCGGGTACAGATACTGGGGAGTGTGTCCCGGTACTGATATTGGGGAGTGTGTCCCAGGTACAGATATTGGGGAGTGTGTCCCGGGTACAGATATTGGGGAGTGTGTCCCAGGTGCAGATATTGGGGAGAGTGTCCCGCGTACAGATATTGAGGAGTGTGTCCCGGGTACAGATATTGGGGAGTGTGTTCCAGGTTCAGATATTGGGGAGTGTGTCCCGGGTACAGATAATGGGGAGTGTGTCCCAGGTACAGATATTGGGGAGTGTGTCCCGGGTACAGATTTTGGGGAGTGTGTCCCGGGTACAGATATTGGGGAGTGTGTCCCGGGTACAGATATAGGGGAGTGTGTCCCGGGTACACATATTGGGGAGTGTGTCCCGGGTACAGATATTGGGGAGTGTGTCCCGGGTACAGATATTGGGGAGTGTGTCCCGGGTACAGATATTAGGGAGTGTGTCCCGGGTACAGATATTGGGTAGTGAGTCCCGGGTACAGATATTGGGGAGTGTGTCCCGGGTACAGATATTGGGGAGTGTGTCCCGGGTACAGATATTAGGGAGTGTTTCCCGGGTACAGATATTGGGGAGTGTGTCCCGGGAACAGATATTGGGGAGTGTGTCCCAGGTACAGATATTGGGGAGTGTGTCCCGTGGACAGATATTGGGGAGCGTGTCCCAGATACAGATATTGGGGTGCGTGCTCCGGGTACAGATATTGGGGAGCGTGTCCCGGGTACAGATATTGGGGAATGTGTCCCGGGTACAGATATTGGGGAGTGTGTCCCGGGTACAGATATTGGGGAGTGTGTCCCGGGTACAGATATTAGGGAGTGTGTCCCGGGTACACATATTGGGGAGTGTGTCCCGGGTACAGATATTGGGGAGTGTGTCCCGGGTACAGATATTGGGGAGTATGTCCCGGGTACAGATATTGGGGAGTGTGTCCCGGGTACAGATATTGGGGAGTGTGTCCCGGGTACAGATATTGGGGAGTGTGTCCCGGGTACAGATATTGGGGATTGTGTCCCATGTACAGATATTGGGGAGTGTGTCCCGGGTACAGATATTGGGGAGTGTGTCCCGGTTACAGATATTGGGCAGTGTTTCCTGGGTACAGATATTGGGGAGTGTGTCCCGGGTACACATATTGGGGAGTGTGTCCCGGGTACACATATTGGGGAGTGTGTCCCGGGTGCAGATATTGGGGAGTGTGTCCCGGGTACAGATATTGGGGAGTGTGTCCCGGGTACAGATATTGGGGAGTGTGTCCCGGGTACAGATATTGGGGAGTGTGTCCCGGGTAAAGATATAGGGGAGTGTGTCCCGGGTACACATATTGGGGAGTGTGTCCCGGGTACAGATATTGGGGAGTGTGTCCCGGGTACAGATATTGGGGAGTGTGTCCCGGGTACAGATATTGGGGAGTGTGTCCCGGTTACAGATATTGGGGAGTGTGTCCCGGGTACAGATATTGGGGAGTGTGACCCGGGTACAGATATTGGGGCATTGTCCAAGGTACAGATATTGGGGAGTGTGTCCCGGGTACAGATATTGGGGAGTGTGTCCCGGAGTGTGCCCCGGATACAGATATTGGGGAGTGTGTCCCGGGTACAGATATTGGGGAGTGTGTCCCGGGTACAGATATTGGGGAGTATGTCCCGGGTACAGATATTGGGGAGTGTGTCCCGGGTACAGATATTAGGGAGTGTGTCCCGCGTACAGATATTGGGGAGTGTGTCTCGGGAACAGCTATTGGGGAGTGTGTCCCGGGTACAGATATTGGGGAGTGTGTCCCGGGTACAGATATTGGGGAGTGTGTTCCAGGTTCAGATATTGGGGAGTGTGTCCCGGGTACAGATAATGGGGAGTGTGTCCCAGGTACAGATATTGGGGAGTGTGTCCCGGGTACAGATATTGGGGAGTGTGTCCCGGGTACAGATATTGGGGAGTGTGTCCCGGGTACAGATATTGGGGAGTGTGTCCCGGGTACAGATATAGGGGAGTGTGTCCCGGGTACACATATTGGGGAGTGTGTCCCGGGTACAGATATTGGGGAGTGTGTCCCGGGTACAGATATTGGGGAGTGTGTCCCGGGTACAGATATTGGGGAGTGTGTCCCGGTTACAGATATTGGGGAGTGTGTCCCGGGTACAGATATTGGGGAGTGTGTCCCGGGTACAGATATTGGGGAGATTGTCCAAGGTACAGATATTGGGTAGTGTGTCCCAGCTACAGATATTGGGGAGTGTGTCCCAGGTACAGATATTGGGGAGTGTGCCCCGGGTACAGATATTGGGGAGTGCGTCCCGGGTACAGATATTGGGGAGTGTGTCCCGGGTACAGATATTGGGGAGTGTGTCCCGGGTACAGATATTGGGGAGTGTGTCCCGGGTACAGATATTGGGGAGTGTGTCCCGGGTACAGATATTGGGGAGTGTGTCCCGGAGTGTGCCCCGGATACAGATATTGGGGAGTGTGTCCCGAGTACAGATATTGGGGAGTGTGTCCCGGGTACAGATATTGGGGAGTGTGCCACGGGTACAGATATTGGGGAGTGTGTCCCAGGTACAGATATTGGGGAGTGTGTCCCGGGTACAGATATTGGGGAGTGTGTCCCGGGTACAGATATTGGGGAGTGGGTCCCAGGTGCAGATATTGGGGAGTGTGTCCCGGGTACAGATATTGGGGAGTGTGTCCCAGGTACAGATATTGGGGAGTGTGTCCCGGGTACAGATACTGGGGAGTGTGTCCCGGTACAGATATTGGGGAGTGTGTCCCAGGTACAGATATTGGGGAGTGTGTCCCGGGTACAGATATTGGGGAGTGTGTCCCAGGTGCAGATATTGGGGAGAGTGTCCCGCGTACAGATATTGAGGAGTGTGTCCCAGGTACAGATATAGGGGAGTGTGTCCCGGGTAGATATTGGGGAGTGTGTCCCGGGTACAGATATTGGGGAGTGTGTCCCGGGTACAGATATTGGCGAGTGTGTCCCGGGTACAGATATTGGGGAGTGTGTCCCGGAGTGTGCCCCGGGTACAGATATTGGGGAGTGTGTCCCGGGTACAGATATTGGGGAGTGTGTCCCGGGTACAGATATTGGGGAGTGTGTCCCGGGTACAGATATTGGGGAGTGTGTCCCGGGTACACATATTGGGGAGTGTGCCACGGGTACAGATATTGGGGAGTGTGTCCCGGGTATAGATATTGGGGAGTGGGTCCCAGGTACAGATATTGGGGAGTGTGTTCCGCGTACAGATATTGGGGAGCGTGCCCCGGGTACAGATATTGGGGAGCGTGTCCCGGGTACAGATATTGGGGAGTGTGTCCCGGGTACACATATTGGGGAGTGTGCCACGGGTACAGATATTGGGGAGTGTGTCCCGGGTATAGATATTGGGGAGTGGGTCCCAGGTACAGATATTGGGGAGTGTGTCCCGGGTACAGATATTGGGGAGCGTGCCCCGGGTACAGATATTGGGGAGCGTGTCCCGGGTACAGATATTGGGGAGCGTGTCCCGGGTACAGATATTGGGGAATGTGTTCCGGCTACAGATATTGGGGAGTGTGCCCCGGGTAGATATTGGGGAGTGTGTCCCGGGTACAGATATTGGGGAGTGTGTCCCAGGTACAGATATTGGGGAGTGTGTCCCGGGTGCAGATATTGGGGAGTGTGTCCCGGGTACAGATATTGGGGAGTGTGTCCCAGGTGCCGATATTGGGGAGTGTGTCCCGGGTACAGATATTGGGGAGTGTGTCCCAGGTACAGATATTGGGGAGTGTGTCCCGGGTACAGATATTGGAGAGTGTTTCCCGGGTACAGATATTGGGCAGTGTGTCCCGGGAACAGATATTGGGGAGCGTGTCCAAGGTACAGATTTTGGGGAGCATGTCCTGCGGACAGATATTGGGGAGCGTGTCCCAGATACAGATATTGGGGAGCGTGCCCCGGGTACAGATATTGGGGAGTGTGTCCCGGGTACAGATATTGGGGAGCGTGTCCCGGGTACAGATATTGGGGAATGTGTCCCGGGTACAGATATTGGGGAGTGTGTCCCGGGTACAGATATCGGGGAGTGTGTCCCGGGTACACATATTGGAGAGTGTGTCCCAGGTACAGATATTGGGGAGTGTGTCCCGGGTACAGATATTGGGGAGTGTGTCCCGGGTACAGATATTGGGGAGTGTGCCCCGGGTACAGATATTGGGGAGTGTGTCCCGGGTACAGATATTGGGGAGTGTGTCCCGTGTACAGATATTGGGGAGTGTGTCCCGGGTACAGATATTGGGGAGTGTGTCCCGGGTACAGATATTGGGGAGTGTGTCCCGGGTACAGATATTGGGGAGTGTGTCCCGGGTACAGATATTGGGGAGTGAGTCCCGGGTACAGATATTGGGGAGTGTGTCCCGGGTACAGATATTGGGGAGTGTGTCCCGGGTACAGATATTGGGGAGTGTGTCCCGGGTACAGATATTGGGGAGTGTGTCCCGGGTACAGATATTGGGGAGTGTGTCCAGGGTACAGATATTGGGGAGTGTGTCCCGTGTACAGATATTGGGGAGTGTGTCCCGGGTACAGATATTGGGGAGTGTGTCCCGGGTACAGATATTGGGGAGTGTGTCCCGGAGTGTGCCCCGGATACAGATATTGGGGAGTGTGTCCCGGGTACAGATATTGGGGAGTGTGTCCCGGGTACAGATATTGGGGAGTGTGCCCCGGGTACAGATATTGGCGAGTGTGTCCCGGGTACAGATATTGGGGAGTGGGTCCCAGGTGCAGATATTGGGGAGTGTGTCCCGGGTACAGATATTGGGGAGTGTGTCCCAGGTACAGATATTGGGGAGTGTGTCCCGGGTACAGATACTGGGGAGTGTGTCCCGGTACAGATATTGGGGAGTGTGTCCCGGGTACAGATATTGGGTAGTGTGTCCCAGGTACAGATATTGGGGAGTGTGTCCCGGGTACAGATATTGGGGAGTGTGTCCCGGGTACAGATATTGGGGAGTGTGTCCCAGGTACAGATATTGGGGAGAGTGTCCCGCGTACAGATATTGGGGAGTGTGTCCCAGGTACAGATATAGGGGAGTGTGTCCCGGGTAGATATTGGGGAGTGTGTCCCGGGTACAGATATTGGGGAGTGTGTCCCGGGTACAGATATTGGCGAGTGTGTCCCGGGTACAGATATTGGGGAGTGTGTCCCGGAGTGTGCCCCGGGTACAGATATTGGGGAGTGTGTCCCGGGTACAGATATTGGGGAGTGTGTCCCGGGTACAGATATTGGGGAGTGTGTCCCGGGTACAGATATTGGGGAGTGTGTCCCGGGTACACATATTGGGGAGTGTGCCACGGGTACAGATATTGGGGAGTGTGTCCCGTGTATAGATATTGGGGAGTGGGTCCCAGGTACAGATATTGGGGAGTGTGTCCCGCGTACAGATATTGGGGAGCGTGCCCCGGGTACAGATATTGGGGAGCGTGTCCCGGGTACAGATATTGGGGAGTGTGTCCCGGGTACACATATTGGGGAGTGTGCCACGGGTACAGATATTGGGGAGTGTGTCCCGGGTATAGATATTGGGGAGTGGGTCCCAGGTACAGATATTGGGGAGTGTGTCCCGGGTACAGATATTGGGGAGCGTGCCCCGGGTACAGATATTGGGGAGCGTGTCCCGGGTACAGATATTGGGGAGCGTGTCCCGGGTACAGATATTGGGGAATGTGTTCCGGCTACAGATATTGGGGAGTGTGCCCCGGGTAGATATTGGGGAGTGTGTCCCGGGTACAGATATTGGGGAGTGTGTCCCAGGTACAGATATTGGGGAGTGTGTCCCGGGTACAGATTCTGGGGAGTGTGTCCCGGGTACAGATATTGGGGAGTGTGTCCCAGGTACAGATATTGGGGAGTGTGTCCCGGGTACAGATATTGGGGAGTGTGTCCCGGGTACAGATATTGGGGAGTGTGTCCCAGGTGCCGATATTGGGGAGTGTGTCCCGGGTACAGATATTGGGGAGTGTGTCCCAGGTACAGATATTGGGGAGTGTGTCCCGGGTACAGATATTGGAGAGTGTTTCCCGGGTACAGATATTGGGCAGTGTGTCCCGGGAACAGATATTGGGGAGCGTGTCCAAGGTACAGATTTTGGGGAGCATGTCCTGGGGACAGATATTGGGGAGCGTGTCCCAGATACAGATATTGGGGAGCGTGCCCCGGGTACAGATATTGGGGAGTGTGTCCCGGGTACAGATATTGGGGAGCGTGTCCCGGGTACAGATATTGGGGAATGTGTCCTGGGTACAGATATTGGGGAGTGTGTCCCGGGTACAGATATTGGGGAGTGTGTCCCGGGTACAGATATCGGGGAGTGTGTCCCGGGTACACATATTGGAGAGTGTGTCCCAGGTACAGATATTGGGGAGTGTGTCCCGGGTACAGATATTGGGGAGTGTGTCCCGGGTACAGATATTGGGGAGTGTGCCCCGGGTACAGATATTGGGGAGTGTGTCCCGGGTACAGATATTGGGGAGTGTGTCCCGTGTACAGATATTGGGGAGTGTGTCCCGGGTACAGATATTGGGGAGTGTGTCCCGGGTACAGATATTGGGGAGTGTGTCCCGGGTACAGATATTGGGGAGTGTGTCCCGGGTACAGATATTGGGTAGTGAGTCCCGGGTACAGATATTGGGGAGTGTGTCCCGGGTACAGATATTGGGGAGTGTGTCCCGGGTACAGATATTGGGGAGTGTGTCCCGTGTACAGATATTAGGGAGTGTTTCCCGGGTACAGATATTGGGGAGTGTGACCCGGGTACAGATATTGGGGCGATTGTCCAAGGTACAGATATTGGGGAGTGTGTCCCGGGTACAGATATTGGGGAGTGTGTCCCGGAGTGTGCCCCGGATACAGATATTGGGGAGTGTGTCCCGGGTACAGATATTGGGGAGTGTGTCCCGGGTACAGATATTGGGGAGTATGTCCCGGGTACAGATATTGGGGAGTGTGTCCCGGGTACAGATATTAGGGAGTGTGTCCCGCGTACAGATATTGGGGAGTGTGTCTCGGGAACAGCTATTGGGGAGTGTGTCCCGGGTACAGATATTGGGGAGTGTGTCCCGGGTACAGATATTGGGGAGTGTGTTCCAGGTTCAGATATTGGGGAGTGTGTCCCGGGTACAGATAATGGGGAGTGTGTCCCAGGTACAGATATTGGGGAGTGTGTCCCGGGTACAGATATTGGGGAGTGTGTCCCGGGTACAGATATTGGGGAGTGTGTCCCGGGTACAGATATTGGGGAGTGTGTCCCGGGTACAGATATAGGGGAGTGTGTCCCGGGTACACATATTGGGGAGTGTGTCCCGGGTACAGATATTGGGGAGTGTGTCCCGGGTACAGATATTGGGGAGTGTGTCCCGGGTACAGATATTGGGGAGTGTGTCCCGGTTACAGATATTGGGGAGTGTGTCCCGGGTACAGATATTGGGGAGTGTGTCCCGGGTACAGATATTGGGGAGATTGTCCAAGGTACAGATATTGGGTAGTGTGTCCCAGCTACAGATATTGGGGAGTGTGTCCCAGGTACAGATATTGGGGAGTGTGCCCCGGGTACAGATATTGGGGAGTGCGTCCCGGGTACAGATATTGGGGAGTGTGTCCCGGGTACAGATATTGGGGAGTGTGTCCCGGGTACAGATATTGGGGAGTGTGTCCCGGGTACAGATATTGGGGAGTGTGTCCCGGGTACAGATATTGGGGAGTGTGTCCCGGAGTGTGCCCCGGATACAGATATTGGGGAGTGTGTCCCGGGTACAGATATTGGGGAGTGTGTCCCGGGTACAGATATTGGGGAGTGTGCCACGGGTACAGATATTGGGGAGTGTGTCCCAGGTACAGATATTGGGGAGTGTGTCCCGGGTACAGATATTGGGGAGTGTGTCCCGGGTACAGATATTGGGGAGTGGGTCCCAGGTGCAGATATTGGGGAGTGTGTCCCGGGTACAGATATTGGGGAGTGTGTCCCAGGTACAGATATTGGGGAGTGTGTCCCGGGTACAGATACTGGGGAGTGTGTCCCGGTACAGATATTGGGGAGTGTGTCCCAGGTACAGATATTGGGGAGTGTGTCCCGGGTACAGATATTGGGGAGTGTGTCCCAGGTGCAGATATTGGGGAGAGTGTCCCGCGTACAGATATTGGGGAGTGTGTCCCGGGTACAGATATTGGGGAGTGGGTCCCAGGTGCAGATATTGGGGAGTGTGTCCCGGGTACAGATATTGGGGAGTGTGTCCCAGGTACAGATATTGGGGAGTGTGTCCCGGGTACAGATACTGGGGAGTGTGTCCCGGTACAGATATTGGGGAGTGTGTCCCAGGTACAGATATTGGGGAGTGTGTCCCGGGTACAGATATTGGGGAGTGGGTCCCAGGTGCAGATATTGGGGAGTGTGTCCCGGGTACAGATATTGGGGAGTGTGTCCCAGGTACAGATATTGGGGAGTGTGTCCCGGGTACAGATACTGGGGAGTGTGTCCCGGTACAGATATTGGGGAGTGTGTCCCAGGTACAGATATTGGGGAGTGTGTCCCGGGTACAGATATTGGGGAGTGTGTCCCAGGTGCAGATATTGGGGAGAGTGTCCCGCGTACAGATATTGAGGAGTGTGTCCCAGGTACAGATATAGGGGAGTGTGTCCCGGGTAGATATTGGGGAGTGTGTCCCGGGTACAGATATTGGGGAGTGTGTCCCGGGTACAGATATTGGCGAGTGTGTCCCGGGTACAGATATTGGGGAGTGTGTCCCGGAGTGTGCCCCGGGTACAGATATTGGGGAGTGTGTCCCGGGTACAGATATTGGGGAGTGTGTCCCGGGTACAGATATTGGGGAGTGTGTCCCGGGTACAGATATTGGGGAGTGTGTCCCGGGTACACATATTGGGGAGTGTGCCACGGGTACAGATATTGGGGAGTGTGTCCCGGGTATAGATATTGGGGAGTGGGTCCCAGGTACAGATATTGGGGAGTGTGTTCCGCGTACAGATATTGGGGAGCGTGCCCCGGGTACAGATATTGGGGAGCGTGTCCCGGGTACAGATATTGGGGAGTGTGTCCCGGGTACACATATTGGGGAGTGTGCCACGGGTACAGATATTGGGGAGTGTGTCCCGGGTATAGATATTGGGGAGTGGGTCCCAGGTACAGATATTGGGGAGTGTGTCCCGGGTACAGATATTGGGGAGCGTGCCCCGGGTACAGATATTGGGGAGCGTGTCCCGGGTACAGATATTGGGGAGCGTGTCCCGGGTACAGATATTGGGGAATGTGTTCCGGCTACAGATATTGGGGAGTGTGCCCCGGGTAGATATTGGGGAGTGTGTCCCGGGTACAGATATTGGGGAGTGTGTCCCAGGTACAGATATTGGGGAGTGTGTCCCGGGTGCAGATATTGGGGAGTGTGTCCCGGGTACAGATATTGGGGAGTGTGTCCCAGGTGCCGATATTGGGGAGTGTGTCCCGGGTACAGATATTGGGGAGTGTGTCCCAGGTACAGATATTGGGGAGTGTGTCCCGGGTACAGATATTGGAGAGTGTTTCCCGGGTACAGATATTGGGCAGTGTGTCCCGGGAACAGATATTGGGGAGCGTGTCCAAGGTACAGATTTTGGGGAGCATGTCCTGCGGACAGATATTGGGGAGCGTGTCCCAGATACAGATATTGGGGAGCGTGCCCCGGGTACAGATATTGGGGAGTGTGTCCCGGGTACAGATATTGGGGAGCGTGTCCCGGGTACAGATATTGGGGAATGTGTCCCGGGTACAGATATTGGGGAGTGTGTCCCGGGTACAGATATCGGGGAGTGTGTCCCGGGTACACATATTGGAGAGTGTGTCCCAGGTACAGATATTGGGGAGTGTGTCCCGGGTACAGATATTGGGGAGTGTGTCCCGGGTACAGATATTGGGGAGTGTGCCCCGGGTACAGATATTGGGGAGTGTGTCCCGGGTACAGATATTGGGGAGTGTGTCCCGTGTACAGATATTGGGGAGTGTGTCCCGGGTACAGATATTGGGGAGTGTGTCCCGGGTACAGATATTGGGGAGTGTGTCCCGGGTACAGATATTGGGGAGTGTGTCCCGGGTACAGATATTGGGGAGTGAGTCCCGGGTACAGATATTGGGGAGTGTGTCCCGGGTACAGATATTGGGGAGTGTGTCCCGGGTACAGATATTGGGGAGTGTGTCCCGGGTACAGATATTGGGGAGTGTGTCCCGGGTACAGATATTGGGGAGTGTGTCCCGGGTACAGATATTGGGGAGTGTGTCCAGGGTACAGATATTGGGGAGTGTGTCCCGTGTACAGATATTGGGGAGTGTGTCCCGGGTACAGATATTGGGGAGTGTGTCCCGGGTACAGATATTGGGGAGTGTGTCCCGGAGTGTGCCCCGGATACAGATATTGGGGAGTGTGTCCCGGGTACAGATATTGGGGAGTGTGTCCCGGGTACAGATATTGGGGAGTGTGCCCCGGGTACAGATATTGGCGAGTGTGTCCCGGGTACAGATATTGGGGAGTGGGTCCCAGGTGCAGATATTGGGGAGTGTGTCCCGGGTACAGATATTGGGGAGTGTGTCCCAGGTACAGATATTGGGGAGTGTGTCCCGGGTACAGATACTGGGGAGTGTGTCCCGGTACAGATATTGGGGAGTGTGTCCCGGGTACAGATATTGGGTAGTGTGTCCCAGGTACAGATATTGGGGAGTGTGTCCCGGGTACAGATATTGGGGAGTGTGTCCCGGGTACAGATATTGGGGAGTGTGTCCCAGGTACAGATATTGGGGAGAGTGTCCCGCGTACAGATATTGGGGAGTGTGTCCCAGGTACAGATATAGGGGAGTGTGTCCCGGGTAGATATTGGGGAGTGTGTCCCGGGTACAGATATTGGGGAGTGTGTCCCGGGTACAGATATTGGCGAGTGTGTCCCGGGTACAGATATTGGGGAGTGTGTCCCGGAGTGTGCCCCGGGTACAGATATTGGGGAGTGTGTCCCGGGTACAGATATTGGGGAGTGTGTCCCGGGTACAGATATTGGGGAGTGTGTCCCGGGTACAGATATTGGGGAGTGTGTCCCGGGTACACATATTGGGGAGTGTGCCACGGGTACAGATATTGGGGAGTGTGTCCCGTGTATAGATATTGGGGAGTGGGTCCCAGGTACAGATATTGGGGAGTGTGTCCCGCGTACAGATATTGGGGAGCGTGCCCCGGGTACAGATATTGGGGAGCGTGTCCCGGGTACAGATATTGGGGAGTGTGTCCCGGGTACACATATTGGGGAGTGTGCCACGGGTACAGATATTGGGGAGTGTGTCCCGGGTATAGATATTGGGGAGTGGGTCCCAGGTACAGATATTGGGGAGTGTGTCCCGGGTACAGATATTGGGGAGCGTGCCCCGGGTACAGATATTGGGGAGCGTGTCCCGGGTACAGATATTGGGGAGCGTGTCCCGGGTACAGATATTGGGGAATGTGTTCCGGCTACAGATATTGGGGAGTGTGCCCCGGGTAGATATTGGGGAGTGTGTCCCGGGTACAGATATTGGGGAGTGTGTCCCAGGTACAGATATTGGGGAGTGTGTCCCGGGTACAGATTCTGGGGAGTGTGTCCCGGGTACAGATATTGGGGAGTTTGTCCCAGGTACAGATATTGGGGAGTGTGTCCCGGGTACAGATATTGGGGAGTGTGTCCCGGGTACAGATATTGGGGAGTGTGTCCCAGGTGCCGATATTGGGGAGTGTGTCCCGGGTACAGATATTGGGGAGTGTGTCCCAGGTACAGATATTGGGGAGTGTGTCCCGGGTACAGATATTGGAGAGTGTTTCCCGGGTACAGATATTGGGCAGTGTGTCCCGGGAACAGATATTGGGGAGCGTGTCCAAGGTACAGATTTTGGGGAGCATGTCCTGGGGACAGATATTGGGGAGCGTGTCCCAGATACAGATATTGGGGAGCGTGCCCCGGGTACAGATATTGGGGAGTGTGTCCCGGGTACAGATATTGGGGAGCGTGTCCCGGGTACAGATATTGGGGAATGTGTCCTGGGTACAGATATTGGGGAGTGTGTCCCGGGTACAGATATTGGGGAGTGTGTCCCGGGTACAGATATCGGGGAGTGTGTCCCGGGTACACATATTGGAGAGTGTGTCCCAGGTACAGATATTGGGGAGTGTGTCCCGGGTACAGATATTGGGGAGTGTGTCCCGGGTACAGATATTGGGGAGTGTGCCCCGGGTACAGATATTGGGGAGTGTGTCCCGGGTACAGATATTGGGGAGTGTGTCCCGTGTACAGATATTGGGGAGTGTGTCCCGGGTACAGATATTGGGGAGTGTGTCCCGGGTACAGATATTGGGGAGTGTGTCCCGGGTACAGATATTGGGGAGTGTGTCCCGGGTACAGATATTGGGTAGTGAGTCCCGGGTACAGATATTGGGGAGTGTGTCCCGGGTACAGATATTGGGGAGTGTGTCCCGGGTACAGATATTGGGGAGTGTGTCCCGTGTACAGATATTAGGGAGTGTTTCCCGGGTACAGATATTGGGGAGTGTGTCCCGGGAACAGATATTGGGGAGTGTGTCCCAGGTACAGATATTGGGGAGTGTGTCCCGTGGACAGATATTGGGGAGCGTGTCCCAGATACAGATATTGGGGTGCGTGCCCCGGGTACAGATATTGGGGAGCGTGTCCCGGGTACAGATATTGGGGAATGTGTCCCGGGTACAGATATTGGGGAGTGTGTCCCGGGTACAGATATTGGGGAGTGTGTCCCGGGTACAGATATTAGGGAGTGTGTCCCGGGTACACATATTGGGGAGTGTGTCCCGGGTACAGATATTGGGGATTGTGTCCCGGGTACAGATATTGGGGAGTGTGTCCCGGGTACAGATATTGGGGATTGTGTCCCATGTACAGATATTGGGGAGTGTGTCCCGGGTACAGATATTGGGGAGTGTGTCCCGGTTACAGATATTGGGCAGTGTTTCCTGGGTACAGATATTGGGGAGTGTGTCCCGGGTACAGATATTGGGGAGTGTGTCCCTGGTACAGATATTGCGGAGTGTGTCCCGGGTACAGATATTGGGGAGTGTGTACCGATACAGATATTGGGGAGTGTGTCCCGGATGCAGATATTGGGGAGTGTGTCCCGGGTGCAGATATTGGGGAGTGTGTCCCGGGTACAGATATTGGGGAGTGTGTCCCGGGTACAGATATTGGGGAGTGTGTCCCGGGTACAGATATTGGGGAGTGTGTCCCGGGTACAGATATTGGGGAGTGTGTCCCGGGTACAGATATTGGGGAGTGTGTTCCAGGTTCAGATATTGGGGAGTGTGTCCCGGGTACAGATAATGGGGAGTGTGTCCCAGGTACAGATATTGGGGAGTGTGTCCCGGGTACAGATATTGGGGAGTGTGTCCCGGGTACAGATATTGGGGAGTGTGTCCCGGGTACAGATATTGGGGAGTGTGTCCCGGGTACAGATATTGGGGAGTGTGTCCCGGGTACAGATATAGGGGAGTGTGTCCCGGGTACACATATTGGGGAGTGTGTCCCGGGTACAGATATTGGGGAGTGTGTCCCGGGTACAGATATTGGCGAGTGTGTCCCGGGTACAGATATTGGGGAGTGTGTCCCGGTTACAGATATTGGGGAGTGTGTCCCGGGTACAGATATTGGGGAGTGTGACCCGGGTACAGATATTGGGGCGATTGTCCAAGGTACAGATATTGGGTAGTGTGTCCCCGCTACATATATTGGGGAGTGTGTCCCAGGTACAGATATTGGGGAGTGTGCCCCGGGTACAGATATTGGGGAGTGCGTCCCGGGTACAGATATTGGGGAGTGTGTCCCGGGTACAGATATTGGGGAGTGTGTCCAGGGTACAGATATTGGGGAGTGTGTCCCGGGTACAGATATTGGGGAGTGTGTCCCGGGTACAGATATTGGGGAGTGTGTCCCGGGTACAGATATTGGGGAGTGTGTCCCGGAGTGTGCCCCGGATACAGATATTGGAGAGTGTGTCCCGGGTACAGATATTGGGGAGTGTGTCCCGGGTACAGATATTGGGGAGTGTGTCCCGGGTACAGATATTGGGGAGTGTGTCCCGGGTACACATATTGGGGAGTGTGCCACGGGTACAGATATTGGGGAGTGTGTCCCAGGTACAGATATTGGGGAGTGTGTCCCGGGTACAGATATTGGGGAGTGTGTCCCGGGTACAGATATTGGGGAGTGGGTGCCAGGTGCAGATATTGGGGAGTGTGTCTCGGGAACAGCTATTGGGGAGTGTGTCCCGGGTACAGATATTGGGGAGTGTGTCCCGGGTACAGATATTGGGGAGTGTGTCCCGGGTACAGATATTGGGGAGTGTGTCCCGGGTACAGATATTGGGTAGTGAGTCCCGGGTACAGATATTGGGGAGTGTGTCCCGGGTACAGATATTGGGGAGTGTGTCCCGGGTACAGATATTAGGGAGTGTTTCCCGGGTACAGATATTGGGGAGTGTGTCCCGGGAACAGATATTGGGGAGTGTGTCCCAGGTACAGATATTGGGGAGTGTGTCCCGTGGACAGATATTGGGGAGCGTGTCCCAGATACAGATATTGGGGTGCGTGCCCCGGGTACAGATATTGGGGAGCGTGTCCCGGGTACAGATATTGGGGAATGTGTCCCGGGTACAGATATTGGGGAGTGTGTCCCGGGTACAGATATTGGGGAGTGTGCCCCGGGTAGATATTGGGGAGTGTGTCCTGGGTAGATATTGGGGAGTGTGTCCCGGGTACAGATATTGGGGAGTGTGACCCGGGTACAGATATTAGGGAGTGTTTCCCGGGTACAGATATTGGGGAGTGTGTCCCGGGAACAGATATTGGGGAGTGTGTCCCAGGTACAGATATTGGGGAGTGTGTCCCGTGGACAGATATTGGGGAGCGTGTCCCAGATACAGATATTGGGGTGGTTGCCCCGGGTACAGATATTGGGGAATGTGTCCCGGGTACAGATATTGGGGAGTGTGTCCCGGGTACAGATATTGGGGAGTGTGTCCCGGGTACAGATATTAGGGAGTGTGTCCCGGGTACACATATTGGGGAGTGTGTCCTGGGTACAGATATTGGGGAGTGTGTCCCGGGTACAGATATTGGGGAGTGTGTCCCGGGTACAGATATTGGGGAGTCTGTCCCGGGTACAGATATTGGGGATTGTGTCCCATGTACAGATATTGGGGAGTGTGTCCCGGGTACAGATATTGGGGAGTGTGTCCCGGTTACAGATATTGGGCAGTGTTTCCTGGGTACAGATATTGGGGAGTGTGTCCCGGGTACAGATATTGGGGAGTGTGTCCCGGGTACAGATATTGCGGAGTGTGTCCCGGGTACAGATATTGGGGAGTGTGTACCGATACAGATATTGGGGAGTGTGTCCCGGATGCAGATATTGGGGAGTGTGTCCCTAGGTGCAGATATTGGGGAGTGTGTCCCGGGTACAGATATTGGGGAGTGTGTCCCGGGTACAGATATTGGGGAGTGTGTCCCGGGTACAGATATTAGGGAGTGTGTCCCGGGTACAGATATTGGGGAGTGTGTCTCGGGAACAGCTATTGGGGAGTGTGTCCCGGGTACAGATATTGGGGAGTGTGTCCCGGGTACAGATATTGGGGAGTGTGTCCCGGATTGTGCCCCGGATACAGATATTGGGGAGTGTGTCCCGGGTACAGATATTGGGGAGTGTGTCCCGGGTACAGATATTGGGGAGTGTGTCCCGGGTACAGATATTGGGGAGTGTGTCCCGGGTACACATATTGGGGAGTGTGCCACGGGTACAGATATTGGGGAGTGTGTCCCAGGTACAGATATTGGGGAGTGTGTCCCGGGTACAGATATTGGGGAGTGTGTCCCGGGTACAGATATTGGGGAGTGGGTGCCAGGTGCAGATATTGGGGAGTGTGTCCCGGGTACAGATATTGGGGAGTGTGTCCCAGGTACAGATATTGGGGAGTGTGTCCCGGGTACAGATACTGGGGAGTGTGTCCCGGTACAGATATTGGGGAGTGTGTCCCTAGTACAGATATTGGGGAGTGTGTCCCGGGTACAGATATTGGGTAGTGAGTCCCGGGTACAGATATTGGGGAGTGTGTCCCGGGTACAGATATTGGGGAGTGTGTCCCGGGTACAGATATTGGGGAGTGTGACCCGGGTACAGATATTAGGGAGTGTTTCCCGGGTACAGATATTGGGGAGTGTGTCCCGGGAACAGATATTGGGGAGTGTGTCCCAGGTACAGATATTGGGGAGTGTGTCCCGTGGACAGATATTGGGGAGCGTGTCCCAGATACAGATATTGGGGTGGGTGCCCCGGGTACAGATATTGGGGAATGTGTCCCGGGTACAGATATTGGGGAGTGTGTCCCGGGTACAGATATTGGGGAGTGTGTCCCGGGTACAGATATTAGGGAGTGTGTCCCGGGTACACATATTGGGGAGTGTGTCCTGGGTACAGATATTGGGGAGTGTGTCCCGGGTACAGATATTGGGGAGTGTGTCCCGGGTACAGATATTGGGGAGTGTGTCCCGGGTACAGATATTGGGGAGTGTGTCCCGGGTACAGATATTGGGGAGTGTGTCCCGGGTACAGATATTGGGGAGTGTGTCCCATGTACAGATATTGGGGAGTGTGTCCCGGGTACAGATATTGGGGAGTGTGTCCCGGTTACAGATATTGGGCAGTGTTTCCTGGGTACAGATATTGGGGAGTGTGTCCCGGGTACAGATATTGGGGAGTGTGTCCCGGGTACAGATATTGCGGAGTGTGTCCCGGGTACAGATATTGGGGAGTGTGTACCGATACAGATATTGGGGAGTGTGTCCCGGATGCAGATATTGGGGAGTGTGTCCCGGGTGCAGATATTGGGGAGTGTGTCCCGGGTACAGATATTGGGGAGTGTGTCCCGGGTACAGATATTGGGGAGTGTGTCCCGGGTACAGATATTAGGGAGTGTGTCCCGGGTACAGATATTGGGGAGTGTGTCTCGGGAACAGCTATTGGGGAGTGTGTCCCGGGTACAGATATTGGGGAGTGTGTCCCGGGTACAGATATTGGGGAGTGTGTTCCAGGTTCAGATATTGGGGAGTGTGTCCCGGGTACAGATAATGGGGAGTGTGTCCCAGGTACAGATATTGGGGAGTGTGTCCCGGGTACAGATATTGGGGAGTGTGTCCCGGGTACAGATATTGGGGAGTGTGTCCCGGGTACAGATATAGGGGAGTGTGTCCCGGGTACACATATTGGGGAGTGTGTCCCGGGTACAGATATTGGGGAGTGTGTCCCGGGTACAGATATTGGGGAGTGTGTCCCGGGTACAGATATTGGGGAGTGTGTCCCGGGTACAGATATTGGGTAGTGAGTCCCGGGTACAGATATTGGGGAGTGTGTCCCGGGTACAGATATTGGGGAGTGTGTCCCGGGTACAGATATTAGGGAGTGTTTCCCGGGTACAGATATTGGGGAGTGTGTCCCGGGAACAGATATTGGGGAGTGTGTCCCAGGTACAGATATTGGGGAGTGTGTCCCGTGGACAGATATTGGGGAGCGTGTCCCAGATACAGATATTGGGGTGCGTGCCCCGGGTACAGATATTGGGGAGCGTGTCCCGGGTACAGATATTGGGGAATGTGTCCCGGGTACAGATATTGGGGAGTGTGTCCCGGGTACAGATATTGGGGAGTGTGTCCCGGGTACAGATATTAGGGAGTGTGTCCCGGGTACACATATTGGGGAGTGTGTCCCGGGTACAGATATTGGGGAGTGTGTCCCGGGTACAGATATTGGGGAGTATGTCCCGGGTACAGATATTGGGGAGTGTGTCCCGGGTACAGATATTGGGGAGTGTGTCCCGGGTACAGATATTGGGGATTGTGTCCCATGTACAGATATTGGGGAGTGTGTCCCGGGTACAGATATTGGGGAGTGTGTCCCGGTTACAGATATTGGGCAGTGTTTCCTGGGTACAGATATTGGGGAGTGTGTCCCGGGTACAGATATTGGGGAGTGTGTCCCGGGTACAGATATTGCGGAGTGTGTCCCGGGTACAGATATTGGGGAGTGTGTACCGATACAGATATTGGGGAGTGTGTCCCGGATGCAGATATTGGGGAGTGTGTCCCGGGTGCAGATATTGGGGAGTGTGTCCCGGGTACAGATATTGGGGAGTGTGTCCAGGGTACAGATATTGGGGAGTGTGTCCCGGGTACAGATATTGGGGAGTGTGTCCCGGGTACAGATATTGGGGAGTGTGTCCCGGGTACAGATATTGGGGAGTGTGTTCCAGGTTCAGATATTGGGGAGTGTGTCCCGGGTACAGATAATGGGGAGTGTGTCCCGGGTACAGATATTGGGGAGTGTGTCCCGGGTACAGATATTGGGGAGTGTGTCCCGGGTACAGATATTGGGGAGTGTGTCCCGGGTACAGATATTGGGGAGTGTGTCCCGGGTACAGATATTGGGGAGTGTGTCCCGGGTACAGATATAGGGGAGTGTGTCCCGGGTACACATATTGGGGAGTGTGTCCCGGGTACAGATATTGAGGAGTGTGTCCCGGGTACAGATATTGGGGAGTGTGTCCCGGGTACAGATATTGGGGAGTGTGTCCCGGTTACAGATATTGGGGAGTGTGTCCCGGGTACAGATATTGGGGAGTGTGACCCGGGTACAGATATTGGGGCGATTGTCCAAGGTACAGATATTGGGTAGTGTGTCCCAGCTACAGATATTGGGGAGTGTGTCCCAGGTACAGATATTGGGGAGTGTGCCCCGGGTACAGATATTGGGGAGTGCGTCCCGGGTACAGATATTGGGGAGTGTGTCCCGGGTACAGATATTGGGGAGTGTGTCCAGGGTACAGATATTGGGGAGTGTGTCCCGGGTACAGATATTGGGGAGTGTGTCCCGGGTACAGATATTGGGGAGTGTGTCCTGGAGTGTGCCCCGGATACAGATATTGGGGAGTGTGTCCCGGGTACAGATATTGGGGAGTGTGTCCCGGGTACAGATATTGGGGAGTGTGTCCCGGGTACAGATATTGGGGAGTGTGTCCCGGGTACAGATATTAGGGAGTGTGTCCCGGGTACAGATATTGGGGAGTGTGTCTCGGGAACAGCTATTGGGGAGTGTGTCCCGGGTACAGATATTGGGGAGTGTGTCCCGGGTACAGATATTGGGGAGTGTGTTCCAGGTTCAGATATTGGGGAGTGTGTCCCGGGTACAGATAATGGGGAGTGTGTCCCAGGTACAGATATTGGGGAGTGTGTCCCGGGTACAGATATTGGGGAGTGTGTCCCGGGTACAGATATTGGGGAGTGTGTCCCGGGTACAGATATTGGGGAGTGTGTCCCGGGTACAGATATAGGGGAGTGTGACCCGGGTACACATATTGGGGAGTGTGTCCCGGGTACAGATATTGGGGAGTGTGTCCCGGGTACAGATATTGGGGAGTGTGTCCCGGGTACAGATATTGGGGAGTGTGTCCCGGTTACAGATATTGGGGAGTGTGTCCCGGGTACAGATATTGGGGAGTGTGTCCCGGGTACAGATATTGGGGAGATTGTCCAAGGTACAGATATTGGGTAGTGTGTCCCAGCTACAGATATTGGGGAGTGTGTCCCAGGTACAGATATTGGGGAGTGTGCCCCGGGTACAGATATTGGGGAGTGCGTCCCGGGTACAGATATTGGGGAGTGTGTCCCGGGTACAGATATTGGGGAGTGTGTCCAGGGTACAGATATTGGGGAGTGTGTCCCGGGTACAGATATTGGGGAGTGTGTCCCGGGTACAGATATTGGGGAGTGTGTCCCGGGTACAGATATTGGGGAGTGTGTCCCGGAGTGTGCCCCGGATACAGATATTGGGGAGTGTGTCCCGGGTACAGATATTGGGGAGTGTGTCCCGGGTACAGATATTGGGGAGTGTGTCCCGGGTACAGATATTGGGGAGTGTGTCCCGGGGACACATATTGGGGAGTGTGCCACGGGTACAGATATTGGGGAGTGTGTCCCAGGTACAGATATTGGGGAGTGTGTCCCGGGTACAGATATTGGGGAGTGTGTCCCGGGTACAGATATTGGGGAGTGGGTCCCAGGTGCAGATATTGGGGTGTGTGTCCCGGGTACAGATATTGGGGAGTGTGTCCCAGGTACAGATATTGGGGAGTGTGTCCCGGGTACAGATACTGGGGAGTGTGTCCCGGTACAGATATTGGGGAGTGTGTCCCGGGTACAGATATTGGGTAGTGTGTCCCAGGTACAGATATTGGGGAGTGTGTCCCGGGTACAGATATTGGGGAGTGTGTCCCGGGTACAGATATTGGGGAGTGTGTCCCAGGTACAGATATTGGGGAGAGTGTCCCGCGTACAGATATTGGGGAGTGTGTCCCAGGTGCCGATATTGGGGAGTGTGTCCCGGGTACAGATATTGGGGAGTGTGTCCCAGGTACAGATATTGGAGAGTGTTTCCCGGGTACAGATATTGGGCAGTGTGTCCCGGGAACAGATATTGGGAAGCGTGTCCAAGGTACAGATTTTGGGGAGCATGTCCTGGGGACAGATATTGGGGAGCGTGTCCCAGATACGGATATTGGGGAGCGTGCCCCGGGTACAGATATTGGGGAGTGTGTCCCGGGTACAGATATTGGGGAGCGTGTCCCGGGTACAGATATTGGGGAATGTGTCCTGGGTACAGATATTGGGGAGTGTGTCCCGGGTACAGATATTGGGGAGTGTGTCCCGGGTACAGATATCGGGGAGTGTGTCCCGGGTACACATATTGGAGAGTGTGTCCCAGGTACAGATATTGGGGAGTGTGTCCCGGGTACAGATATTGGGGAGTGTGTCCCGGGTACAGATATTGGGGAGTGTGCCCCGGGTACAGATATTGGGGAGTGTGTCCCGGGTACAGATATTGGGGAGTGTGTCCCGTGTACAGATATTGGCGAGTGTGTCCCGGGTACAGATATTGGGGAGTGTGTCCCGGGTACAGATATTGGGGAGTGTGTCCCGGGTACAGATATTGGGTAGTGAGTCCCGGGTACAGATATTGGGGAGTGTGTCCCGGGTACAGATATTGGGGAGTGTGTCCCGGGTACAGATATTGGGGAGTGTGTCCCGGGTACAGATATTAGGGAGTGTTTCCCGGGTACAGATATTGGGGAGTGTGTCCCGGGAACAGATATTGGGGAGTGTGTCCCAGGTACAGATATTGGGGAGTGTGTCCCGTGGACAGATATTGGGGAGCGTGTCCCAGATACAGATATTGGGGTGCGTGCCCCGGGTACAGATATTGGGGAGCGTGTCCCGGGTACAGATATTGGGGAATGTGTCCCGGGTACAGATATTGGGGAGTGTGTCCCGGGTACAGATATTGGGGAGTGTGTCCCAGGTACAGATATTGGGGAGTGTGTCCCGGGTACAGATATTGGGGAGTGTGTCCCGGGTACAGATATTGGGGAGTGTGTCCCGGGTACAGATATTGGGGAGTGTGTCCCGGGTACAGATATTGGGGATTGTGTCCCATGTACAGATATTGGGGAGTGTGTCCCGGGTACAGATATTGGGGAGTGTGTCCCGGTTACAGATATTGGGCAGTGTTTCCTGGGTACAGATATTGGGGAGTGTGTCCCGGGTACAGATATTGGGGAGTGTGTCCCGGGTACAGATATTGCGGAGTGTGTCCCGGGTACAGATATTGGGGAGTGTGTACCGATACAGATATTGGGGAGTGTGTCCCGGATGCAGATATTGGGGAGTGTGTCCCGGGTGCAGATATTGGGGAGTGTGTCCCGGGTACAGATATTGGGGAGTGTGTCCCGGGTACAGATATTGGGGAGTGTGTCCCGGGTACAGATATTGGGGAGTGTGTCCCGGGTACAGATATTGGGGAGTGTGTCCCGGGTACAGATATTGGGGAGTGTGTCCCGGGTACAGATAATGGGGAGTGTGTCCCAGGTACAGATATTGGGGAGTGTGTCCCGGGTACAGATATTGGGGAGTGTGTCCCGGGTACAGATATTGGGGAGTGTGTCCCGGGTACAGATATTGGGGAGTGTGTCCCGGGTACAGATATTGGGGAGTGTGTCCCGGGTACAGATATAGGGGAGTGTGTCCCGGGTACACATATTGGGGAGTGTGTCCCGGGTGCAGATATTGGGGAGTGTGTCCCGGGTACAGATATTGGGGAGTGTGTCCCGGGTACAGATATTGGGGAGTGTGTCCCGGTTACAGATATTGGGGAGTGTGTCCCGGGTACAGATATTGGGGAGTGTGACCCGGGTACAGATATTGGGGCGATTGTCCAAGGTACAGATATTGGGTAGTGTGTCCCAGCTACAGATATTGGGGAGTGTGTCCCAGGTACAGATATTGGGGAGTGTGCCCCGGGTACAGATATTGGGGAGTGCGTCCCGGGTACAGATATTGGGGAGTGTGTCCCGGGTACAGATATTGGGGAGTGTGTCCAGGGTACAGATATTGGGGAGTGTGTCCCGGGTACAGATATTGGGGAGTGTGTCCCGGGTACAGATATTGGGGAGTGTGTCCCGGAGTGTGCCCCGGATACAGATATTGGGGAGTGTGTCCCGGGTACAGATATTGGGGAGTGTGTCCCGGGTACAGATATTGGGGAGTGTGTCCCGGGTACAGATATTGGGGAGTGTGTCCCGGGTACACATATTGGGGAGTGTGCCACGGGTACAGATATTGGGGAGTGTGTCCCAGGTACAGATATTGGGGAGTGTGTCCCGGGTACAGATATTGGGGAGTGTGTCCCGGGTACAGATATTGGGGAGTGGGTGCCAGGTGCAGATATTGGGGAGTGTGTCCCGGGTACAGATATTGGGGAGTGTGTCCCAGGTACAGATATTGGGGAGTGTGTCCCGGGTACAGATACTGGGGATTGTGTCCCGGTACAGATATTGGGGAGTGTGTCCCTAGTACAGATATTGGGGAGTGTGTCCCGGGTACAGATATTGGGTAGTGAGTCCCGGGTACAGATATTGGGGAGTGTGTCCCGGGTACAGATATTGGGGAGTGTGACCCGGGTACAGATATTAGGGAGTGTGACCCGGGTACAGATATTGGGGAGTGTGTCCCGGGAACAGATATTGGGGAGTGTGTCCCAGGTACAGATATTGGGGAGTGTGTCCCGTGGACAGATATTGGGGAGCGTGTCCCAGATACAGATATTGGGGTGCATGCCCCGGGTACAGATATTGGGGAATGTGTCCCGGGTACAGATATTGGGGAGTGTGTCCCGGGTACAGATATTGGGGAGTGTCCCGGGTACAGATATTAGGGAGTGTGTCCCGGGTACACATATTGGGGAGTGTGTCCCGGGTACAGATATTGGGGAGTGTGTCCCGGGTACAGATATTGGGGAGTGTGTCCCGGGTACAGATATTGGGGAGTGTGTCCCGGGTACAGATATTAGGGAGTGTGTCCCGGGTACAGATATTGGGGAGTGTGTCTCGGGAACAGCTATTGGGGAGTGTGTCCCGGGTACAGATATTGGGGAGTGTGTCCCGGGTACAGATATTGGGGAGTGTGTTCCAGGTTCAGATATTGGGGAGTGTGTCCCGGGTACAGATAATGGGGAGTGTGTCCCAGGTACAGATATTGGGGAGTGTGTCCCGGGTACAGATATTGGGGAGTGTGTCCCGGGTACAGATATTGGGGAGTGTGTCCCGGGTACAGATATAGGGGAGTGTGTCCCGGGTACACATATTGGGGAGTGTGTCCCGGGTACAGATATTGGGGAGTGTGTCCCGGTTACAGATATTGGGGAGTGTGTCCCGGGTACAGATATTGGGGAGTGTGTCCCGGGTACAGATATTGGGGAGATTGTCCAAGGTACAGATATTGGGTAGTGTGTCCCAGCTACAGATATTGGGGAGTGTGTCCCAGGTACAGATATTGGGGAGTGTGCCCCGGGTACAGATATTGGGGAGTGTGTCCCGGGTACAGATATTGGGGAGTGTGTCCCGGGTACAGATATTGGGCAGTGTGTCCAGGGTATAGATATTGGGGAGTGTGTCCCGGGTACAGATATTGGGGAGTGTGTCCCGGGTACAGATATTGGGGAGTGTGTCCCGGGTACAGATATTGGGGAGTGTGTCCCGGAGTGTGCCCCGGATACAGATATTGGGATGTGTGTCCCGGGTACAGATATTGGGGAGTGTGTCCCGGGTACAGATATTGGGGAGTGTGTCCCGGGTACACATATTGGGGAGTGTGCCACGGGTACAGATATTGGGGAGTGTGTCCCAGGTACAGATATTGGGGAGTGTGTCCCGGGTACAGATATTGGGGAGTGTGTCCCGGGTACAGATATTGGGGAGTGGGTCCCAGGTGCAGATATTGGGGAGTGTGTCCCGGGTACAGATATTGGGGAGTGTGTCCCAGGTACAGATATTGGGGAGTGTGTCCCGGGTACAGATACTGGGGAGTGTGTCCCGGTACAGATATTGGGGAGTGTGTCCCGGGTACAGATATTGGGTAGTGTGTCCCAGGTACAGATATTGGGGAGTGTGTCCCGGGTACAGATATTGGGGAGTGTGTCCCGGGTACAGATATTGGGGAGTGTGTCCCAGGTACAGATATTGGGGAGAGTGTCCCGCGTACAGATATTGGGGAGTGTGTCCCAGGTACAGATATAGGGGAGTGTGTCCCGGGTAGATATTGGGGAGTGTGTCCCGGGTACAGATATTGGGGAGTGTGTCCCGGGTACAGATATTGGCGAGTGTGTCCCGGGTGCAGATATTGGGGAGTGTGTCCCGGAGAGTGCCCCGGGTACAGATATTGGGGAGTGTGTCCCGGGTACAGATATTGGGGAGTGTGTCCCGGGTACAGATATTGGGGAGTGTGTCCCGGGTACAGATATTGGGGAGTGTGTCCCGGATACACATATTGGGGAGTGTGTCCCAGGTACAGATATTGGGGAGTGTGTCCCGCGTACAGATATTGGGGAGCGTGCCCCGGGTACAGATATTGGGGAGCGTGTCCCGGGTACAGATATTGGGGAGTGTGTCCCGGGTACACATATTGGGGAGTGTGCCACGGGTACAGATATTGGGGAGTGTGTCCCGGGTATAGATATTGGGGAGTGGGTCCCAGGTACAGATATTGGGGAGTGTGTGCCGGGTACAGATATTGGGGAGCGTGCCCCGGGTACAGATATTGGGGAGCGTGTCCCGGGTACAGATATTGGGGAGCGTGTCCCGGGTACAGATATTGGGGAATGTGTTCCGGCTACAGATATTGGGGAGTGTGTCCCGGGTACAGATATTGGGGATTGTGTCCCGGGCACAGATATTGGGGAGTGTGTCCCGGGCACAGATATTGGGGATTGTGTCCCGGGCACAGATATTGGGGAGTGTGTCCCGGGCACAGATATTGGGCAGTGTGTCCCGGGTACAGATATTGGGCAGTGTGCCCCGGGTGCAGATATTGGGGAGTGTGTCGCGGGTACAGATATTGGGCAGTGTGTCCCGGGTACAGATATTGGGGAGTGTGTCCCGGGTACAGATATTGGGGAGTGTGTCCCGGGTACAGATATTGGGGAGTGTGTCCCGGGTACACTTATTGGGGAGTGTGTCCCTGGTACAGATATTGGGGAGTGTGTTCCGGGTACAGATATTGGGGAGTGTGTCCCGTGTACAGATATTGGGGAGTGTGTCCCAGGTACAGATATTGGGGAGTATGTCCCGGGTACAGATATTGGGGAGTGTGTCCCGGGTACAGATATTGGGGAGTGTGTCCCGGGTACAGATATTGGGGAGTGTGTCCCGGGTACAGATATTGGGGAGTATGTCCCAGGTACAGATATTGGGGAGTGTTTCCGATATTGGGGAGTGTGTACCGGGTCAGATATTGGGGAGTGTGTCCCGGGTACAGATATTGGGGAGTGTGTCCCGGGTACAGATATTGGGAATTGTGTCCCGGGCACAGATATTGGGCAGTGTGTCCCGGGTACAGATGTTGGGGAGTGTGTCCCAGGTACAGATATTGGGGAGTGTGTCCCGGGTACAGATATTGGGGAGTGTGTCCCGGGTACAGATATTGGGAGTGTGTCCCGGGTACAGATATTGGGGAGTGTGTTCCGGGTACAGATATTGGGGAGTGTGTCCCGGGTACAGATATTGTGTTGTGTGTCCCGGGTACAGATATTGGGGAGTGTGCCCCGGGTAGATATTGGGGAGTGTGTCCCGGGTACAGATATTAGGGAGTGTGTCCCAGGTACAGATATTGGGGAGTGTGTCCCAGGTACAGATTCTGGGGAGTGTGTCCCGGGTACAGATATTGGGGAGTGTGTCCCAGGTACAGATATTGGGGAGTGTGTCCCGGGTACAGATATTGGGGAGTGTGTCCCGAGTACAGATATTGGGGAGTGTGTCCCAGGTGCCGATATTGGGGAGTGTGTCCCGGGTACAGATATTGGGGAGTGTGTCGCAGGTACAGATATTGGGGAGTGTGTCCCGGGTACAGATATTGGAGAGTGTTTCCCGGGTACAGATATTGGGCAGTGTGTCCCGGGAACAGATATTGGGGTGCGTGTCCAAGGTACAGATTTTGGGGAGCATGTCCCGGGGACAGATATTGGGGAGCGTGTCCCAGATACAGATATTGGGGAGCGTGCCCCGGGTACAGATATTGGGGAGTGTGTCCCGGGTACAGATATTGGGGAGCGTGTCCCGGGTACAGATATTGTGGAATGTGTCCTGGGTACAGATATTGGGGAGTGTGTCCCGGGTACAGATATTGGGGAGTGTGTCCCGGGTACAGATATCGGGGAGTGTGTCCCGGGTACACATATTGGAGAGTGTGTCCCAGGTACAGATATTGGGGAGTGTGTCCCGGGTACAGATATTGGGGAGTGAGTCCCGGGTACAGATATTGGGGAGTGTGCCCCGGGTACAGATATTGGGGAGTGTGTCCCGGGTACACATATTGGGGAGTGTGTCCCGTGTACAGATATTGGGGAGTGTGTCCCGGGTACAGATATTGGGGAGTGTGTCCCGGGTACAGATATTGGGGAGTGTGTCCCGGGTACAGATATTGGGGAGTGTGTCCCGGGTACAGATATTGGGTAGTGAGTCCCGGGTACAGATATTGGAGAGTGTGTCCCGGGTACAGATATTGGGGAGTGTGTCCCGGGTACAGATATTGGGGAGTGTGTCCCGGGTACAGATATTAGGGAGTGTTTCCCGGGTACAGATATTGGGGAGTGTGTACCGGGAACAGATATTGGGGAGTGTGTCCCAGGTACAGATATTGGGGAGTGTGTCCCGTGGACAGATATTGGGGAGCGTGTCCCAGATACAGATATTGGGGTGCGTGCCCCGGGTACAGATATTGGGGAGCGTGTCCCGGGTACAGATATTGGGGAATGTGATCCGGGTACAGATATTGGGGAGTGTGTCCCGGGTACAGATATTGGGGAGTGTGTCCCGGGTACAGATATTAGGGAGTGTGTCCCGGGTACACATATTGGGGAGTGTGTCCCGGGTACAGATATTGGGGAGTGTGTCCCGGGTACAGTTATTGGGGAGTGTGTCCCGGGTACAGATATTGGGGAGTGTGTCCCGGGTACAGATATTGGGGAGTGTGTCCCGGGTACAGATATTGGGGAGTGTGTCCCAGGTACAGATATTGGGGAGTGTGTCCCGGGTACAGATACTGGGGATTGTGTCCCGGTACAGATATTGGGGAGTGTGTCCCTAGTACAGATATTGGGGAGTGTGTCCCGGGTACAGATATTGGGTAGTGAGTCCCGGGTACAGATATTGGGGAGTGTGTCCCGGGTACAGATATTGGGGAGTGTGACCCGGGTACAGATATTAGGGAGTGTGACCCGGGTACAGATATTGGGGAGTGTGTCCCGGGAACAGATATTGGGGAGTGTGTCCCAGGTACAGATATTGGGGAGTGTGTCCCGTGGACAGATATTGGGGAGCGTGTCCCAGATACAGATATTGGGGTGCATGCCCCGGGTACAGATATTGGGGAGAGTGTCCCGCGTACAGATATTGGGGAGTGTGTCCCAGGTACAGATATAGGGGAGTGTGTCCCGGGTAGATATTGGGGAGTGTGTCCCGGGTACAGATATTGGGGAGTGTGTCCCGGGTACAGATATTGGCGAGTGTGTCCCGGGTGCAGATATTGGGGAGTGTGTCCCGGAGAGTGCCCCGGGTACAGATATTGGGGAGTGTGTCCCGGGTACAGATATTGGGGAGTGTGTCCCGGGTACAGATATTGGGGAGTGTGTCCCGGGTACAGATATTGGGGAGTGTGTCCCGGATACACATATTGGGGAGTGTGTCCCAGGTACAGATATTGGGGAGTGTGTCCCGCGTACAGATATTGGGGAGCGTGCCCCGGGTACAGATATTGGGGAGCGTGTCCCGGGTACAGATATTGGGGAGTGTGTCCCGGGTACACATATTGGGGAGTGTGCCACGGGTACAGATATTGGGGAGTGTGTCCCGGGTATAGATAT